>NC_056529.1:17593752-17632695 GCF_019175285.1 Sceloporus undulatus | reverse complement strand
TGTGGTCTTTTCAATGATAGGTAAAGCTAAAGGAATGATGCCAAGTTGTTTGAAAGAAAGAAAGAAAGAAAGAAAGAAAGAAAGAAAGAAAGCCAATTGTGCCTGGAGATGGCGGAAGGGATCAAGCTGTTTTCATTAAGAAATGCTTCACATTATAGCACCGTGCCAAAGAAATAGAATTGATCAGTTTCACAGTGTCTATTGAGCAAGGGACTATCATGACATTACTATAAAGGGAAGCTGGCAAAGTTACCATTGCACATTGAGACTGATGTACAATAGGTGCCCATGTGTAATAATAATAATAATTTATTTGTGTTTCCCCGCCTCTCCCAAAGGATCGAAGCGGGGTTACAGACTACTAAAATCAATACATACAATGCAATACAATACACTATAAAAACACAAAATGGTACATCTATACAAACATCAGTAAAATACAACAATCCAACATCCAGGGGTAAGACAGAATATCATTGTCGGCAGGCATATTGGTCATGTAGACATCACTCCTCGAAGGGGAACGCTTGGCAAAAGAGTACGGTTTTCAATCTCTTTTTAAATGTTTCCAAAGAGGTCATGAGACAGAGCTTCTCCGGAAGGCTGTTCCAGATCCACGGGGCCGTTATTGTAAAGGCCCTTTGAGAAGAGGAGACATATTTGGACGATGGAGTTTCCAGTAAGTTCTTCCCGGATGTTCTCAGTGTGTGGGGTGGCTCGTAGGGGGAGATGCGGTCCGGATTGATCTCACAATGCACCCTGGGTACTTGTGAGATCAATCTGGACGATGGCTAGGAACTGAATGTACATTGGTGGACCCCAATATGCATCAAGACACTGTCAAGGGAATGCTGATGCACATTGGTATAATCCAATGAGCAGTGGGACACATTTGTTAGTGCTGTGATATGCATCTGCCCAGTTTACTGGGATTCCACAGTGCCTCTGTTATATAGTATGTGCCATGTTAGGCAACTCAGAAGCTGTACAGACTGGCAATAAAGGCTGGCATCGGGGTGGTGTGGGGGTGTGGTGTCTGTACAATGCACCCCCTGATTCTGCCCCATGCTGCCATGATGCTATGCACCCCACCACATTCCCCACTGCACAGCGGGCAGCATCACAGTGCTCCTCTGGTGCTTTGTTCAGATGACGCAGCACCAAAGGAGTGCTGAAAACTGTGCCGGCGACTGCTATGGTGCTCTTTCCATGGTGCAAAAAGGAGCCGCTTTTTGTGGCTCCTCTTTGTGCCACAGAAAAACCAGATCAGGGCCATGGCGTGTAGTTGCTATGGCACTGATCCAGAGACGAAAGAGGTGGCTGAAGGCCACCCCTTAGGGGCAGTCTGTTCAGTCCCTTAGACCTAAATATAAAATCCTGGTCAGCTTTAATGTAATCTCCTATGCTTTCAACAATCCAGGAACCACCATAACCTTCAAACACTAGGATGGGACATTTTAACACCCAAGAGTCATGTTTTGTTTCAAAATCCCTACAGAATCAGGCCTACAAAATTTCCATAATTCCAGCCACCTCCACACAGCACAACCACACAACAAATCCATCAAATGCTTCTAATTTTAAAAGTCGATGGAACAAGGCAGCCGTTATTGTAGTTCTGCTCCAAAACCATTCTCACAAACGTGAGAACATTTGTTGATACCAGCTGGAAATATCTTCCCATCTTGCAGGTGAGGAGGAAACAAAAAATATCTGTGGTTTCTCATTCTTGGGCACGAGAACAAGACAAGTGAGGATTTACATTCCTAGCAAAAACACAGCTGCAAAACCAAACAGATAATCTGAAAGCAAAAGCGAGGCAACAGAACACCAGCGATGTGACAATAAAAAATGGGGAACAAGGAAGTACACAGAACTGAAATAATGGTAAAGCACGATGTAATAAAAGTTTATAAGTCCTGGGAAAGAAAAAGGAGCTATTTGTCTGATGCCAGAAAGGGATTAAACATGTCTATTTATGCAAAAGTACTGGCCAAACCAAGGTGTTAAATTTGGAGAGTCACAAGTTGTTACTGCCTTAAAGTCTATCAAGAGAGATTAAAATCTACCAGCCTCTTCCAAAGTTCTGTTTTAAACGCAGAATGTGACAAGGCTCCAAATGTCTGTCAGTGGAATTCTAATGTATGGTTATCCTACCTGCGAATAGCAAGATTTATTGCCAACGTGGCTGACATTAAACACAACAAAACAGATCAAGCCCCACGTATTTACGAGACAAACTAAAAACTGTTGGAGTCCTTTCAATAGGAAAACGTTTCTGCAAAGCTGCAGAGGAGACAGTATGAGGATGAAAACACAACAACAAAATCTACAAAACAGAGATATCTCTCTACGGCCAGCTATAGAGCACAAAATACATCATGCAAGTTTTCGAAGCTTCAATGGCTTCTTCACCAGGCCAAGATGTTACACGTCATACCCAAGAAGAAAGGCAATGATGTGAGAATCATAGGCCTACATTTTGTCTGAGATGTTGCTTCTGTTGTATTAGCATATCCTACACCCCTCCAGTTGAATACACAGTTTCATAATTAATATCTAGAGTTGGCCATGTTTCTGGGTCATGACAACCTGCGGAAAATTATACCTGCGTAGGAGTCATGTTGACTGGAGGACATACAGATACCTTGATAAAATGAAGGAAATGGGTTTCCTGAACATCTCGCTTCCCTGCAGGGCTCCATGCATTTCTGCGTACAATGGAAGCAAAGAGGGTCCCATCAAAAGGCAATCTGTGACCATACCCTTGACCCCACTTTATGATAATATTCCTGAACACCCCTTCTGCCTGAGAGTCCCTTAAGGGACTCTCAGATGTAATCAATATATTATCACTCAAGACCTAAAGCCACCAGTCACTCCAGAACCTTTTACCAGTCCCTTGGAAAAGCCATCAAGACCTTTGTCACACTGAATGTCACGCAACACACCCTTCAAGCATATGAAATGGGGGATAAATATCTGCCCCAGCCTTAGCGACATTGTTCACAGACCATGGCTCTGATCACAGACCAGGATCCCTCTGTGTAATCCTCAGACACAGACTGGGCCACTCTCTTCAGGATCAATAATTAACACCGTCTTTAATCCCTGACTTTTCTCTATCCAGTATTCCATACATTTCTTTCTGATAGCCTTGTATAACTGTTAAGATCTGTATGTCTGTATGCATCCTTGCACATTTCTAAATAAAACACGGTATTTACTGAAACTGGAGCACTCTCTACAGCTATGACTGGTACATATAGGTGAAAAGATCCTCGCAGTTACCCTCCACTCTCAGGCCTCCTTTGAGCTGTAATTTCCACAAATTTCACAGAGATGGTGGCATTATGGATGGGGACCCCCAACATCCCCCACCTTTTAGGGTGAGAGTTGTCTGTTAAGATGGTCTGGAGGGATTTCAATGAAGGCAGAAGGCACTCTGCATCTTGGCCATGTGGGCCACATGTTTACATCCCCATAGCCTTTTCCTTCATCTTGCTCTCTAGTTCTTTCTAGTTCTTCTTGTGTTGTTCATCATCAGTGGTACCTCCTCCAGCGCAAATCCCAGGACAATAGGATCCCAAGTAAAGAAACCCAAAATATATTGTAATATCCAATTGCAACAGTTATTTTGTAAAAGTGATTGTATGAACGTTGTTATGAAAACAACTCAACTGCCAGTGTCATCTATGGAGGAAGGGGTTTGATACACTGTCACCCTACACAAAACTCTCTGTATCACTGATTACAGATGAGTAGCTTGGTAGATAACTCCAGGCATCCATGCAAGAAGTCAAAATGCTTTGAGGTCTATGTACAGAGTCAGGCTGTACTCAGCCACCTACCCAACTTGATAGCAAGTGAGAATCAGTATATTTTGGTGACCATCACCCCATGTTTAGTCCCCAAACATATTAACAAGCTGAAGCAAAGCACACCCTGGTGCAGCCTTAATAAATTGCATGCGGTTGAACTTTAGCTCAATTCACACACCAAGTTAAACTTTAATCACTTGCCATTTATCAAGGGTGGCTATTAATGCCATCTTTTATCAGCTTCTGGGCACGCAATGATCAATGCATGTCTTAATGCTGAGGCAATTAGCAGAATACATCTCTTCATTTGTACATGTCCCCACAACATCCCATTGGTCACTGAGTCATAGATGTACATGGTGTTTCTCTCTCTCTCTGTGTGTGTGTGGTAGGAGTAGAAGGAAAGAATAAGATATATATATTATATAAGATATATATATAAATAACGTCAAAACCAATTAAAATGTTACACGAAGCCCTCTCGCTTCTTCCTATTGAGATAAATTCATTCCTCCATTGAATACAATTGTGAGTGCCCTGCTAGAACTGCAGTATTTTGGGTACCAATAGTCTTGGCTTTACAGCATATCCTCTATGTTTGCAGGAAAGTGGCAATATCAAAGGTGATGCAAGAAACACACACACACACTGTTTCTGGGACAGTAGATCCACTTGGGACTGGATCCTTTCAGTCTCTAGCTAGCTGTCTAACCAAAGCCTACTAGGGCAAACCCAGACTTTCTTGTCCTTTGTTCCTTTATGAACACCTGATGAAATCCATCCTGAGCCACTTTGATAAAGGCTCCTGCATAATGCCCACTGAGAAAGTACAGTCTCTGCTCATTTCACGTCTTATCTGTTTTATTTTGCTTCTTCCAGACTTGAAAAACCAGCCCGTCTGATAAGAGGAAAGTGTTGTGCGGTGAAAGCTGAGCTTTGTCTTCTGTCCTTTTGGAGCCACAAGGAAAGAATGGGGACTCAGTTGCCTCATGTTTACAGGAGCTTTCAGATATTGTATTTTCAATGTTTAAACTACATTCCTTGCCAGATACGAAAACACAGATCCTCAGCGGGGGTGGCGTCTCCATTTCATACGACTTGTTTTGCAATTTGCAAACAAACCCACCTTTAATTTTGTATGCTTTCCATGCATCGGAGATCCAATATTACTGACAGCAATGGTAATTGTAAAATGCAAAATGAACTGCCACACAAGTGTTTAAACTTCGTTGTCTTCTTTTCTCTAAGTAACTACTTACTCTTTGTTTTCCCAGAGCTGCAACTTACTTCTGGGAGTAGTAGTCCCATAAAGGAAGTTTTCCAAGCTCTGCATGACTGTCATATCTGTGATGGAAGACATACATCAGCAGATCACATTAGTGCACAGGCATTTACAAGTGGATTAGGCCAACCCCTCAACCTTGATGTGTAAATAGTTTGATTTCTCTAATGGAAGGTCAAGGAAACTGTTACCAAAGTTGCATTTATAATGCAGAATGAAGGCACTTTGACACCACTTTTTTAAAAATATATCCTTTATTAGAATTTCAAGTGTAAAATAAAATGAAATGAAATGACAAATACATGAAAAAGTAAACAAAAAATAAGCCAAAACCCTAAGACAAAGACATTCATAAAATATCATCCATCGCACCACACAATCCTCGCACATCATCTGCCCTATTACACTCAACTTGCATTCTATGCTTCCATGGAAAACTGCTGTAGTATCTCCATATCTTAAAACAAATATTATACTTACTCTTAGCTTATATTTATACTAATCCATATGGTTAATTCTTATCATAGCAAAAATTGTAGTTTTGACCATTAGATTATGTTTTATCTAAATTCTACAAAATACTTAATTTTCAGCTTCGCTGACTGTATATAACTAACCTCTTTACTTATACCCCTCTATTCTATCTATCAACCTTAGTTATTACTCTAATGATACAATAAACATATTTTCTTTTCCTTCCGACTGCACATGTTGTTTCCAAGAATCCCAGTCTCTAAAAAGAAACCGAATCACACTTGCCAAGAAAGCTCCACGATAAGCTGGAACCAACTTGAAGACACACAACAACAACAACAAACTTTCTCTGCAGCAAAATAACATAGGGCTATCATGCTTTAGAGGCAACAACCCACTTCTTCAGGGCCTGCTGTTCAGTTACTATCCATGAAAATCTATGCCAAAAATACTTGTTCGCTTTTAAGGTGCCAGTAGACTTTTCTGTTCTGTTATTTGTCGTGTGGAAATTGCCATTTTCAGTGCAAGAAGAAGAAGAAAAATCTACATCCATCGTTTTATTTTATTTTATTTGGCGCAGAATAAGTCCTGAACTGTGAAGATGTACATATGTCCAATAACCAAGGTCTCCTGACACTCAAGAAAACAATTTTTTGAACTTTACTCAACTATTTTTGAATGCTTTCCATCCCTACAGCAGACTAACATAAGGTCTCCCTCCAGATTATCTCCCAAATAAACTCTGCACAATTATATATATATATATATATATAATTATATCTATATATTATTGCAGAGTTTTATTTGGGGAATAATATATATATATATAACCAAGAGCTCAGGAAAGACGTGACAGATGGGCCAGAAACCGGAGCTGAGGGATTGTCCTTGGGCTCTCTGAAATTTCTGGAACCAATCTTGCATTTCGTTCTCCTTTGTTTCACTGGCTTTGCAGAGTAATTGCTATGAAGCAGTCCCAGGCGATGTTCAGAAAATGCATGCACTGGATTGGGCTGGATTTTCCAGCTGAGTGGAACAGATGAAGTAACACCTTCCCAAGGGTGGGTCTGAGCCTCAGGCTAAACCAGTCTTCTCCATGTTCCATAATTGATCTGGAAGAGAAGGACAACATGTACCCCATATGCATGCTGCACGTTTTCCTTCTACTGTTCACACAGACAGACATGCAAGAAATTAACTTTGCTGGTACGGATGAGTCACTGCTCATGCCCAATAACCAGGCTATTCTATTGTCTCCCATTGGCATCATGCTCACATGGACTTCATTGGTATGGCTGCAAGAATGTCAAGTTCTGATCATTTAGAAAGACTGCTGTTCTTGAAACTTAACTTGCTCTGTCTGGCCTGTTTCATGGACTGCCCTTTTTGATTCCGTTCTCTTCTGTGATCCTTTCATCCTATTACCGTTCATCTCGTTTTTCAAGTGAATCATCTTGAGAAGTTACCCAATCTCCCTTTCTCCATTTGCATTTCATGCTTAAATAGTCTGCCAAATATCTGCACAAAACCTTAACAAGTTCACCTATGGGTTTATTTTTTTAAAACATGTTTCCGGAACTGCTGAAATCGTGCCATTCCCTCACTGCCAATGCCTTCATTCATCTCTGCCAGGGACACAAATAAGTCATTTTGGATTTATGGCAACCCTAAGGTGAACCTAATGCATGGTTTTCTTGGTGAGATTTCTTCAGAGGTGCTTTGCTAGTGCTTTCCTCTGAGGCTGAGAGAGTGTGACTTGCCCAAGGTTACCCAGTGGGTTGTTTTTTAAATTGAATATTTTATTTGTTTTATAATGATACCATAAACAAACTATACAAAAATAATAAAAGCCCTTGAAGAGTCATATAAAATCCGTGCAGAATAATACAAATTGACCTATCTTCAAATAAGGTGTGTGGTTTCCTTTGACCATCACAGAGTCTGAAGGTATCAGAAAGTTTTTCCATTAACCAAGAGCCCCAAACCTTTGTCCACCAGTTAGTTATTTGCACATTCCCTGTTTCCCAATTTCTCGTGGTTATATTCCTAACCGCTCCAATAAGAAATGTGTTGTGCTTGCGATGTTTTAAATGGCTGTTTTCTTTACAATAGATGGACAACAACCAAAGGTCTGGATAGGAAACTACATTTTGTTTTACAACAGAAGAAATTTGTGCTAGTGTAACATTACAAAAGTGTTTGATTTTAGGACAGTTCAGTCATATGTGCCCAAAGGCGCCAACGGTGCCACAGCCTCTCCAGCATTTTGGTGAGGCATTCTTTGTTATCTAAGATTATCTCACAGGAGTTAGGTCCCATTTATATATTAATTTTAGTGTTGCCTCTTTTGGTAATGCTGATCTTGATTTATATGTAGGCAAGGTCCAGATGCGTTCCCATGTGGCTTCAGAGATATCTAAATTCCAGTCTGATTGTCACATTATCCTGGCTGATTGATTACTGCCATAAATGGATTGTATTAATTTTTTGTAAATGGCATCTGTCTCTCCTTTGTGACCACTCCTTTGCAAAGTGCTTCATAAAAGGTCATGGGACTTTAGACATTGTACGTGTTGCAAAAGACAGTATGGTACTTGTGATATTTGCATCCAGTTGTGGCCGCCCTGTCCCAGATTGTCTATCAAGGTTTCTGCGTTTTTTGATTTTCCCATGTGTAAGTAAATCAGAAAGTCTGTAAATAGTACCCTTCTTCCAACTTTTAAATTCGACAATTTTGTCTATGTCATAAAAATGAAGGTGCAATAAGAATGGGCAGATAGGGGATGGTCTCGGGGCTAATATATAGATCCATTGTTTTCAAATAAGGAGAGAGTTATAAAGATTTACGTGTCTTAAGAGAGAAGAGCAATTTCAGTTCAGTCTTACTGTCCAGATCCATCTCCATAGATACCCAGTGAGCACAGTCTACTTCCATTATTAATTGGGAGAGTTGGCTTAGTTGGAATGCATGATAATACAATTGAATATTTGGGATTGCTAAACCCCTTGCTCTTGAGTCGGTATACCTAATGGATTTGGGGAAACCAGACCAGTTTTTTTATTATTAAATGTAAAATCTACAGTCATTTTTTTGGCCAGAGTTTAAATTTGGAAAGGGCTGGTGAGATAGGAATGGACTGAAATAGAAAAAATAGAGGCTGGGTGAGAGACATCTTTGTAATAGCAATCTTCCTCAACAAAGAAAGGTTCAGATGTTTCCATACTTTTAGTTTAGCCTTCATCCTTTTAATAACAGGGTTGTAGTTCCTGGGTATCAATTGAGATAGATTCTTTGTTATAAGGAGACCTAAATATGGGAATCCATATGAAGGACATAATTGCAAACAGGTGGCATTTGGTAATGTGGTTTGGTCTGCAGCTGAGGTATTTAAGTACATCAGTTTAGATTTTAGGTAGTTGATCTTATGGCCAGAGTAATTTCCAAAGATATCTATTGTGTTCTTTATTTCAGGGAAAGATTTTTCAGGGTGTTATACTGCTAGTAAAATGTCATCTGCACATGGCATTATTTTGTGTTGGGTCTTTGCAATTTCCCACTTATCGTTCCATGATTCTTTCTTGCTTTGTCCAATATAGTGAAACCTTCTTCACTATAAGAGAATCAAAGAATATATATTCTTTTATATATTGAAACAAATGTGTATGTATGACCCACTCCCTCCTTGTTCCCAATAATTAGATCTCATTTGCTGTGCTTCATTTATTCCACCTTTTGCCATCCGCTAACTAAATTATTACTGTGGAACTTGTTCTTCCTGAGGGCCATGGCTGGTATTAAACAATGTTATGAAGTTGTTTTCCCAAATGCGTACGACTATAATTATGATTCATAACACTTGTTTTTAACAGTCCAGAGAACATTAAGGTAATTTAAATTCCACAGTGAATTGCACAAGAACCTGCCTTTCAGGTGTGTTCACTTAACTTCCTTTCTTTCCTTCGCATTTGATGATAGACTGAGGATGGCCATGGTGCATTCCTTACATCTTGCAAAATGCAGCCCATCGCTTGAAAAGCTGAGGTCTAGGACTGGGAAGAATATTTTAAAAATTATATTTATAAATGGTTGAAAAACATGCTTTTCAAGTGTTGAGAAACCCTGGCAAGAAGAATATGGACGGATGAGCATATTTGCCGTTTGAGACTTAAAGTAAGCAAAACTCACATCAAGTTTTCTTGCTTATTCTATTCCATGCATTGCGTTCCATTTCTGTACAAACAATGTTGACTATACACAAAACAATAGAAATAAACATATCCATTGGCAGCCGTGTTGGCCATAGAGCAAAGTCCAATAACATCCAAAATCCACCCAACAGTGATGCTTTTATTGGGACAACCCAAATGCACATTAAACATGTTGCAAGATTTTGAAACTCCACTGGCTTCTTTATCAGGCAAAGGTGTTAAAAACCGTACAGAAGACAATCAATTGAAGACGTTAGCCATAGGCTTGCATTTTGATGTTGTCTTTCTCAGTTCAAATTGTATGGAGAGGTTAGTCACATAGGCTGACCCCTCTTCCTTCTGGCCATGTGGATACTGGGAGATTTCCAAAGTCCAAAAAATTTATTTGCAACACAAAAAGATCCTCCCTTTTCAACCCAGGATGTCTCCATCTTTTGTGAGGCTACTGAAGTTAGTAAAGTTAAGTCTGCAAGGTTGTTTTGCAAGGGTGTTTTGCAGTAGAAAGTAAAATTTACTTAATATGTTTTAAAAAGAAGGATGATCTATTTTCTCTGCTATACTCTGTTGGAAGGGTGGTGGTGGAACTGGTTGTTGTTCAGCATCTTCTCTTCCAATTTCATTTCTCTGCTTGTGAGATCCACTAATATATCTCACATTTGTCAACATAAGAAGGGCAACTGAGCAGAGTTTCTATTTCTTATAGAGAAAACATGGGAGTTGCTTTGTAAAAGCAATTCATTCCTGTTACTTGTGATAGGCTGCTTTGGATCCCATATTGAGAGATAAGTGGGATATAAATCAAATTAATCTGTCAATAGTCTGGGGTGTTGCTGGTGTCTTACACATCCATAGCTTCTCCAACAGAAGCAGTTGGATGTTTTTGCCCCATGCACAATGGTTGTATTCAATTTAAGGTTGCACAAGCAGAGTTGTGCATGCAATGCCATTGTGCATGGATGCACCTGTACTTTCAGCTGCGCATTTGGTGTCTTGGTTCAGCTGTGCAACACAATTTTTCTATACTGTGTTTTTGGGTCATGTGGCAGAGTTAATAAGTAACTGCACATGTGAAGATTTATACTAAAGGTGTATCTGCACTGCAAAATTAAAGCATTTTGACACCACTTTAACTGTCATGGTTCCTTCCTGCAGAATCCTGGGGTTTGTACTTTTGTGCACTTTTTCACAGAGAAGGCTGGAAACTACAAATCCCAGAATTCTATGGGATGGAGCTACAGCACTTAAAGGGGTATCAAACTGCATTATTTCTACAATATAGATGCACCCTAAACTGAGTTTTCTTCACCTTCCTACTCATTGAAAACCTGAAGATGTTTTGTAAAGCACCATCTTGCTGACATGCAACCTTGCAAATGAGTAACTTGGGTTATAGTTATTATGACCAGTGCAAAGTACTTCTTATCATACACTTTCAATGTGATTGCGACTTACAGTGGGGTTTTCTTGGCAAGATGTTTTGGTCCTCTTAGGCGGAGAGTGTGACTTGACCACCTAGTGGGTTTCCATAGCTGAGCCAGGATTCAAATCTTGGCCTCCTGAAGTCCTAGACCAATATCCAAACCATTCCACCACACTAGGCTATCACAATGTCTTTACAAATCACAATCCAAGCTTATCCAGCTTCTCTGAGCTGTCAGAAGTTCTAGGGATACTTAGGATTAGTATTCCATGGAAAGAAGTGGCTGGCGGGCATATTATCATTTTGTAATATTTACATTTGTGAAGCTATAACTCAAAGACTCCAAGAGACGGCAAAGGCCTACTGTTTCCACTTCAAATTCCCAAAGAGACAACTCCTAAATCATGAGATTAAAGAGTCCAAACTCAGAAATCTTATTATCAAGTACAAGTTTTGGAAGTGTTTGTCATCTGCCACACAGGAACATTGACTGACAATCCTTCTCGCATCAATCTGATAGGAAACCCAGAAGTAAAAATGGGAGGTGATCGCAAGCTCTGCCTTTGACTGAGCATAACAGCGACTTGACTTATCCAGTCAACTGCCTGCAAAACTCACACCCTTTTTTAAAACACACACACACACACCCTTTTAATCTATATTCTTGGCATACATTTCTTGGAACTTGCCCAGGCTTGGCACAAATGTTAATCCTTAGTGGTAATGACAAAGCTTATAGACCCTATAAAGATTACCTTGCTTTGGCGTGAGTTTTCCTTCAAGCATTTTGGCAAGGCTTTGACCTGCACCTCATGTCACAGTGACCCAGGTCGAGTAGCACTGTTAAGCATAATGTGTTGGGAGGTCATGGCACACAAAACCCTCGAAGCTTCTTGTGGCGTCATTTTCAGCGGTAATAAGCTGGTGCAACCCTTCCTTCAACAACCTGTACAGAGACCAAAACAAACCCAACCAAGCCTTGTTTGAACTAGGATATGGAACAAGGTGTAGACATAATGATGTCCTTGGCCAGCTCCCAGCGCGTGGGGCACAGCATCCACATTTCCAGAGATAAAAATCATAAAGAATAATCTGGATTGGTCAGCCCAATGGCAAAGCTACTCCTCATTTGTTCTTTTTTATATTCATTAATTCCTGCAATAAACAACTGACGCTGTCATACTGGCTGCAATTTTTGTGTCAAATAAAGAACAATCATTATCGTCCTTATCACTGTTATTTTGCAATTCATCTTTTCTCTCTAGTTTGTGAGATGATACCAAATTGCAGGTACATAGTCCCAAATGAGGCAGCTCCTTTGAATCAGTCTCTCGAAGTCAACACTCAGGTAAGTTCCATTGACCAAGTGGGCATTCTCCAGTAAAAGAAACTGGATTTGTCAATCCAGTTTGTCTTTAATTTTATTAATTTAATTTAATCCTTTCAAATCTGCTGGTGGTATTCTTTAGATGATTCATCATCATCATCATTATCATCATCAACAGATGAGTTCACCAAATCAGAAATCACATATAAACCATCCATATGAAAATACTGAATTAATTTAATGCAAGGATGGAGTAGCATATCACAGTAAGGCATGGTTGGGGTTAACCATGGTTTGTTGCTTAAGCCACCACTTGCATGTATACGAACAAGCAAACCATGGCTTGTCTTTTTTGCTTTCTGGTTTGTCTCTGATTTCTTTTTTCAGCTGTTCTTTTTGTCAGTTCCTGTTTCAGTTTGGGGAGACAGGGGAAACAAGCCATATTTCTGTGTTCCTATGGATTAAACAAGCCAAAGGTCATAAGCCAACAACCAATCTTGCATTTCAATTCTGTGTTTGGTTAAAATAAGGACATGTTAGCAGAGCTAGGCTTGCACATAGTTACAAGTAGGTTTCTATAAACAACAAAGAATGAGTGAAGAGACAAGTAGAATACTCCCTGCTGCTTTGCTTCTGTTAATTCAGCTGAAAACCCAAATAAAGCTTATATACATAGTATAGTAAAACCAATCAGGGGCTCTATTTTTCTCCCTAGGATTCCTGATTGTATAGCGAGAAATCTGCAAGCAAAAAAAATATGCATGCATAACATATATTCACATTTTTATCTAACCATATGAATGTCAAGAGTGAAGATGGCAGCAAAGAATCTGACCCATTACCCCAATCTACAAGCACATGCCTCTGTCCCATGAAAAAGGGGCATGGTAAATTATGATATCATAACGTTATGTAATTGAAGATAATTTGGAAATGTGCTTGTGTCAATGAGGGCAACTGAGAGAGTAAGAAGAATATGATGAGAGCCAAGAAGTTATTGGAAAAGGAAGGCAGGTATTGGCATTGCAACGAATGCTCATAAAATACAAATAAGCTCAGCCTTTGTTATAGTAAAAAACACTAAACCAAAAAAGGTAGGAAAAAATAAAAGGTAAAATATACAAGGCGATGATATGAGAAACTACTGGCCATAAAGCCAGATGCTTCCTACTTTGCATGTCATGCAACGATTGTAGCAGAGCATTAAAAAAACAACCCTTAAAAAATCCACCATTCACATCTTCACAAATAAAGATCATGGACCAATGGTTCACAAACAAAGAATGTGGACCAATGGTTTTCTAAAGTATTACCGTTTTCTAAAGCATTGTTGGTTGGAATTTGGGGGAAAAACGCATCTGCTCCCAGATCTGTCTCTTAGTTCTTGCTTTTGGTCTCAGTGACCCTTAGAGCACTGGGTATGCTGGGTGGACTCATACATTTGCTCATGAAAAAGTCATAAAACCACAGAGGTGAATAGCAGAAGAGGAGCAGGAATTTGTAGGCATTCTTGCCAGGAGTGTATAAACCGTGTGGATGCACTGCCAGTAATGCATGCGTAACATCATAGAGTACAGGTGAAAAATCAGACGCTGAAAAAGAGGGAATGTGAATAAGCATGGTCTTCATCGAGTGGATGTAATCTTCACCATAATCTTTCTTCACATCTGGTGTGAGATTGTCAAGAAGGTTCTGTTCTTCCTTATTCCAGAGCTCAGGATTTCCCTGGATACCTAGAAAATGAACCAGTTTGTATATGAATACCTGGGCTTCTTAATATGAAAGATTGTTTGAATGAGAATGAAACAAGAGAAAATGTGTGATAGAGGTCTTGTAGGTAGTATTTTTCTTCAGTACTGGAACATAGGGGCTCGACAGACATTCCCGAAAGGGCGGGCTGGAGCCACCTAATTTTGCTCCTGATGGAGGCTGCACCAACCAAACAATGCGGCCTCCATCAGGAGTAAAAAGAGCCCGCTGAAAGAGAGTTCTTTTTAGTCTCTATGACAGGCACCATGACTGCCCCACTGGCGCACTGGCGCACAGTGATGATGCATGCACATTGCAGCGATTTTTAGATGCTGTGTCACACTTGCATAATCATGGCGGCCCTCATGTGGACAGGGCTGAGTCATGATAGTGCTGCCACCATGCAGTAACGCTCAACAGCATGCGGTTGCTCCACAATCCTGAACTCTAAAATCAGCCCCAGATTGCCCACTTTCCAGCAGTCTCTCTTTTGATCTAAATGATGATGACCCAATTCATAACTCAAAAAGAAGAGTGGTTTTGGAAGCAAGAGTAGAAAAGAGCTGGATGTAACCCAGCTTCCTGTTTCCCACAGTGGCCAAGCAAATGCATATGGGAAATTTGCAGGCAGACATGTATGCAATAGCACTTTCCCATTTATGTTTCTCAGCAAGTAATTCCCAGAGACACAGTGCCACTGGTTGATGAAGCAGAATACAGTTGGCCCTCCAGATCCATGGACTGAAGCATCCATGGTTTGGAAACATTAAAAAAATATATACAAATTCCAAAAAAAGCAAACCTTGATTTTGCCATTTCACATAAGGGACACAATTTTACTATACCATTGTATTTAATGGGATGTGAGCTTCCACAGATTTTGGTATCCATGGAGGTTGCTGGGACCAAACCTCAGCAGATACCAAGGCTCCAGTGTATAACTGTCCCAACGAGCATGTAATGTGTGAAACCAAGGGTGAGGAATCAACACTACTATGCCATTCTGCCTCAGATATGTGTAACCATGGGAGGCATCCGGTTACTGATAAATGCATGCCCCAGTGAAGCTTACACATGAACATGTTCCTTTTTAGGTGAAGCAACTCTATAGTCCAGTGTTTCCCAAATTTTGGTCCTCCAGGTGTTTTGAACTCCAACTCCCAGAAATCCTAGCCAGTTTGGCCAACAATCAGGATTTCTAAGAGTCCAAAACATCTGGAGGACCACAGTTTGGGAACCACTGCTCTAATCCTTTGTGCCGACCTAAAACCTCCCCACCAGGAGCATACAAGTCCCAAGAAGGGCTTTGCTACTTCTGCTGCTTACTAGGGCCAGAGGAAGGATTCAGCAGACAATTCAAATGATATGGATAGTTACAAAGCTCTGGTGGCACAGCGGTTAAATGTCCGTACCGCAGACACAACATTGATCCCTAGGGCTCCAAGGTTGGCTCAGGAGATTATCACACATCTATTTTTATGTGATCCAGGCACAGGCTGGGCCTGGGCTTGAATGGGTGAAAATGGATCTTACTGCATGCCTTTTTGCCCAACTCAGCTGCATCATGTACCTGATCCAGACTCTTTGCATACTTTTTGAAGGACAGGAAAGTATCAGAGGTTGGAAAAGTACTCCAGGAGTCCAGAGCAGGTATGCGATACGGCTGAGTTGGGGAAAAAGGTGTGCAATAAGATCAGTTTTCACCCATTCAAGCCTGTGCCCACCCATGCCTGGGTTGGGTGAGAACAGACATGCGATAATCTCCTCAGTCTTCCATCCTTTTGTAGGTCGATAAAATGAGTACCCAGCTTGTTGGGGCCAATTGGTTTATAGATTGTAAAGGATGCTGAGTTCTCTATAGAAAGGTAATGGTATAGAAATGTAAATGCTGTTGCTGGTCTAAGCTCTACGGGGAAGAAAGAGAAAGGGGTCATTTCATCTATGTGTGCATTTATCTATGTGTGCATGTGTGAATTGCGGGTGTGGAGTGTTATGCTCCGCTTGCTTGATGTAATAACTTGGCCAAAGTCTCCATAATCACATTTCAGTTCTTAGGCTATTAAAAAAGTCATAAACTGAAAATAATACAGCTTTCAAAGTGACTGTGGGAATTGGTGCAGCAGTTAGCATTTAATAAGCTAAATTGTTCCCCCCCCCCCTCCAACCTCAACTGGGATTTATAAAAGACAGCAATTCCTTGGGGCCTTTCAAGACCCAAGGAAGGGAAAAAATGATTACATTCTCCCCAATTTTGGAATGCTTATTTTTTTAAAAAAGTAATCAATTTCCATTATTCCTTCTGGTTTTTAGGAAACAATGGTCACTACTCACTGCTGTGCTTTTTAAAAAGCATTTTACATTTAAGCAGAGGCTGGATGGCCATCTGTTGGGGATGCTTTGGCTGAGAGTTCCTGCATGGCAGAACGGGGTTGGACTGGATGGCCCTTGGGGTCTCTTCCAACTCTATGATTCGATGATTCGTGACTTTTTGCCTTGGTCATTTAAAAAAAAATACATTACTTTTCTTTAATTCTTGAAATAAAAACAGAAAAACCTAGGATTGATAAAAGAATGGCATAAAACTTGAAAAAATACCAGTCAATGTTCCTCAAACTTTCCTTAAAGAGAAATTAGGAAATGTTGCTCCAAATATAGATGTCAGAAATCCTCACAATTCTCACCATTCAAAGTGAACAAGAAAGCATGTCTTCAAATAGCTAAACACTCCATTGATAAAATGGTCAAAATGAAAAAAAATTTCATGTGTTGGAACTTCTTTTGTCGAAAAATGTATTTGTGCCCAAAATAAGTTTTTATGTGGCAAACAGCGTCTTTTTCCCACAAGAGAATTTTTCTCCATGAAATTTTTTGTGCTAGGTGTTTTCCTTCAAATAATAATAATAATAATAATCATAGGCCTTTTTTTGCCCAAACAAGATTTTTTTTAAAAAAAATCTCAAAATACAAAATAAAATGAAATTTTAAAAAATGAAAAGAAAATGCAAAACATATGCGCAAACATCCTTATAATCTCAACTAATGTGCACAGAAGAGTTGCAGTGTTCAATTCCTGGGCCTGAGAATGAAGCGAGCGATGACCATGCTTCATACCAAGAAGGATCTTTGCTGAATTATATTCGCTAGGCGGCTTTGCTGCTTCCTCATTATCAAAACAAAATCTCAAGAGAGAGTTAATTGCGTTACTTATCGCACATTCTTTCCAAGCTCTGCTTTCCCTCATTTAAGCACAATGGTCATCTTTTCCAAAATAAGGTATGGCACTCGGTTAGTGATATGCACACACATAAGTGTGGCTTATATACACTAATATCTCTTTCTGGAATGGGTGTGGAGGGCTATCCTCATGGTCTTCACATCCACTACAAACTCTCCTTTCTGGCATCTGCCAAATCCCAGTTACAACTACTGCTCTGCCTGATTTGCCATCTGAGTTGTCTCACGCAAAACAGTTCTATGAAAATGTGTGCAAACATTCAAGTGTTTGAACTGTCTATTGTTGTTGTGTGCCTTTGAGTCATTTCTGACTTATGGCAGCCCTAACCTATCACAGGGTCTTCCTGGCAAGATGTGTCCAGAGGAGGTTTGCCATTGCCTTCGTCTGAGGCTGAGAAAGTGTGACGTGACCAAGGTCACCCAGTGGGTTTCTGTGACTGCGCAGCCATTTGAACCTTGTCCTCCCAGAGTCCTAGTCCAACACCCAAACCACTGCACCACACTGGCTTTCTTACATGTTTTGCTGCTGCTCCTGTGTTGTCCAGGATTGTGGCTATTACCTGATGTGATTTATTTCAGAGACAAATTCTATCTGGAATCTGAAAAAGCCCAAATAGATTTTGCACGTCCAGGTGGGTAAAAATACCAAGGATGTGAAGCCATTTGTAATTTCTACTTCAAAACATTGGTCCCTATTGGTTGCACATGGCAGTTGCATCGTATCCATGGGGTGGCTAATCCACTCTATGTCAACTTTAAAGGAGATGTCCTAGGTGCTGTTCCCTATCCCCAAATTAGACTGTGAGCTATACATAGTTCTTTCAAAGTTCAAATTAAAATCAAAATTAGATGCATGTTTGTCCAACCGGTATGAGGTCCACCAGATCCCACTGCTGAGGAGGCTTCCAACCCAAAAGTCCACCGAGCTCAGGAACTAAATAAAAAGCCAGCAACTTACCTGTCCTGAAGGCTGATGGATGAATGGCAACTACTTTGATGCCCCATTTTGACAGCTCCTGCCTCATCACTCCAGAAAACATGGACAGAGCGGCTTTGGATGCTCCATAGGCAGCAAATCGCGGCATTGGGATGCCTCCTATGGGAAGAATCAAAACTGGCTACTCACTCTCTCCGCTGGTAATTTAAAATAGATGATTATAAGCCTCACTGAATTTTAGGCTGAGGTTAAATGCAAGGTGCTGAAGGGGACCTGTTTGCTAGCAGCTGTAAAACCAAACCAAACAAAAATGTAGAAGTTCTTGCCAACTGCAAGCAGCTGCCTCTTGATTTATTCATTTCTCCTTTTCCCTCCTCAGTAATGGAACCAGGCTTTGGCATTTCCACGACAATTGAAGGTATGTCCACTTGGACGAAAGCCCACTGTGTTTACTGTGGTTACTCCCAGGTAATATAGAAAGTCCTGGACTATTATTGGGTGGGTTAAGTGTGTGGGTGGGAATCACCTCAATTCGGCATCCAGTTCTGTGGGGGAAATAGATCGTACAGGATACCACACAGGGTCAATAAATTAGTTACTATGTTTTGTCCCCATTGTGATAAATAGGAGAGTACAAACTATACAGAGCATGTACAAGGTTCAAAGGATGGATGATTTCTCCAGCCTGCTTAGGTTGGATTTGCTCTGAAATGAGCTGAGTTCTTTCATTACCAACCTACCATCCTAAAGCTTGAGAAGTTGCCTACTGGAATTCAGAGTCAATTTGAATGTGTTAACCTTCATATCCCATAAATCTCTTCATCACCTTCTTCCCATCTATTCTTCCATGCTACTCCTTCCCTATCTCAGCAAACTACAGCTTCTACAACTTCCATTGAAGTGATCTTCAGAAAACCATGGCTACTAAGGGCCCCCATGGCCTGTACATTAACAGAGAACCAGAGATGAGAAGGAAGTCTCCTTTTGTCCTCCTGAAAATTTGTGGGACTGTGGTCAAAGTTATTGGGGTCCCAAGGTTGAGACAAGAGCCCTCCCCACTCATCTTGCCCCATTTCCATTAGAGCTTCTGCTACCACCATCCCCATCCCCATACTTTACTGTAGTCACTTCTACACTTTATTGCAACCAATTCAAGTGGGCTATGACTCTGGACAAAGAACAACCTGGATCTCAAAGGAGGTTTCTTTTTGTGTTGCTAATGGAGTTTACATTTTGTCTCCCAGAGCCCACAAGACCAAAAGAGAGGAATGGCTTCAGTCTACATGAATATCTCTCTGTACCAACTTCACTTAACAACATCATCTTGACAAAACGTAGACCTATGACTCCAACATCATTTCCCCTTTTCTTTCTTCTATATGCTTTTTAACACCTTTGCCTGATTAAGAAGCTAGTGGAGCCTTCAAAGCTTGCATCATGTATTTTATGCCGTTTGGTTCGTCCCACAAAGATATTGCCATCACTTTCATCCCTTCCAGGATAGATTAGCAAGGTCAACCACTGTTTCCACTCCACCAAATCCACCAAATGTGGTTTCCACTCCATCAAATGCATTTTAGGAAGTAGAATGAAGTCTACAAAAGCTCATGCTGCCAATTCATTTCTATCACTTAGTCTCAAAGGTGCTACAAGATCTCTCTACCTACTGATTCTACAGACTAACACAGCTATATCTTTGAATCCTACCACTGCTTCTGATATTCTGTTTCTTTTCTTCAAACCAGGCTCCCCATTTGGGATGTTTCTTTTTACCTTTTCAGATGTCAATGGCAAATCCTTTGGTGAAGGGTACCTCCAGTATTGTATAAATATTGCTTACATTTTTTGAAAAAGAGCACTGGAAGGCAGTTAAACATCTCCTCACTTTGTAAGGATGAGTGAGACTTTCCCTTTGGACAAGAATTTACCAAACTCTGACATTTCTTCATATTTGAATTACAAAGCACTTGAATTTGTTTGATTCAAATGGAGGCAAGAGAAACTGGAACTGTATATAACTTGAGAAAGTGAACCAGTAGTAATCGCTACTAAAGAAAGCTGTGTTTTATATGTGTTGTTGTTGTTGTGTGCCTTCAAGTCCTTTCTTACGGTGACCCTAAGGCAAACTTTTCATGGGGTTTTCTTGGCAAGTTTCTTCCGGGGAGGCTTGCCTTTGCTATCATCTGAGGCTGAGAGAGTGTGACTTGCCAAAGGTCATCCAATGGAAGAACTAGGATTCAAACTCCAGTCTCCAGAGTCCTAGTCCAATGCTCAACCCACTACACCATGCTGGCTCTTACCAGTGTAGTTATCTGTGTAGTACTGTAATTCACTAGTCAGCAAATGAGTCAATAGGTCTAATCTATTGGGACAAAATGTTTAGAATTCAACTTTCCCATGTCTTTCCCTCTCTAGCGTCTCAATGCAAAAGCTCTCCAAGAGATAACATCAGACAAAAGGTGAGACAACATCAGATAAAAGGTAAGAATCTTAACAACGTACCATCATGACTGCTTGTTCCTTGTCCTTGTGAAACACATAGTACACATTTCCCACTAACCTGTTTATCTCCTGCCTGTAATGAGATCAAATTGACTTTCGAGACATCAATGTGCACCCAGGCAAGTACAGACTGAACATAATGAAACTGTTTTCCTAAAGTTTATTGATGACAATGGGAAACATATGTTAAAATGCTGTTTCCTTGATGGCAATCTTGTGACTGCTCCCATTACACAGATGGAACTGCTGTTGCATCGTGGCCATGGTCCAACCTACCCCTTATGAAGAGACACATGTGCAATGTTCACACACATGGTCCAGACCGTGGAAAAGGCATGTGAGACACAACTATTATATAAATGTTCTCCCTAGGGATGGGTAGATTTGCCTTACTTCCTTTCCTTCATTGTTCTGTAGGTTGCTCTGCCTTATATTCCATTCCTCCCAAATTCCAATTTCACCAGGAAGCAATATCAGGAAGAAATTTAAAACAGCACTGCAGACCGGTCTCTTCTGGAAGACTTATCCAGATGATTTTTAAATGAATAAGGGCTGAGGTCTTGTGTCAGACACATAGCCAGCATGTAGTGACTACAATCTATCTCCCAATCTGGCCCCTGAAATCCACTTCAAAATCTAGCCAACTACATGAGAGGACGGAGGTTTGTGTGGTGCTGAAGGAGGCATTGAAGGATGATGCATCCAATCCCATCCCACCAGTGAGCCACAGAACTGGGGCCGCTGTGGGATCCTATCACAGTGTCTTTGCGCACCGCCAGATGCTCAAGGGAAAGGACTGGAGGTATCCTTCTTTGGTGCCCTGCTTTCCAGCACACAGAACTCCATTCGCTGGCTGGTTTGTAAGGTGGGTATGGAGAGCATTTATGATTGTGGCAATGACATTATAGTCATAAATGCAAATAGGAAACAGTTCTGAGGCCACAAGTCTAACTTAAAACATCATAACTAATATCAGCGAAGCTATCTTTTTCCTTCCCATGCTTTGCTTTGCTCTAAAAAGCATGCAAAGAGGGTGTCGGAAAAACAAATACAAGAGTTCAACTGGTCCTGGATTGATTTCCCCATTTCCCCCCAATTGCTATATTTCTCAGGGGTAGTGTGACCTATACTAAGTCCAAGAGCTGTCTCACCCCTGCTCTAAACAAAGCCTCACCTATCTGGAAATAACTGTCATCACTTTCTTTAATCTCCTCATTTTTCTCCCCAGGCTAAACATGCTAAGTGTTTTCACACCTTTCTCATATGAGGGATGCATGAAAGAGCAGGCAGTAATTAGCCTGGCAAAGAAATGACTTAGAAGAAATGTGAAAGCTGTCTTCAAATATCTTGAGGGCTGTCAGGTAGAAGATGGGACTGACAGCTTTTTTGATGCTCCAGAACAAAGAGGTATTCATGGCAGGAAAAACATGCAACAGCAAGGACTGCTGGACAGTGGAAAAGACTGCCTTAAGGGAAATTTCTTGAGTACAGACTGACAATAATCTGCCGGGAGTCCATTCTGCACTGCAAGGAAGTGCAAGGAAACCTTTCCATCACAACAAGGTATTTTCCATCACAACAAGAACACAACTTTGGAAAATCTAATAATTCGTCATTTCCATCTTGGAAACGTGACCAGATATAATTTCAGGAGCACCGGGTGACACCAAGGATGGGGAACAACACTGCCCCAGGAGAGAAACATTATTTAAAGAGGTACTGGATACCTTTCTGGGAACATCTGGAAAAAGATAGTTACACCAGAATAATCCTAAATTACCCCATCATAAGATACGTAGTGGTATAATGGTTTGAATGTTGGACTAGGACACTAGGAGATCGGGGTTTGAATCCTGGATCAGTCATGGAAACCCATTAGCTTCCATCACATTCTCTCAGCCTCAGAAGATGGCCTCTGAAGAAATTTGCCAAGAAATCTTCACGTTACGTTTGCTCTAGAATTGCTCTAAATCAGAAGTGACTTGAAGGCACACAACAACAACAACGCGTCAAGAAGATTCCCATGATATGTATTGCACCCCTGCTATGATAGAAGATTCTGGAAAGAAAATGCTAACCTCTGTAGAATATTACAGGTGCCACCAGTGAATATAGTGCCTATAGTCATACATAGTCAGATAACCACAGACACACAGACACAGACACACACACACATATATAAGTGACCACAGGACAATGCATATTTATCAGCTTGTCATTCAGGAGGTTCTCAGTTGATTCTTTTCTCCGCTATTTTCTGTAAAGCCCTAAGTGATACCGACACTTTTGACAAACCAGCTTTTTCCCCCCACCTGCTGAAATTGATAAATGCATCTGCCATTTGATTCAGCGTCTGGATGCCTGCCATGCTGAAGACAGAGCCCAAAACAGCAGAGAGGAGATGAGGCGACATTTTAAACAAGTTTGCTATTGCCTCATTTTACCCTGTCTTCATCAATCCCCGATGTCAGAAAGGAAGTCTCAACAGTCTGAATGACATTCCAGGAGAGAAATAATTCCTCGGCTACCAAACAACAGTGCCGAAAGCGACTCGTGTTTCCATTATAACAAACACTTAAGAGGCCCCCAAAGACAGGTGAGAATTTTTAAAGATGCATGAGACATTGGTTTCTACAATGCGCAAATGGATCTCATGCTGTAGGCTTGTTCTGAGGATGGCAGAGAGTCGGATTTTAAGTGATATGTTTGGTGAAATCACTGCATTGTGCTTGCTGGAAAACTAAAAGTTAGAGCCATCAATCTCTTTAACGGTTTCCATAGGCCTAAAGCCAATAACTGATGTCAACTACCACGGGTTCAGTTGTTGAATGGTAGGTAGGTCAACTCTTATGTAAATCCCATTGATTCGATGGATCTGTTACACTTAGCAATTGGATTTAGGCCATATCTGCAAGGTACCATTCTTACAACAATAGGGAGTTTATAGTAGATCCATGTAGACCTGTATTTGTTAGCCTGATTGATAGCCTTACTCCTAGGACTCAAGGGTGAGGTTTTTTCCATCACTTGACAACTGATTCCTTCTCTTAAAAAATACTAATAACTAGTGATCTGGTATTTTAGCATAATTGTGGGTTAGTTGTTACTGTTGTGTGCCTTCAAGTTTTTTCTGACTGATGGCAATCCTAAAGGCAAGCCTATCATGAGGTTTTCTGACCAGGTTTCCTTAGCGAGGGGTTGTCAGTGCCACCCTCTGAGGATGAAAGAGTGTGACTTGCCAAAGGTCACCCAGTGGGTTTACATGGCTGATCCAAGATATGAACCCTGGTCTCCAGAGTCATAGTCCAACATTCAAACCACTACACCATGCTCGATCTCCATTTCTGTCTTATGGTGATCCTAAGGCAAGCCTATCATGGTGTTTTCTGGACAAGATTTGTTCAGACGGGGTTTGCCTTTGCCTTCCTCTAAGGCTGAGAGAGCGGGACTTTCCCAAAGTCACCCAGTGGGTTTCCACAGCTGAGCAGGGATTGAACCCAAGTCTTCAGAGTTGTTGTCCAATGTTCAAACCACTATACTATGCTGATGTAGTGGACATCACCTATTTCTGTTGTTGTGTAAGGAGGTATCCAGTACCTTCTTAACAGAAGACTTTTGCCAGACCTTGCAAGGCTACCAGATGATACCAGATGCAGTTCTGTTCCTGACCAAGAGGTCCCCCAGCAATAGTCTCATGAAGCTCCAGAAGTTGAGTCCTTTTTAATGGATTCCATCAGACCACCCATTAGTTCTTCCTGACCTGACCATTAAATACCTTCATTTTAAGAAAGGGATATTGTTCTGATGATTTTATATTTGCTTCCCCAGGGTTCTGTTTCATTCTTGGCAAGATGCAAGATTCTTGCATGTTAAACAGCCTATTAGTTGAATGCTGACACAGGCATAATAACTGGATTTGCATAGAAACGTATAAGGCAGAGCTCATGGGGAACAATCTGGGTTAGATAAAATCACCAGACATCCTGGCTGTGGGATTCTGGAAGCTGCAGTGTCCCAGAGTAAATTTTCCCAAACTCTAATATGGGATTTTAACATGAAAATGTTGAATAAAAGCTATAAAGAATAAGAAGTGGGATGGTCCACAGAGGTTGCATCTGCACTACAGAAATAATGCAGCTTGACAACACTTTAACTGGTGTGGATCAATGCTATGGAATTCTGGGGTCTGTAGTTTTGTTCAATATTTAGCCTTTTCTGTCAGATAGCTCCTGTGCTATAACAAACTTCAAATCTCAGGATTCCTTAGAATTGTGCCATGATTCCTTAGCATTGAGCATCAAACTGCATTATTTCTGTAGTACAGATGGAGCCAGGGAATATTCCATACAGATTTACATGTCCAGAACACTGGAGAAGCACTCCAGTTTGAGACCACTTTAACTGCCCTGGCTAAAAGCTAGGGAATTCTGAGAACTGTAGCTTTGTGAGACATTTAATCTTGGTACAGATGTCCCTTTCTTCTCCGGATCATTGCTTCAGCAACTGCACGGCCACAACAATCCGCTGCAAAAAGGAGCTCCAAAATGGAGCTCCTTCCCGTGATGCTGCCAAGGTGCCATTTGCACCCTGGGGCATAGCGGTGAGGTATCTTGTGCATTGCGCCTTTTGTATGCATCACACAAGACACATCATGGACATGTGAACTGTATGGACGGTGCTGCATAAAGTTGGCACCGCCCATAGATGCTAGGGTTCTGGAGTGTGTGGATGCTGCATGCTCTGGAACCCTAGAATTGGCTCCAGGCCGCTGCAAATCAGCCGTCTGTATTGGGCCTTAGTCTTTTCTGTCAGACAATGCTGGTGGCACAGTAAACTACAGTTCTCTGGATTCTCTAGCACTGAGCCAGGGCAGTTAAAGGGATATCAAACTTGATTATTTCTTCAGTGTGTTTTGGATCACAGTCTATATGCTGGTGAATCCCACAGAGATCCCAGCTTGACTCACCTGCCAAGCTTGAGATGTTAATAAGCCTTCCTTTGGATTTCCGGAGCAAGGGCAGGAAGGTTTTTGACAACTCAACGGGACCAAAGAAGTTGACGTCCATGCACTGTTTGTAAGAACGCATGGGAAGCAATTCCCCGTCAGCAGTGTATCCCATTATCCCTGCATTGTTGATGACACCCCAAAGATCTAGAAAGAAAGGAAGCACAAAGGTCAGATATAAAACTTTCCCCTATAATAAGGATGGAAATAATATTTGGAAACAGTTGAAGAGCAGTCAGCAAATGTCTCTCTTGACTACTGGAAAACCCTGACGGAAAAATTCTCATACTGTGCTAATGAGAATTTTCACAGTTTAGGACTTACTCTGCACAAAATGTGCACATTTTTTAAAAAAGAAGAAAGCACTATTTTCTGTGCAGAAAACAGATTTATACTATTCATTTAATTCATCCATTTAGTCAGATTGTTTGGGTCCTGAGCCCACATCCAAAACAATTTTAAAGAAGCCAGTCTTACAAGTATGACGTATATATGTTAAAAGGCCTAACTATCCTGAGGGCACCAGATCCTGTCTGATATTGGAAGCTAAACAGCTTCCAATAGCGGCTGTAGGCTACATACAGAGAAAAGCAATGGCATATTTCAAATATTCCTTGCCCTATGAAATTCATAGGGTTCCCATAAATTGACAGGTGACTTGAAGACATGCAGATGTACATTAGGGGTGTTAGCCAATATGTCACTTGTCCTGTTTTCCCAGGTGTAGCTTTTTTCTCCCAAACTTGCACCCTGTGGGAGTTTCCTTAGGCATGCATCTTTTATTTTCTCAAAATGTTCTTATGGGTGGGAGAGTTTTGGAGGCTCTAGGAGGTTGACATGTGGCTCAACACATTCCCACCCCTTGATCTATGCAGACCCCCCCCCAAAAAAAAATACCTTCATTTTGCAACTTTCTTTTAACTTCAAGATACACATCTTTAATCTGTGCAGAATTGGTGACATCCATTCGCAGGATGGAGAGCCTTTCGGAACAGGTCTTTCTCAGCGTTTCGGCACCAGGCCCTTTGTCATTCAAAACCGTAGCAAATACAGTGAATCCCAAGTG
Source organism: Sceloporus undulatus (assembly GCF_019175285.1). NCBI lineage: Eukaryota > Metazoa > Chordata > Lepidosauria > Squamata > Phrynosomatidae > Sceloporus > Sceloporus undulatus. Next base: position 17,605,669 of record NC_056529.1, on the reverse strand, counting down.
GTCGAGGTACTTTGCCAGCTCATGCCCTATGCCACTGTCACTGCCTAAAGAGAACCCAAATTGAAAAATGCATTAGATTATTATTATTGTTGTTGTTATTGAAAGATTGGTAACCATTTATAAAAAACTGGAGCAATAAGAATTCCAATTATGGCTATGGTTCTTAATAGAAATATCATAAGAGTGGCTTTAGACTCAAAAGAAGGAGGAGTCAAGATAGGAGGAAGGAATCTCAATAATCTAAGATATGTGAATGGCAACATACTACTAATGGAAAACATCACAGACGTGGACCAATTACCAAGGAAGGTCAAAGAAGAAAGTGCAATGCAGGCTTATTGCTGAACATAAAGACAACAAAAATAATGACCCCCAGAGAATCCTATGTAAGTTCAACCTAGATAATGAGGAAATTGAAACAGTCAAAGAGGTACTGTACCTTGGATCAAACATTGATCAGAACAGGGACTTCTGAAGAAATAAGAAGACTAGGAATGGGAAGGGCAGCAATGAAAGAACTAGATAAGATCCTAAAGAGTAAAGATGTATAGCTGAGTGCTAAAGTTAGAATCATCCATGCCATTGTATTCCCCCTCACAATGTACACATGTGAGAGCTGGAGAGTGAAGAAAGTGGATAAACAGAAAATCAACTCATTTGAGATGCGGTGCTGGAGAAGAGTCCTGAGGATCCTGTGGCTGGCCAAAAAGGCAAACCAATGGCTCCTTGAACAGATCAAGCCTGAACTCTTCCTGGAAGCCAAGATGATTAAATCAAGGATGTTATACTTTGAATACATCACGAGAAGGCATGAATCAGCGGGAAAGACAATAATGCTAGGAAAGGTAAAGGGCAGCAGAAAGAGAGGAAGACCACACACCAGATGACTAGATTCAGTCAGGGAGCTCATGGGTCTGAATTTACAGAGCAGAGCAGTGAAGGACAGGGAGTTTTGGAGATGCCCTCATCCACAGGGTCGACATGAGTCTGCTTCACAAGACTACAAATCCCAGGATGGCATAGAATAGTGCCATTGCAATTAAAGTGACATCAAGCTGCTATGATTATGTAATGCCGATACACAATCCCCCAGCCGGCAGCGAAAAAAAAGGGACGCACTCAAGCTCTGATTTGGAAGTGGATTTATTGTGAATTTCATCATGATGGATGATACGAAATGCACGCACTAGAGGAAAACACCTGGAACACTGATTGGCTGAAAAGCTTTGTTATCCTCAATATTCTTTTATTGGCTTGTTGTTGCTAATGTTCTTTCCAGGTGAATGGAACGAGGTTATTTATGATCATGTTTCCATCCTGGTCCCGGAGGATGCAAACTTGCAGTCAGGTGCATATAGTTCTGGACTCTGAACACCGGCGGCAGCCAGGCTGAGCCAGCTGCTTAATGTGACGAATGCACTAATTTATCCAATTAGTTCTTTTGAAAACTTTTTCCAGGCGAGATCTGCCTAAACAGTCTGCCTGTCACCAGTCTATATCTCTTGAGCCAGAACAAAGCATGCCTAAGATTGCCATTGGGATTTTTTAAAAAGGGCTGAAGATTTGAGAAATCCAGAAAAATGTGTATTTGCAAGACCAAGGCAGTGTCTGCACATTCTTCTTAAAAAGAAAAAGGGGAAGAAGAGAAAGAAAAAGAAGGGGAAAGAAACCTCTCAAGAGAAGCCAAACCAAAAGTTTTTTGCTGAGAATATATTTTTTTTTGGGGGGGGGTGAATTTTAAGAAGGGGACAAAATGAGAGGGACTCATCCTCTGCTTTACCCAGAGCTTGGAAAGTTACATTTCAAAACTAATTCATTCTTGGGTGCCTCTAAACAATGCAATTTGAGACCACTTTAAGTGCTGCAGCTCCATTTTTGGAATCCTGGGATTTGTAGTTTAACCTGCTGGGTGACCTTAGGCAAATCGCATGGTCTCAGCCTCAAAGGAAGGCAATGGCAAACCTCCTCTGAACAAATCTTGCCAAGAAAACCTCATCGTAGGTTCCCCTTAGGGTCACCGAAAAAAGTCTTGAAGGCAGACAACAACAGCAACAACCACAACCAGGTCTTTGCCTACCGTGCCAAAGAGTGCTGGTGCCTCACAAGACTACAAATCCCAGGTTTCTGTAGGATGGAGCCATGGCGGTTAATGTGGTATCAAACTGGGTTATTTCTACACTGTAGACACAACTCTTGTTAAGTACTGTGACATTTGAAAAAGTGGTGGGCCGCTGTACAACAGCATCTAGTCAATTGACTAGCCTTGTAATTTGACAATGCTAAAGGTGATGATCATCTCCAGTCATTATTATTTGAAGTGAAATCCCCACAAATGTTTTGACAGAGTGCCAAGTACTGTTAGGTATCTTGAAGAGTTTCCCAATGATGGCAATATGCAACCTGAGTTCCTTAAAAGCTGGATTTGGGATTCAGTGCTATTTAAACCTCATGTCTTTATTCGTCTGGATGATTTGCATAAAGTTTCATGCAAATAAAGGACTGGGAATAAGGCACCAACTTCAGCAATTACTGTGTTTTATTATTGTCAGAGGGAGGTACAATTTCACAGTACAAGATGTGCTGTCTGCATTACTGTTGCTGTTTTGCTGGTGTCTATTTTCATTGTTGTAAGACGTATAGGAGTAATAGTGGCAATATGTGAGTAGGATGCTGCCATTTGTTTGTCTAGTTTGACAACCTTAAATTGTGGGAATGTGCAGCACTCCAAATTCAGTTAGTCTCCAAGTCACAAACAGGTTTATAATGACCAGTTACTTGGTGTTGGCTTCTGAGAGACAGACAGAGAAAGAGAGAGAAGAAGTGTGCATCTATATTGTGAACTTAATGCAGTTGGACACCACTTTAAGTGCTGTAGCTCCATCCTAGGGGATCCTGGGATCTGTAGTTTTACAAGGTCTTTAGCCTCTGCCAAAGAGTGCTGTTGCTGTGTGCCTTGAAATCATTTCCGACTAATGACGTCTCTAAGGCAAATCTATCATGGGGCTTTCTATGATCTCCAGATTCCTCGTCCCATGCTCAAACTACTACACCACACTGGTTCCAACAACAAGTGACAGAGTGCTGGTGCCTCACCAAACTACAAATCCCAGGATTCTGTAGGATGGAACCATGGCAATTAAAGTGGTGTCAAATGGCATTATTTCTGCAGTGCAGATGCACCCACAGACACAGGCAGAGATAGAGACTGAGAGTGAGATTGAGACACACAGAGAGAATTTGCACCTTGAGCTAAAGAGCAACAAAACGAACTATTGAGTATGCTGTTACTGTGTGCTTTCAAGTCATTTCTTACTTGTGGTGACCCTAAGTCTAACCCTATCATGACACTTTCTTGGCAAGTTTCTTCAGAATGCCAATGCTATCCTCTGTGGCTGAGAGAGTGTGACTTGCCCATGGCCACCCAGTGGGTTTCTATGGCCGAGCTGGGATTCGAACCCTGCTCTCCAGAGTCATAGTCCAATGCTCAAACCACTCCAGCCCATGAAACTGTTAGAACAACAAAACAGAAAGCAGAACTTATCTAACAAAAGCCACGAACAAGAGCTGTCAAGTTTACTACCCCCTTTTTTGTATGAATGGACATTATTTTTAGCAACGACTGATGGATTTTCTTTCTCTTTCGTTCCTCTCCCTAGCTCCCCCTCCGAATAGTAGCGGTCTTTCTTTGGCAAGGCACCATGTAGTCAAATGAGCAATTTGTTTCTAGGTGTGATACACACCCACAGCAGGAGTTTGTTCTTGGAATCACTTTGCAGCAATTTATCAAGGCCGGCACACTGTTTCCGAGCTCCTTGTCACCAGTGAAAACGGTGTGTCCCTGGCTTTGCGGAAGGTGACATTGGTAAGACAAACAAACAAACTGGGAGTTCTCTGTTGATGGCAGTGAATCTCTTGATCAGCAATTTGCAATGAAGGGAGAAAGGAAAACAATATAAAAAAAGAAGAGCCCAGTTAAGAATTTCAGGCATGTGGCTTTTTAAAGATTTTAGAGATTACAGACCCAGTTACTTGATCCTTGCTGACTTGGCAGTCAGTCCCTTTGGATTCAGTGGGGCTTACTGCTGAGAACATGGATAGGACAGACTGTGCTGGAAGCCAAGAAAGTAGACATCGCATGCAATTTCTATGCAAAGGCCTCTTATTGCTGTGCCAAAGATATATCTATTTTTTAAAGCAGACAGAGGATGAAATTAATATTAATACATGAAGGAATGTATGCCCACAGGGATGCAAAGTAATTGACATTGTTCGGTTTCAGAAACAAGTATAAAATGTTAGTTTCACAGCCTTTTCCTTGACATTTCTAATATTATTATTTTATTGCTTTCTTTAAAAAAGATGTTTCTTCTTACCTGTGATGAGTACAGCTTTGCGGTCCACAGGCAGCATGGCTTGCGTAGGTGTGTAAATGCAAAAGATGAGGCACGCCAACGAGAATAAGCTCAAGCCCAGGTAGCTCCTCAGGGTCGCAAAGCACAGGATTTCCAAAGCAAACAGCAAGAGGATGCCCAAGAGGAAAGGAATGGCTTTCTCCACCCGGTTCTTCTTGGCTCGGTAAAGAATTGTCCCGCCGTAGAGCAAGGTCGCACTTGCGTAGATCAACAGGCAATTGTCCACTTCGGAGTGGTAGAGGACCATGATGGTGAGCAGACGACAACCAAGGTGGTACGGAAGAGCGGCGGGGGAAAGCACAATAATGGGGATAAAAATTGAAAATAAATTCTTATCAGGGTCCAAAAATTCACACCTTGCTATAAGGCAGGAGCTCTTCGATGTGCACAGATTGGAAAGAAGAAACAGAGTGGGGAGGGGATATCCGTTGCAGTGGGAGTGATCTTTTTAAGGATTGCAAACAATCAAGTTGCATGAAGAGATGTGTTTGCCTGGTGTGGCTTATCTCAGCTGCTGCTTGCCAGACAGGATTTTATAAAAGACAAAAAGAAGCCCTTGGACACTTTCTCTCACCTTCTTATTTCTTATTCCCAGAGGGCTCCACCTTCTGAGGGACACCCAGTGCTTGGATAATGATTGACAGAACCAGGCGTGAGTGCTGAAGTAGTAGGTCTTGCCCTTATGGGAGGTTGTAGCTGTTGCATAATTTACACCTTTGCAGATGTTGCTCTTTAAAGGAGACAGACAGACAGAGAGAGTCTGTTTCCATTAAAATGGACAGCTTTTCCTTTGCCCTTTGATGTCTCCCATTCCAACGGTGCTTATTTAATAAGTGCAGCGCCTGCTCTTTCATCAACTTGTTCCAAGTTGCAGCTGTGTAACGTCATTAGCAAGAACCGGCTGCTTCTCCAGGTTGTGCACATTGTGTTATGAGAATCTCTCTTTCATCTCATGACAATAGAGTTTTCTCTTCATAAGACTGTGCATGCCATGGAGAAAGTGGATGCAGGGAAAGGCTGAAAATAAAACTAGAGGTCTTTCTCTATCTCTCATGATTCAAAAGATGCATCTCCACTGTACCATTCTATCACTTTCATAGCATTTTAACTTCCATGACTCTGCCCTATGTAATCCTTGGGTTTGTAGTGGGGATGGACTTATGGCCTGAACAGACAGGACAAAATAAAGCCACTTCGGGTCACTTTGGAGGTATGCTGTTTAAATGACACACACATCTTAAGGGGCCAAAAGCTATGCCAAAGCTGCACTCCAGTCCTTAGGACTGGAGCATGGCTTTGGTGTGGCATCTGGCCTCTTAGGAAGCAGGCAGCATTTAAACAGCATATCTCCAAAATGACTGAAAGTAGCTTTATTTTGGACTGTCTGTTCGGGCCCTTAACCATTTCTGCCACAAGGCTCTAGTTTGCTACTTCGGTTCTCGGTGCTAAATCTTCAAATCCTCTGAATGTAGTCTTCAAATTCATAAAACTCAAAGCTCTTGTAGGTACTGGAAAAGTACTACCAGTGTAGGGGTTAACCCCATTTAGGTATACAACATGACTAAACAACCTACAGCCTTTGGTAAGGTGGGGATTGTGTGGGCTTCCAGATGTTGTTGGATTGTAGATCCCATCTGCCCCAGGAAACATAGCCAAGGCTAAGGAATGCTGGGTGCTGTGGTTTAGCAGCCCCAAAGCCCATTCTCCACTCTTACTCAATTGGTTCTCTTTCCTTTTGCTGCCCAGTAAATTGATGCTAGAAACAGTCGAAGATCAGGTCCATCTCCACTATTAGGGACAGTCACATCAAGGGCCAGATGCTGGAATGGGCTTAGAGATGCCAGTTCAGAACTGTTCCAAGTCCTGAGGTTTTTGGATCAAAACCTAGAGACACTCCCTGATGATCTCATTAAGTGTTATGCATGAAGTATCAACCACAGTTGCTAATAGCTTGTCATTCAAACACAGGTTTGCACACAGAACCTATTTTCCCATTCATAAATGAAGACAGAAATTTTATCCAATGGGTTTTGTTCTCAGATCATGGTGCAACAAAGAGGTTCTTTCTTTTCACTTACTTAAAGAGACAGAATAAGGAATGTTGTTGAATCTAACTCATTTGCCAGAAGGTGATGTAGAGCAGAGCATATCAGGAAAACTGGTGGGGAGAGGGAGGAGGAAGCTAACCAAGTCAATGTTACCCAAAATACTAGGATCCCAGGAGGGCACCCACAATTTAATATTTTTAGTAGAATATTAATAGATCAAATTATGTTTTGGCCAGGGCAACGGATAGCCTTGGGATCTTAACTCTTTTTATACCAGTTCCAAATCACACAGAAATGCCAGAGGCAATTCCAAATAGACTTTGTAGTTTATTTAGGGAATAATCAACATACACACACTCACTCTCTCACACAAGAACTAATGAAACAAAGATGATGCCAAAGATGGCTCGGTGATCATGTGGCCAGTATGACTGCATAGAACACTGTTACCTTCCCACCAAAGTGGTATCTATTTATCTACTTGCACTTTTACATGGTTGGCAGAAGCTGAGATTAGTGATGAGAGCTCACTCCATCAAGTGGCACTTGGGCCTTGAACTGCCAACCTGCCAATTTTGCAGTCGTCAGAGTCAGCATCTTAACTGCTGATCCGCCCTGTCCCATACTGTATAGCAAGCTGCTATTCTGGTAGCTAAGCAGGAGATTTGCACACAGTGTTTCCCACCTCCTCCCCAGGAGTTGAGCTCCTCATATCGATAGAATTTGTGCCTTTGTCTCCTTCTGGGAGATAACCCACAAGACTCTGACACCTAGGACAGATGGTACCTCCACCCACTGTCCACTTCCTTTCTGTTGGAGAACAGAGCTGTGTGTTCCAGGTAGTTTCACCAGATGCTGAAAAGCTAGGTTAAGAGAAGGAGAAGGTTAAGAGGTGATATGATAGCCCTGTTGAAATATTTGAAGGGATGTCAAGAGGGAGGGAGAAAGCTTGTTTTCTGCTGCTCCAGAGAACAGGACCCGGAACAATGGATGCAAGCTACAGGAAAAGAGATTGCACCTCAACATTAGGAGGAACTTCCTGACAATAAGGGCTGTTTAAGAGTGGAACACACTGCTTCCTTGGATTGTAGTGGAGTGTCTTTCCTTAGAGGTCTTTAAGCAGAGGCTGGATGGCCATCTGTCGGGGATGCTTTGATTGAGAGTTCCTGCATGGCAGAATGGGGTTGGATTGGATGGCCCTTGTGATCTCTTCCAACTCTATGATTCTAGGATGCTCTCCCATTACCAGTGGCATAGTAAGACACAAGTAGTGGTCCAGTTGTCCTATGTAGATGGTGTGCTGGTGATAAGACATTTTGCCTTGGGATAGCATTGCTGCAGAGTGTGCTTCATGGGGCACCTCTTGCCATTACCCTATGTCCATCACCCAGTACGGAGGTCGTCTTTACAGGGGAGAGATATATGTATGTAGTTGCTTCTGCTAGAGTGTGGATAAAAGGCCTTTTGTCAATGTTGTGGGAACTTTCTTGGTCACTGTGATTCCACTTTTAGTAGCATGGATCCATGCTACGAAATCCAGTTACCATGGCAGTTGAAGAAGAATAAAAATGGTGGAATTGTGTAGTGTGAAAATGCTTCCTCTTTCATCCAAGCCCCAAATTCATTTTCAAAAAGATCCTTGAGTCTGCATTCCGTAGTGGGTGGGGAAGATGGGTATGTTGTGTTGTTGTTGTTGTTGTTGTTGTTGTTGTTGTTGTGTGCCTTCAAGTCATTTCTGACCCATGATGACCATAAGGCAAACTTATCCCAGGTTTTTTTGGGACTGAGAGTGTGTCGCCCAGTCAGTCTCCATGGCTGAATCCATCAGGGAATCGAACCCTGATGTTCAGAGTCACAATCCAATGCTCAAACCAATACATCACTCAGAAAAATGGGTTTATCCCCCCTTTTACCATCAATAACTGAACCTTAGAAGGGGAAAGTCTATCTCTCAGAATGGGAAAACAAACATACAAAAGCTAGAAAATCATCAGAGAATATTGACATGGACTATAGAGCATTGGCCCAAGATGATGCTTTCCTGCTATAAAAATAGCTGCAACACACACAGTTAGGTTGCAAAAGAGTCTTAGCTATCACTGGATTACAATCACAATTGAACCTAATGGTGCAGTAGCGGTTGCAAAAATAAAGGGGTTTGGTACAAATAATTAATTATCTGCAGCGAATTATTTGCAAATTCCAAGATGGCCAAATGGAAATGTGGTCTGCTGTGTCTTGAAGGAGAGGCGAAGGGCACTGTTTTGCCTTGACTCTCCATCTTTGTTCAAAAACTATGCACCAGCCTTCAGCTTACCTGCTTAAAATGGTTTGGGTGAGTCTGAAAGAAAGTGCCAATTTCTTTCTGAAAACAATGTGGACGACCACATTGACGTCTCTGTCGCTCAGCCAGTTTTCACTGTCTGTAAAGGAATTATTTCTTTTCTCAGAATAAACCACAATATGAGATCTTGTTTATCCAAGGTCTTTCTGGATGCATACAGCAGCATCAATTAATGTTGGATTATAAGAATACAATAGCCCTTGGGTGTGTGATGGAAACTCCCTAACCAGCTCAGCTAGCAACCAGCAACTTTAGGGTCACCCAGGGGACATCCAAGCCAGCAGATCACAAAACCCTATCATTTTCACATATAATCTCATTACATAGCAGCGTATATATAGATGATCCAAAGGAAGAGCTGTTAGTGCGCTCAGGAGTTACTTCAAAGGATTGGAAGTGAATTTCTCCACATGTTGCCAACAGAGCTAGGATTCTCAGCTTGGCCATAGAAACTCACTGGGTGTCCTTGGACAAGTCATACTCTCTCAGCCTCAGTGGAAGGCCACAGCAAACCTCATTTGAACTAAATCGTGCCAAGAAAACCCTGCGATCGGATCACCCTAATTTGGAAATGACTTAAAGGCACCGAACAAGAACAGGAGAGGTTACTTTTGGAGGACTTTACCCCCCAGAATCCACCAACCAGCATGACCGGGGGATTTGGGGAATTACAATCCAAAACAGTACCTTTTCCAAGCTCTAGCTTGAAAGTTAACTTGACTGGGATGCACCAACAAGCAACAAGAACAGGCAGAACTGAGCTGTTATCTCAGCTTGCTTCCTCCCTCACCATGAGGACTGAACACTTTCTCTTGATTTCTCATAAGCGCATCAGATTCTATGTGCGAAATGTATTAGAGAGGTGCATTCCTATTTTGAGCCAACGCTGACAGCAGAAACAACTGGAGGCCTCTGACATGGAGGCATTTGCCAACTGAATTGTTTCAACTGCATTCCATCTTTACGTATTTGTTTGTTCAGCTCTGGCTGGGCTCATGTCCGATTTTCTTTCCCTTTCTCCAAAGAAAATTCAGGCTCCTTTCCAACCAGTCCATACAAAACCATATGGAAATAGCTTGGCTTCTTTCCCAAAGGAATTTGAGTCTGGAAATCACACATTCCCACCATGCTCTTCCTCTCACCTCATCCTCCCCCCCAGCTGCCATTGGGGACAATGGGACTTGCAGTCCTGCTTTTTTTCCATATCCATAGAAGGGTCTGGAATGGATCCCCCATGGATACAAAGCTCCGATTGGACTTGAAGGCTTTCATGGTAGGAATCCATAGGGTTTTTTGTGGGATTTGGGGGCTATGTGACTTGTGTTCTGGAAGAGTTTATTCCTGAAGTTTCACCAGCATCTGTGGGTGGCATCTTCAGAAAATGCATTCTCTGAAGATGCCAGCCACAGATGCTGGTGAAACTTCAGGAATAAACTCTTCCAGAAAATGGCCACATACCTCGAAAATCCCCACCCAAAACTTCAATTGTATTATTACAGGTTGAGTCTCTCGTATCTGAAATGTCCGGGAAACCAGCAGTGTTTTGCATTTCAGATTTGGAATACCTGTCTTTGTGTATGCGCAATGAAATATTCTGGAGATGGGTCCCCAAGTCTAAACACAAAATTCACTTATGTTTCATACACAACTCATACACATAGCCTGAAGGTAATTTTATATACAGTACATGCTTGACTATACATTGACCTCATGTATAAGCCGAGGGCAAGTTTTGGGGCCAAAATTATGGATTTTGCTATGACCCGTGGATAAGACGAGGGTAAAACTTAGGGACATATAGCAAAGGATCTGAAGGATGAAGCAAAGCAAAACAATGTCAAAGAGCTTACAAAATTTATATATATATTTCACGCCTCTCCCTGCGGATTGAGGCGGGTTTACAACCAGATAAAATACATACAGACATATGATAAAATAATCTTAATTTTCAACATTAGGGAGCAAAAAATGACATTTCATGGAAGATGGACTTCCCCTCCATGGTTTTAACAGCAGTTGAATGTATGCATTTCTAAGACCATTGTAGCTGGAACAATCCTAGGATCGTTCTGTTAAGGTTTGCATTAAAATGTGACGCAGATTCACCGCCCTTCTGGCAAAATTCAATCTATAAATAAGAACCATAACTCTCCAAAACTCATCTCGCCAAGCCGGAAATGTATGATGCCATTCCAACAAGACTCTGTTGGCCGTTCTTCAAAAATACTAGAAAGGCATTGACTTTGATCTCTTTAGACGGAGAAATGAAGTCTCCTCCTCCTCTTTCTTATATGACTTCTATTCCATATGGAAAGTGCTTGCTAAATCTGATAGATCACAGATCACCCTCTGAAACCAATTAACAGAGAATTTAAGATGGAGAAGAGGATACCCTCCCTCACATAGTATATAGTTAACATCTGGAATTCACTGCCGCAAAGATTTTTATTAATGCTTTAACTGTATCTTATGCTTTCAGATTGTCAAATAGTCAAAATTCTCTGGGTGGTAAATGAATAGCATGGGGGAAAATCATTGAAATCAAGTTCAATCCATGCATTTATCTGTTAAATTAAATTCGTTAATTGCATTACTTTTAAACAAAATGATTTTTTTTTTTTACTTCTGTTAATTAATTGAAAATGCAAAGGTAGATCAAATGAAAACAAGGAAATGGAAGTCATGAAGCACAAAGTAAGTTGCTTGCTATACACACACACACACCCCTTTATGGTTTACACTCACAATTTACAAATGATGTTACAAATTAATTAAGTAATGTTAATTTGAAATGCAAGATAGGAAGTATTATCAATAAAACGACAATAGTAAAACATTGGTCTTATTCCTCTTCCTTCCATATTATTATTATTATTATTATTATTATTATTATTATTATTATTATTTATGGTATTAATACCCTGCCCTTCAGCCCTAATGGCTATCAGAGCAGCATTATTTCTTCCTCTGCTACTAGTTTTATTGATAAAGAACTAATGTCCAGATATATACTAATGCCCACAACTAAGCCGCCTCAATCCTGTTGGAGAGGTGGGATATAAATTATTATTATTATTATTATTATTATTATTATTATTATTATTATTATTATT
>NC_056529.1:17554309-17593742 GCF_019175285.1 Sceloporus undulatus | reverse complement strand
CCTGCATGGAATATACCTGTAGTTTAGATTATTTAAAAATGGGATTAGACACATTTGTGAACATAGTCTACAGCCAGTACTAGTTATAATGGCTATATGGAACTTCTCCTTTCAGAAATCGACACCTCTTGTGGTTCCTAACCTTGTGCGAGGTTAACAACATGAGTAACAATCAAACTATGTGTGTTTTTTTTAACATTACACACCAGATTCAGAGGTCCCCAATGGTTCACAAGAGCACAGAACATGTAGCAGGCAGGTTTAAGGTTGCATCCGCACTGCAGAGATAACCCAGTTTGACACCACTTTAACTGCCATGGATCCATGCTATGGAAATTCTGGGAGTTGTAGTTTTGTGAGAGGTTCAGCCTCCTCTCTTAGAGAGCTCTGGTGCCACAGCCAATTACAACTCCCAGAATTCCATAGCATTGCGCCGAGGCAGTTAAAGCGTCATCAAACTAGATTATTTCTGCAGTGTGGATTCAGCCTTAGTCTTCCTCGCCCATGTGGGAATGTAGCAACACTACACAGTTATGCAACACTTACACTTAACTTTTAAAGGTAACGGGAGAGTCCTTGCACCATATTTGAACAATTTAACAAACCCAAAGTATGGAAAAGCCTTTACTATGGCCAAATGTAATGTACTTCCATCAGCTTTACTTGCGGGAAGATATAATAATGAACCACGTCGTGAGCGCCTAGGGCCTTGTGGATCCGGGGAGGTAGATATGGTGGGGCATGTCTTATTGCACTGTACCTTTTACAGTGACCTTAGTGCCATTTTATAGCAATACCTGGCAAAGGTGATACATTTTATATAGAGTATCTCTTGGCTGACCAGAGGTTTCTGCGTTGGTGCAATAGCTTGCCGACGCCGGATGATGTCTCAATCTTAATTTCAATGATTTTGTTATTTGAATGGTTTCCCACTATGTTGCTTTTAAAACGTACCTAGGTTTTGAATTATTGATACAAATTTGATGTATAATATTACTTTCGCCAGTATGTGACAACCCTCGTCTGAGGTATTTCTTGGCTGTTGTTTTTATGTACCGGTCATTGACCGTAATAAATTTCATTTCATTTCATTTCATTTCAAGTCTGTTTATGGAGACATAAGGCCTCAACAGGACTCCACCTCATGTCTACAAAAACAGACAAGACAGATCTGCTATCTGTAGAACAGATGGCCCATAATGTTGCGACTCACAAAACGTTAAGCAACGTCTATAGATCAAAGACATTTATCAGTTTCATCAGACTCTTTCCAGATGGAACAGAGGCTGCCCAAGAATCTAGCAACAGTCAAAGATAACAGTCAAAGGTGGCGGAGGTGAGGAATTATTATTTCGTTCTAGGGGATCAGAAACATTGCCTCTCCCACCTTCAGCAAGAACATCCCAAGGATTTGCTGCCAGACCCCACAACTCATTTCCTGAAAACAATGAATTGTGGCTCTAAAATTGAGAAGGCATGGCAATAAGGTAAGATGTATTAGCTGTAGGTTCCTGGGTTCAAACAGGTAAACCTATACCTGTCTACTCAGAGGTTAGCTCCACTGGTTTTCTGCAGCTGTAGGGAATTTATGCTTTTTCCTCCTTGGAACAGGAGTAGAAAAAGAGAGGTATCCATCACAGAACATTAAGATACGTGATAAACACCACTTCAACAAATGCAGACAAAAGTTCCAAAATTAGCATTCAAGTTATACTCATTTATACTTCTAGTTCTCTCATCCTCTGTCTTTCTTTCTCTTTCTCTCTCTCTTTGACATGCACAATATTGTTGTTGTGTGCCTTCAATTCATTTCCAGCTTACGGCAACCCTAAGGCAAACCTATCATGGGGTTTTCTTTGCAATTTCTTCAGGAGGACTGCCATTGCCACCTTCTGAGGTTCAGCAAGTGTGACTTGGCCAGGGTCAGCCAATGGGTTTCAGGGTGAGTGGGGATTCGAACCCTGTTCTCCAGAGTCATAGTCCAATGCTCAAACCACTACACTATGCTGGCTCTCCACATGCATAATACAGTACGTTATCAGAAATTACCCCTAGAGCCATAGGCAAGAATTATCCTCTCAATCCTTTCTTTTAGTCTGACCTTTGGTATGCTTACCTCTTTTGTGGGTTGCAGATTGTCTTTGCAACGTTTCTTCAAAGGAGGTTTGCCATTGCCTTCCTCTATAAGGCTGAGAGGCTGTGACTTGCCCAAGGTCAGGCAGTGAGTTTTCATGGCTCAATGGGGATTCAAACCCTACCATCCCAGAGTTCTTGTCCAACACTCAAATTGCTAAATCACATTGTCTTTCTATACGTCAGAATACCAATTGTTCTGGAAATTTGGCCAAACTTTGGTCTTCCACTTGGTTCCAAATGGGCCACACATTTTGGACCTCAGTTCTCAGAATTCCTCACTGTTGGCCAAGTAGTTTAGGTCTTGTGGGAGTTCATGTCCGAAACAGCTTAAGGACCAATGTTTGGGCTTATATATTACAACAGTGGACGTTATCTTATTTCTTGCTGTCTTACTTGTGGATGTCCCACAGATCATCTGGATACACACTTTGGGAAGAAGGATGCTAGAGTACTTGGATTAGTCTGAACAGAGCTTGGAAAAGTTATCTTTTTAAAAAGGACACCTCCCAACATGGTAATGCTGGCTGCAGGACACTGGAAGTTGTTATCCAAAACAATAACTTTCCCATGCTCTGAATACAAGATGTACTTAAACCAATTGTACTGCTTGATATGTTCTTACAGCCTTATCTTTATCTCTGAAGTGAAACTGAACATCATGTCACCTTCCAAAAAATATGTTTGGTGCCCAACCCTGCTGTGGCAATCTGAAGTCCCTTCACTGATCAGTAAACCCAGTAAATGGAGTGGGTTTATTTCTGCTTTGGCTTGTTCTGCATGTATTACAGGTTGAGTATCCCTTAACCAAAATGCTTCAGGCCAGAAGTGATTTGGATTTTGGAATTTTTTGAAGTATGTGGTGCAGTGGTTTGAGTGTTGGACTATAACTCTGAAGACCAGGGTTCGATTCCCAACTTGGTCATGAAACCTATGAGGTGTCTCTAGGTGAGTCACACACTCTCAGCTTCAGGGGAAGGCAATGGCAAACCTCCCCTGAACAAATCTGGCCAAGAAAACCCCATGATAGGTTCACCTTAGGGTCATCATAAGTCAGAAATGACTTGAAGGCACACAACAAATATTCTCATATATGTACGTAATGAACTATCTTGGAGTTGGGAACCAAGTCTAAACACACAATTCATTTGTTTCCTATACATCTTATACACATAGCTGTGACTGTGTCTTCCTGCGTGGCAGAATGGGGTTGGACTGGATGGCCCTTGGGGTCTCTTCCAACTCTATGATTCTATGAAGTAAATCAATTCTGGGGAATATACATTCTCTCCATGCCAACATCTGCTCAAGTGAATGATTCAGATTCAATAACAGATACAAATAAATTGGCTCTTTTTCTTTTTTAATGGTATGAAACTCAAAATGATTGGATTTCTTTTAGAGTGGCGGAGGGTCCTCTTTGTCCCTACAAGTTCCTGGATTTGGAGCGCAAATAAGCAAGATGCATGCAAGGTCCAGAAGTGGCTCTTTCCTTAGTTCAGTGATGCAATATCGCCACCTGTCGCTCCTAAGAGGAAATCATTCATGGCCAAATATTGTTCCATGCCTTTAACAGACTTTTAATAGTCAGGAAACCAACAGATCGAAAACCAACACATCTTGCTTTGGTCTAGTTTGGAATCAGGAGTAGAAAATCTGCCCTGGTTAGATGTTTATCTGGGAAACATCTATTAAATTGTTAAAACACAGCAGCTATGCTGGAAGCAAGGATGAAGGAAAGTGGTGACCATAAATAATGGCTTTCATCCTGGAGTTGGATGGAGCACCTTCCATTGGAAAAAATAATCATTTGAATAATTACTATAACAACAACAACAACAACAATCTATTGCTTCTGAAGAAACCCACCAAGAAAACCCCTGGATAGGTTTACCTTAGGGTCCCCATAGGGTCAGAAACAACTTGGATGCATGCAGCAGCAACAAGCACAACTATTTTGGACCACAATCTCCATCATCCCTCTTGGGTTGCCCCCAAATCAATTTAAACTGATTATTTAAATTATTTAAATTGCAACTGTAATGTTTTAATTGTCATTAATTTTATTATGTGGGGGACTTTTATATGTTTAAAGGAGGGAGGAAAACATTGGGGGGGGATCAACTTGTATTATATGTATTTTAATTTTTTGCTTTTTGCTTTCATTTGTAAGCCGCCTCAATCCTGGTAGAGAGGCGGCATATAAATAAATAAATAATAATAATAATTATTATTATTATTAACTTTCCCCAAGGAAGAAGTCCTATTGGTTCCTGCAGGGGTTTTGCTTTTAAAGATGCAGATGGTACAGAAAAAGTGGCAGCCTTAAAATCCAGCTTAAAAAATGGAGAGCCAGCCTTTTGCTTTCAGCACCAAAATTGCTGGACAGCGCAAAGACCCTGGAGTCCGCCATTTTGTTGTACGGAAAATTCCATCCCAGGCCCCTACCGCTGATTGTACGGAAAAAGCAGCCAGCAACCCTATGGAGGGCGCCATGTTACTGCTACGGAAGCCCAGCGAGGACTGAAAATGTTGCTGATTGCAATAAAGAGGCTTTATGTTGTTCTCTGTTGCCTGCTTGGCTTTTAGGGTCTCAGAGGCTGGGAAGGAGAGAAGGGGAGCTGAAGCTCTTGCATTCAGCTATCATTCTTAATGCAAAGGGAGGCAACTTGTTTGCAAAGAGGAGTTTGCATGGAGGCATGCAGAGCATGGAGATGCCTTGCCCACATAGGAGGAGCAAAGCATGGGGCCATGGGGCGGGAGCATTGCAAGCTGCAAGGGTGGAAAAATTACTTGTGCAAT
Source organism: Sceloporus undulatus (assembly GCF_019175285.1). Classification (NCBI taxonomy): domain Eukaryota; kingdom Metazoa; phylum Chordata; class Lepidosauria; order Squamata; family Phrynosomatidae; genus Sceloporus; species Sceloporus undulatus. The sequence goes on along the minus strand of NC_056529.1, from coordinate 17,588,807 downwards.
ACTTTTTGCCCTGGGTGGAGATCATTTGCCAGTTTCGGGGTAAGTTGCAAGCCTGGGAGGAAGGGGAAGCCTTTCTCCATTGGAAACAGCAGCTTTTTGTGCTGTCAGGTCCAGCCTCAGTTTTCACCACGGTCCGCTCCTTGGGACCCCTCTCCAAGCCATGCATGATAGATTTTGCAATAACTAAAACCCACAAAGAGGAGAGGGGTTCGTACAACACAATGACGCTGCTAGGACTACACTTCAATTGATATAATTGCATGCTCTGGGATCTTGGGATTTGTAGTTTTGAGAAGCACTAGAGTTTTCTGGCTGGGAGTCACTAGTTATTGTTATAGTGCCTTAAAGTCCTTTCTGATCCTAGGGCCACCCTAAAGGTTTTCTTGGCAAGTTTTTTTCAAAGAGGGTTTGCCATTGCCATCTTCTGAGGCTGAGAGAGAACTACAAATCCCAGGATTCCATAGCATGGAGCCCTGTCGGTTGAAGCGGTGTCAAACTGCGTTAATTCTGCAGTGCAGATGCAGCAACAGGCTAAAATCTTAAATTTGGGTCCTGTGGGATTAAACATAGCATTGAGATATGTTTGTGGGACAAAGCCAGTGTTGGGGTGCTGCTTTTCCTTGGTGGACTAGGGATTGATTAATCTTTATTTTTATTTAAGTCCCAATGTCACATTATTATTGTTGTTGTTGTTGTTGTTATTTATAAAGCGCTGTAGGTTTACACAGCGCTGTACATAGATCAAATAAAATAAAGACATGCCAGTGGTGTACACTCTAAAAAGAACAATAGAGATTAATACATATATTAAATTAATGGGAATTTTATATTATATAATATATATATATATATATTAAATAAAGGAATGTATCCTGGGAGGATCTTTGCTTCTCTGAAGCTTTTCTAAATGTATGTCTTGTCCAGGGATGGGCCTGTTTTGATTACCTTCAGACCAGGATTCATGGACTGAGTTTGCCCTTTGTATAAACGATAAAATAGCAGGCCTTTGGACCCTGTTTATGAGCTTCTGGAGGCCTTTGTTGGTTGCTTCTGGGGACAGAATGCTGGACTAGATGTGACTTTAGACTAATCTGGAAACGCAATTGTTATATTTGTTGTCTATTGTTAGCTGTCCTCGAGTCGACTTTGGCTCATGGTGACCCTGTGGATGAGACATCTCCAAGATTCCCTGTCCTCAACTCGTTTCCTATAGGCTCAGGATCATGGCTTCCCTGTTACTCTTGTTATATTTACTGTTGTCAACCGCCCAGATTGGTTCGCCACCGGACGGTATACAAATAAATATTATTATTAAAAAAATATTAAGTGTAACCTTCTGGTGGTCTTCCTCTGTTTTTACTGTCCTCTACCTTTCCTAGCATCATTGTCTTTTCTAGTGATTCATATCTTCTCACGAAGTTTCCAAAGTACAATACTCTCAGTTTGGTCATCCTGGCTTCCCAGGAGAATTCCAGTTTGATCTGTTCTAGGACCTATTTGTTTGTCTTCTTTGCTATCCATGGCATCTTCAATGCTCCTCTCCAGCACCACATCTCAAATGAGTTGGTTATATATTGTTATATATACATCCATATATTCATATACCTAGCACTGGGAAGTCTGGATCCAAACAGACATTCAAAACTAAATTGGGCCTTCTCTGCTGTGGCACCGTAGACAGATTTCACCCCACCATACAAGTCGAATTGGCACCAATGCATACCCCGTGTCAGCAGCAAATTAAAACCTGTCCATCTTCACTCAAGCTTTTTGGACCCTGCAAGTAAGCCTTGACTTTGGTTTAGTGCCCTTGTAGATTTCTGTTCACATCTGGTCCTATTTGCATTCTTTAAATTCTTTTATCATTGTCTCTGTTATTGTGTGTACTTAAACCATCAGACACCTAGCTACAAGGTGCGGTATTAGCATTTTAATAAATATACAAATTGTGTGACACATACTTTATTATTCATAGGCTCAGCAGATAAATTGTTATATAATGAATTCTCTTCATTTATAGGCTTGTTTGCTTAAGACAGTGACAGAGGGCAAAACATGGATAAAGAAAATTGCATCAAAGAAACCGTTCTTATCACAGGAGGAGGTGGTTACTTTGGATTCCGGTTAGTGCTTTTTGCATGACATTGAGTACCTTATCCGAAATGCTCTAAAATCCCAAACTTTTTTCATGGGCGGCTGAGAAAGTTACATCTTTGCTTTTTGGTGGTCCGCTGTGCACAAACTTTGTTTCATTATTATTATTGTTATTATTAAACTTTATTTCTAGAGCGCTGTAATTATACACAGCGCTGTACAAAGTCGGTAAAATTAAGGAGTATATAAAAGCCTGCCCATGGCTAACACTCTAAGATAATAACAATTAAATAGAGAAATAGATAAAATTACAATGTAGAAAAGAAAAGACAAATTAAAAACATCAAATATAAAAGCAGATCACATCACATCAAACATCACACATTCATGCCCAAAATTATTTAAAAGGCTGTATAAAATTCCCTTCAAGCTATGCATATAAGGTGTATATGAAGCACAAATGAATTTCATGTTTAAACATGGGTCCCATCACCCACATAACTCATTATGTACAGTGCACCCTTACTTTACGTGGGGGATCTGTTCTGGACTCCCTTGCGTAAAGCAAATACCACCTATGCTCAAGCCCCATTTAAATGAATGGGGCTCAAGCATGTAGTGGTGTGGCAGCGCATGCACACAATGGGCACGTGCCCCATTCGTCCCTATGGGATGCACCACCCCTCACCCCTTCTCCCTGCGCGGCTTCCAGCGTATGCTGAAAGATGCATAAAGCAGACCCATGTATGACGCGGGCGCACTGTATATGCAAGTACTCCAAAATCCAAAACATGTCTAATCCCAAGCATTTTGGATAAGGGATACTCAACCCATATTAACGTTATTGCAGAACTAACAAAAATATCTGGCTTCACGTGAATTGAATTAGGTCTGAATTTCACCCAGCAATGCACTGAAGCAAAATTTTATAGTGTAGAAACACTGTTGTTGGTGCCTGTCTTCAAGTTGAGCCCCACTAATGGAGGCTTTGTTATATGATTTTCTTGGAAATATTTATTCCGAGGAGATTTGCTATTGCTTTAGAAACATAGCCATAGTAATCTGGAATATCGGTTGCCAAACATCAGTTTTCAAAGAGATAGATGAATTAGTCTGTTTCAAGCAAGAAAGAAGGCAGGAAAAAAGGAATCTAGTTACGCCTCTAATATATATATATATATATATAGTCACAAAAGCTTGGATTATTGATTAGTCCCAACTAGTGTAGACCCACTGAACCAATTGTTGAATGGCGAGTCAACATGTAGGTAAATCCAGCGGTTTAGAAGGGTTTACTGTAGTTTGGATTAACAGTAGAATTTAGGCTAAGTTTTCAATGGTTGTGTCTACACTGTAGAAATAAAGTGGTATGACCCTGCCAGGGCCCCATCCCACAAAATCCTGGGATTTACCATTTTATGAGGCACCAACATTCTTGGCAGAGAAGGCTTAAGACCTTGTTAAACTGCAGAATTCCATAGGATGAAGCTACAGTACCTTAAATGGTATGAAGCTGCATAATTTCTATAGTATAAATAAACTTAAGGGACTGCTAGAATCCTTCCTTCCCACTTTTCTTGTACAGATGTCAGATTGTTACTGGTGTCCTCCATCCAACAAACAGCATCCTTTCTATAAGAATCCTGACCTCCCATATGTCTTATCTGTCACATTCTAGTCTAGGTTGTGCCCTTTCCAAGAAAGATGTGGATGTGATTCTGTTTGATGTCTCAGCACCCATCCAACAGATTCCCACAGGAGTGAGATTCATGCAAGGTGACGTTCGCGTCACATCAGAAGTAGAAGAGGCTCTCCGAGGGGTGACCTTCGTCTTCCACATTGCATCTTACGGGATGTCTGGCCGAGAGCAGCTCAACCGGAAACGTATAGAAGATGTGAATGTGAAAGGAACCGAAAATGTCATCCAGGCTTGCCTGAAGATGGGAGTCTCACGGCTTGTTTACACCAGCACATACAATGTGGTCTTTGGAGGCCAGGTCATAGAAAATGGGGATGAGTCTTTGCCATATTTGCCTCTCCATCTCCACCCTGACCATTATTCCAGAACCAAAGCCTTGGCTGAGATGAAAGTTCTGGAAGCGAATGGGATGCAACTTGGGAAAGGTCAAGGAGTCCTGAGAACATGTGCCTTAAGGCCTGCTGGTATCTATGGACCTGGAGAACAGAGACATCTTCCCAGGATTGTTAGCTACATTGAACGGGGATGGTTTCGGTTTGTGTACGGAGATCCTGGCAGTCGGGTAGACTTTGTGCATGTAGATAACCTGGTACAGGCTCACGTTTTAGCTGCAGAAGCTCTAGGAACCAGCAAGGACCATCAAGCAGCTGGTCAGGCCTACTTCATTTCTGATGGTAGGCCAGTCAACAACTTTGATTTTTTTCGGCCTTTGGTGGAAGGCTTGGGCTACACATTCCCCTCTCTCCGCCTCCCTCTTTCACTGATTTACTTCTTTGCATTTCTTACCGAAATGGTTCATTTCATAGTGGGGCGTTTGTATAACTTCCAGCCCCTCCTCACTCGCACGGAGGTTTACAAGACTGGTGTGACCCATTACTTCAGCTTGGAAAAAGCCAAGAGGGAGCTGGGATATGAACCCCAGAGGTACAACCTCGACGAAGTGGTTGAGTGGTTCAAATCTCACGGCCACGGACAGAAGATGACTGGGTACACTGCAAAATGTTTCTTTAGGGATGCAGCACTGATACTGTTATTTGCGGTGGTGGTTCTTTCATGGTTCCCAAGTGCAGTGAGAGCCTCTAACAGGATGCCTAGATACTAACATCACAGACTTTGTTGGGTCTTTCTGATGGTGCTAAAATAAAAATATAACAGCTATGCATCCTCTTTTACCCCTGAAAGCAGGCAGTGAGGGTTTGTCCTGTTATGCTGACCTTACATCCTCCATCTTTCCAGAATCCTCTGCAAAAAGAAACTGGAAGAAATGTCTAACAGGCTGAGTGATGGCTTGTTCTCTTTTTGTTCCCCAATGCTTGTTCAGGACCATTTGTAAACTTTTGGGACCAGTACCAGTGCCTCTGGTAGTGGATTTAGGTGCTATTACAGATGGACAAATAGTGGATTGTTTAATTTTTTATTAATCTTACCCATGGTTCAGTTTGAACATAACAATATGGAGAGGAATGCTTGAATTCCTTTGTAACAAGTTTTGAACCAACTCTACTGAGTGAGATCAGAGGTGAACACAGCCTACAGGTCTCCAGATATTGTGATGCAGTTCCCATCATCCTTGATCTTTGGCCATTCTGGTTTGGGCTTTTGGGAGCTGGAGATTCACACAGCTTGCAAACATTACTTTAATGGACCACATCTCCGAGAATCCCCAGCTGGCGTATCAACACTTGCTATGGGATTTTGGAAGCTGTGGTTGAAAGACATAACATTTCTAAGTGTTGGGAAAGTGACATTTCCAAGGGGACTATACATACTTTACTCTTGCTTCAGGTCTACTAGGGCTGGGATGGGAATGATGTGGCCCTCCAGATGTTCCCATCAGCTTTAGTCAACATAACCAATGGTAGGGAATATTGGGAGTTGGAGTCTAGAAACATTTTGAAGGCCATATCATTCCCTTCCCTGCTTTAGGATGCCCTCGGTTCTTCTCTTTCTTATGCCCATCTGCCCCCATGATTGCCAGAAACCCTAGACTGTTCTAGGCCTAGTATTTCCAAAACGTCCATCCCTGGCCTTGATTGTAGAAGTCTTCTCAGGCCCTAGTTCAAAAGTAACATCTGAAAACAGGACAAAAATGGCTTATTGAGGATTTTGAAACACAGGGTGGTTTTATGTTCTGAACACATATTGCCTTCCTCGTGAATTCTTGCTTGTTCATCTTGGCATCAACAGAAAAGTCAGCTGAGTTTAGAAAAATAAACACTTTTTAAACAACCACATGAATCCACACATTATATGGATGGTAGCTGAGAGCTATCAAAGTTGAGGGATGTTGGAGATCTAAGAAGCAGTGGCAATAGAGAGATATAAAATGGTGCATGATATGAAGAAAGTAAATGGATAGAATTATTTTTTCTTCACTTCTCATAACTTTAGAACTCAGCGTCGTCCAAAAGAAACTCTCAAGGTTAGATGCCATCTAACCTGTGTAATCCATTTTAGCTGTGGATTTTTTCATGGCAGAGGGATGGATTATATGACACTTGAGTTCCTGTCCTGCTCTCTAGTTCTGTAAAACTGAATGGTATGCCAACTGGGGCAGATAAAAAGTTCTTTGCCACATTGCGAACAGTTACATTATGTAACATCCCTTAATAAGAGGTGGCAATGGCTGCCAACCTTAATAGAAAGGGGAGAGATTAAATAAATCCATGGGGGAGTCTATTACTCATGGTGATAATACAGCAAAGGATGAGGAAACTTTTAAAGCTATGAATTCAAATTTCAGAGAAGTTCTTGGGAGATACATTCCAGAGGAGGACATGGCCAAAGGCAAAAGGGAATTGACCAAATGTACAACATCATTTACTAAAAACCTCTCTGTGTCAGCAATTTAGCATCTTGCTGTAGGCCTTCAAGTCATTTTTGACTTATGGTGACGCTATCATAGGGTTTTCATGGGAAGATTTGTTCAGAGAAGGTTTGCCATTGCCTCCTTCTCAGGCTTAGAGTATGTCAGTTGCTCAAGGTGATCAAGTAGATCTCTATGGCCGAATGAGGATTCAAACCCTGGTCCTCCAGAGACCTAGCCTGCATCCAGACTGTAGAAATAACCCATCTTGACACCACGTTAACTGCCATGACCCATGGGAACTGTAGTTTGTTGTCACACCAGAGCATTCTGACAGAGGAGGCTAAGTGTCTCACAAAAGTACAATTCCAGGGATTCCATAGCACTGAGCTATGGCAGTTAAAGTGGTGTCAAAGTGGATTAGATCTGCAGTGTGGATGCAGCCCTAGTCTAACACTCAAACCATAGTGGCTCCCAAACTAACCCCTAGGGAGTGACATTTCAATCTTTTGGCATGGGTTAAAATCCATCCCAAAGATGGGATACCACCCAAGCATGGTATCGTGGGAAACAATGTATGGCCATTTGGCGGGTGATCACAAAGATTCATCTTTGAGATTGAAGTCCACCTTTTTGATATAGAATCTTCCATTTCAAAGGCAATGTGGCATTAAACATCAACTTTGGGGAATTACAGTGGAAGGTATCTGTTGTGTTCATGACCTTCTTCTAGGCTTCCAAGGGGCAAGTAAGTGACCAGTTGGGCAAGTAGCATGTTGAACTATATGGGCATTTGATCTCATCCAGAAGGACTGTTACTTTATGATTTAGTAAATCTTTACTCTCCCTCCCTCCCCCCCCCCCTCCCTCTCTCTCTCTCTCTATATATATATATATATGAGTTACTAACACATAAAGTAAAAGCCGTGCTGCATTTTATATATATATATAAGGGCACTTGCAGTGATGCAATATCTAACATTTACTGGAATCAAAGGGTTTATGGCTTTGTTGTTGTTTAATTATAAAAGCACCTGCTCCTTGCTTAAAGCCTATGGGGGGGGGGGAACAGTAATCATTCTTCCAACAACTTGCAGCTTCAAAGTTTTCTTCCTGGCATTCTTCTTGCAAAATACATCTGCTTCCATGCTTATTTCATGCTCCCTTGCTTGTAATGTTCTCTCTAAAAATGTGTGTGTGGGGGAAATAAAATGAAACCTTGGACTCCGCCGTGCGAGCCAAAAGGGATGCGGGTTGAAACATTTCGATGAATGATTGTGAAACAGCAGTTATGGGCCGCTCTTCCCGCACTCTTGCATCTACGACGTTATAGCACCAGGAGGAAATGGCTAACAGACTTTAAATTTATAACCTGGGGAGCCGTGGTTTTATGTTTTGAATGAGCCTCTATATTGATAACATTAAATTCCATACTCAGAGTCTCCTGTAAAAAGCTTCTGCACGAAGATTTGCAATTATTTGGGAAAAGTCTGATTTGTTTCTTTCCTTTCTGATCACTCCAGTTAGTTACTCAAGGCCTCAAGAGGAGAGTGAAAAGCAGAGGTTGCAAAAGTTACTTGGGAGGTGGGGAGAAGACCTTTCAAATCTGAGAATCCTCCATGCCAGATGGCCATCCCACCCGAAAAAAGAAATTTTGCTAAACTCTGGAAAAGCATTGGTGCTGGCAACTGCAGGGACTCGAACTCACTGTCTGGGCTTTCCGTTCGTCTCCTCCCATCCCTTGCTTAAGTCTTGCTACGATTTTAGTTTTTTACAGTGGCTGTCCACTTTGTGTCTTGCCATGAAGCACAGTGAAATCAAAATGCCATCCAGGTCTACGGCTAAATCTAACACTCTAGGTAGATTCATTGAAATAAATGGGACTTAAGTTAGTGGTGACTAACATCTCCATTCAAACAGATCTACTCTAGGTAGGACTAATATAGGTTTTTAACCTGGGATGAACCAAGTGTGGACCTCTGCCGGCTGTTGGACTGCAACTGCAACCATTCTTCGCCATTGACTGGACCAGCTTAAGGACTGATATTAGTTGCAATTCAATATCTGACTGCTTGTGGTTTAGGGCCCAAAGAGGCAGGCCAAAAGAAAGCTGCTTTGGGTCACTTTGGAGGTATGCTATTTAATGATGCATGCATCCTAAGAGCCCGGAAGCAGTGCCAAAGCCACGCTCCAGTCCTAAGGAATGGAGTGCAGCTTTGGCGCAGCTTCTGGCCTCTTAAAATGTGTGTGCCATTTAAACAGCATACCTCCAAAGTGACCCAAAGCAGCTTTCTTTTGGCCTGTCTCTTCGGGCCCTTAGTCCTTAGTCACCCAGCTTTGTTAGGGAAATTACTGCAGCATCAGAAAATCAATTTTCTTGATCCTGGGAAGTGGCTATCAACTGTTCTTCAAGATTTCCAAGATACACACACACACACACACACACACACACACACACACACACGTGGTAGTATTCACAGATGTAGCCCTGTTAGTACGTAGCATCAGTATGTAGAGAGATCTTGCAGCACCTTTGAGACTAACTGAAAGAAGGAAATTGGCAGCATATTTCTTTCTTTCAGTTAGTCTCAAAGGTGCTACAAGATCTCTATATATCAACAACAATTTGGTAGAACCAGCCATTCTGTTTGTATGATACCAGCAAACAGTTTCATTTCAGAAAATGAAACTGGTGGCCAAAAAAGCGGAGAGGTAAAATACAACTCCATTCACCTTCCACATTTCTGAGGAGGGACAGAAAACGTAAGACATTCCTCTTGCTGTGGTGTGAGCTCATTTACCTTTAGCCTTTTTGGCCATCTTGCCTGGATTCAGGTAATATTCCTGAATATAGCAATTATTTCAACTCAAGTAGTTGTGAGAAATGTTTCCGAATTTCTGCATTCTGTTTAGTGCTAAATATAAATTATCTGGAGCGTGGTTTGAAAGGATCTGTTTTTAAAAAGTGGGGAGGCAGAAGAGAGCGATTGAAGTTGGGCGCACAGCTGCAAGTGGAAATTGATAAAACTAGGAAACACTGCCATTTGAAGTGTATTCTTTCTTTCTCCCCAAACACCTTGAAAGCCACGAAGAGCAGGCTTTGATATTTTTAAACCTTAAATAAGGAGACAGATTCATCTTGAATTGGAAGCAGCTGTTTAATCAGTCACAGAATTAGCAAAATCCAAGGAGACCGAGTTCGTCGATGCTGCTGCTTAGATACACACTGTGTTCGTGTGCGCAGGCTTAAATTGTTTAAAAACTAGTTGAAACTGTTTCTTTTTCTGAACAGTATGAAAAGAAGGAGTTGTGCGTCTCTTCAAAAATATATTGCTTTTATCTTAAATCCCTGTCCGGGGGGATTAAGGATTTGTTCACAGATGCATGTCAACCTCTTTAGCATGGGAGCATCTACTTCTTGCAACCTTGCTGAAAACACGTCAATGAACCAGCTCCATCTTATACATCTGGGTTGGGGTCATCCTACTTCCACATTAGACCTATTTGCCTAATAGGAAGGGATGGAACGTCACATTTTGTTCTGTGATTCAACCTAAAAATAAGCAATTTTTCACATAGGATGGAGAGGTAATGGGAGGAAAGGACTCAAACTACCACATTTTGGTGGCAATTTGGAACACTTTTCAAACCAAAATGCCCTTTTCCCTGTTTTTGGTAGGGAGGCTCGCAACCTTGGGATTGCAGGCACCTGGGGGCCACATTGGGCTGGGGCCACATTTTCTTCGGTCCCATTATCCACCAACGACCTACTTGCTTTCTCCTTTGAGAAACCAGAGCTTGTCTCAGTTGTTCACCCCTGGTCACCTACTAATCCTTCCCCAAGATCCTGTCTTTTCCTCTTGGTCCTCCCTGTGTATGCAAGCATAAAATTAATATCATTTTCCCTCTGATGGTGGATGCAGTATGCCAATGGGAACAGTTCGGAGAACAGGATTCCTTGTTACTGTCTTCCCTCATCCTTGGATAACAGAAAAAACAAATTAAATTGCCAATACCTCTAGATGAAGGGGAAAACAAATTATTTTGCCAGCAGCTGTATGTTTCTGCTTCCATACACACAGAGAATGTATACACCTTTTCTTTAAATGAAAGGAGATGCTCAAGAACACTGAATTTATGTATCACTTTACATCTTCAAAGGCCTTGAACTTCAAAGCTTTATAATGAATGTTATTAATATATGCACGAACCATGAAGGCAATTTTACAGTTGCACCTGTAAAGGCACGATTTGCATAGAAGTTGTACATGCTAAGTATTTTACCCTCCTTTAAATGTGATATATATATATATATATATATATATATATATAGAGAGAGAGAGAGAGAGAGAGAGAGAGAGTTCCCATTGTCTTTACAAGATAGCTGGCTCTGCAAATTTTTGGAACCACACAGCATTTCTATCAGCCACTTTGGAGAAGATGCCCAATTTTTATCAACACACTGGATGCTTATTGATTTACTGCAAATTATCTAGAGATCTCCCAGTATAGGCCAGTGTCTCTTCTCTCCACTTTTGGCATACATACTGTTACATTTCTATACTTTACACACTGGGCACCTTCCATCCCAGTACCATCTGGAAACCCATTCAGAATATGGTTCCTGTCCAAGTAGATCTCAGGTGTGTTTCTCATTAAGGCATCATTATATTATAATAAATGCATTGGTAATTCACATTTAAAAAGAGAGAAGTCCGCAGAGCAGATGGTCAAGGACATGCTCTCTTTTATGGTTCCTGCTGGGTAGACATTTCAGACATGGATGACTGTGTTGCGTCTGTGCACTACAAATTCATGAAAAGACCCTAGAGCTCTCCAGCGCACAGATCAAGGGCTGTTGTGATACCATCCTGGGCTGTACTTTGTGCTCTGAGAGTCTGAATCCTAAGAGGGAAAATATACTAAACCATTGAAAACATTAAAAAATTACAACCTATTTTTACTGCACCTAGACTGAGATGAGCAACTAAACTGTGGTCCAAAACATCTGGAAGACCAATGGTTAGGAACCACTGGTCTAATGAAACTCACAGACCAAACTGGAGACACATACCATGATGTTCAAAGGATGGTTGTTTTATTAGTCAAAAGGTCCTCTTTTTGGATCAATAAAGCAACCGCCCTTTGAGCATCCCTATTGTTGTGGTGGTTGTTGTGGTTGTGTCTTGAAGTAATTTCTGAGGTACAGTAACCTAAGGTGGAGAATCTATCGCAAGGTTTTCTTGGCAAGATTTGTTCAGAGAGGGTTCCCTGTTGCCTTTTTCCAAGGCTGAGAGAGTGCGACTTCTCCAAGGTGACACAGTGGGCTTCCACAGTCGAGTGAGGATTTGAACCCTGGTCTCCAGAATCATAGTCCAACACTCAAACCACTACACCACACTGGCTCTGTTCTACTGTACATAACAGCAACAAAGAGGATCCACATAGACGGGCATTGGATCAATGGTTGGTTATCTCTATTCCTTTTCCTTCTTCTTATGCTTTGTATGTATTTGGAGAACCGCTCTGCATTCTTATGGCTCGTGTCAGCCTTCACACCCCAGCTCCCTTTGCTTTTAATTTCTTCCCTCCTGCAATTTCTCAGGAAACATATGCTATATTACATCACATTTCCCTTGCTGCACAACAGCTGAGAACCGTAAGGCCTTCCATTTACATTTCGTAACAGGAGCCTCTATTGCACAATTTGTAAATGATGAAAAGGCTTTCTGGAAGGAACAATGCCATCCCAACAACAAAAAGACTGCCAAAAGAGCTACGTTTCCCCTCTCATTAAATTTCAACCAACTGTTGCTGCTTCACCGCAGTATTTATGCCTTCGACAACTCCAAGTATGCACCAGTTTTTAAGTTCTTGAATTAATGAATAAAATAATTGATTTCTCCGGCTAGGGCATGGTTTTCCCCACTATTCCCCCTGGTTAAAATATCCAAACTTCTGATGTTTTAAAATAAGATACTGTATTTAACAGAGGTGCACGTCTTTAACAGGTAACCTTATATAAGGACTTGGAAATAAGGTCCATGGAGTTCAATGAGTTTTCCAGGTACATAGGTGTAGTACATAGGTGCTTGAAATCAGCTGAAAATGCTGAGTATTATATGCCATACAAGAGAGCCTCGTCCCTCTCACTTTCTTAATTTCCTTGCTGAAATAAATTTAAGAACTATCTCATCTGTTTTTATTGACAAATTAAAGGAATCACTATAGGATGTCGCATGGCCCTTAAGGAGGCTACTTTATACATGGAAAAGTATGAGACTGATCCTACCTGCTGGGAAAAAATAGTCTGGTTGTAGTCCACTGATAATATATTTGTCGTCTGGAGAGGATGTGAGGATCGCCTCAAGAATGTCTATATGTGGTTGACCTCTAAAGATGGTAACATTACATTTTACCATCTTTTCGATGTAAGGTCAAGAAGTTGTTGTTGTGCACCTTCAAGTCATTTCTGATTTATGGGGACCCTAAGCAGAGGCTATCAAGGGTTTTTCTTGGCAAGATTTGTTCAGAGAGGGTTTGTCATTGCCATCGTCTGAGGCTGAGAGAGTGTGACTTGTCCAGGGTCACCCAGTGGATTTAATGGCCCAGCACGCATTTGAACCCTGTTCTTCAGAGTTATAGTCCAACACTCAAACCACTACACCACACAGAAAACCTGCAAGCAGTATAATGACTATTTATGTTTCTAGGGCTTCCCACTTCAGGTTGTGTGTTTGCTGACCATATAAATATATGCTCAATGACTGTCAAACATTGGAGATTATCACACGGGGACAGGATAAGGATGGGATTGCTCCCCTGTCCTTATCCCATCTTTGACTGTGATCCCATGAAATGCTTTCAGATCACAGTACTATTGTCCCTTCATTGAAGCAGCATTTCATTAACACAAAGTCCCATTAATGCAAAATGCTAGGCAAGACTTCTTCAATAGCCGGACAATGATGGGATCTGCATGATGTCATTTGAAAGCCTTTGGCGCGATTGTGGTCAATCATGCTTTCTGGATGGGATAATATCCGGATAAGCGCAACGTTGTATGAAAATCTTCCTGCAGTTATGCTATAAGAACAGGAAAAGGACAGAACAAGGATGTTTCATCCCCTGTCTGATAATCTCCACTGTCTTGAGTTAAACGAAAGTATGCATTTAACTGTATTGCATGTCTGATAGCTAGAGAAAGGTCAGGAGCCAGTTCACATTGCATTACAGAATTATAGCACAATTGTAGTTACAAAAGTGTAACCATTTCACACAGGTCTAAATTCTGAGGCTAACTAGAGTAGAGACTTTGAATCTACCAGATCTACCCATAAATTGACTCACATACTCAACAATTGATCCAATGGGTATACTGTAATTGGGACTAAGCCACAAATTCCAGCCATGTGTTTGTGCATTCTTAGCTGGTCCATCAGTACCTTTATTTATTCCCGGAGATTGCAGAAACAGCCTCATTGCACTATGAGACAATATGCAGGCATAAGTTGGCAAACACACAGTTGCACTATTCAATAAAAGAATGATGTACAACCATTGTGTGCTACATGAGAGAGCAGATTGTGCTCTGCAAGCAAAATGTAGGAATTAGCTTCCTTTCTCTACTCCCTTACCATTTCCAGGGTCTTTCTGCTTCCACCTTTGTGCGCTCCTCCTTTTGTTCCTCTACCTCATAATTTGTTTCACATCCCAAAACCCTGACAAGTTGAGACCTATCATACTCAAAACAATTCAGATAAATTCCTGGCTTTGAGTGGCGGTTTAATAGCTTGAGCCCTGTCAAACTCTCTCTCGAGTATGATTCCAATTTTCTTCCACAAACACCTCGAAAATATGCAGACAGAGTTCTCCCTCAACTCCAAAGTCCTTATTTTCCACTCTAAAATAATATTTAAGCAATGTTATCTTTGAATAGGATTAGCTTGCCAAGAGTTGCAGAGGAATTCAAATGCATTATTGACGCAAATTGCCAGTTCTGCTCCTTGTTCTTCTTAGGGATTTGAAGGAGATTATCAAAATTGATAATTTCATGGCAATTCATACTTTAGGAGTTATTCAGTTCATCAGTTCAAAGCTAACCGCAGTGAAGGGTAAAGTGAATGACACAATAAAGCTCCCTCCCTGAACCTGGAAAAAGTTACTTTTGGGACTATAATTTCCAGATTTTTCCAACCATTGTGGCTATTTCTACTCCCCAAAATAAGTTTTCCATGCTCAGATGCTTCTGCTCACTTGGCAGGGACCAATATTTGCTTGATACTATCTTTGTGGAACTGTTGACCGAGTCTTTCTTGTCAAAGTCAAGGTCCAGCAGCCCTCAATGTTTAATATGTATAATATGTATAATATGTGTAATCTCATCCTACTTGTGGGATTTTGAGAGAGAGAAGGAAAGATGAATTGGGGCAAGCCAACACAACATAGCTGCAAAAGGATTAAAAACAGAGAAAAGTGTGATGTGAACAAGCTGGTAGACCTCTTTCTTTGGCTAATGTATGGAAGCTATGTATTGAAAGATCAATAGTGACATCTACTGGCTCAAGGCTAGGTTGTTATCTAGAAGAGTTTTTCTTTTCTTTTTTTCCTTCCTTCCTTCCTTCCTTCCTTCCTTCCTTCCGTCCGTCCGTCCGTCTGTCCGTCTTCTCTCTTTGAGAATTGGGAGCAGCACCTGGTTTCCCCAGCAAACACATTGTTGTTGTTGTTGTTGTTGCTGCTGCTGCTGCTGTTGTGCCTTCAAGTTGTTTCCTTACAGTAAACCTATCATGAGATTCTCTGGGTCTGAGATGTGTGATTTACCCAAGGTCACCCAATGGGTATCCATGGCTAAATGGAGTCATAATCCATCACTGAAACCACTACACTATGCTGGATCTCTAGTGGGAATAGAGGCAGCACAGTTTCAAGGATAAGTTGTTGTTGTTGTGTGCCTTCAAGTCATTTCCAACTTAAAGCAACTGTAGGATGAACCTATTACAGGGTTTTCCTGGCAAGATTTGTTTAGAAGAGATTGTCCATTGCAAGCCTCTGAGGCTGAAAGAGTTGTCTGGTTCATCTCAGGTGGCCATATGTCAGAAATGACTTATAGAACCAGAGGGATTTATCATACAGGGGAAATCCCGTGCAGAAATGGGGGTTTCGATCAGAAAACAATCACAGAAGTGGGTTGATTTTCACACAACGTCATTGTTAAAGTGACGTTAACCAAAATGTAAAGTAGATGGAAAGTAGACAAAAGGTGCTCCTTTTTACTTTCCGAAAATCCCCAAAGTAAAAAGGAGTGGCTTTTGTCTACTTTCTGTTCAGGATAACACCAGTTTAACAACAATGTGTGTGAAAATCAACTCGCTTTTGCGGGTTTTCCCCAGCTTTTAAATCCCGTTTTTGCACGGGATTTTCCCCGTGTGATAAACTTCATAGAATCAGAGTTGGAAGAGACCACAAGAGCTGCCCAGTCCATCTCCTTGCCATGCAAGAATGCACAATAAAAACACCTCCGACAGATGGCCATCCAGCCTCTGTTTAAAAACCTCCAAAGAAGGAGACTCCGCCACCCCTCCAAGGCAGCATCTTCCACTGTTAAACAGCTCTTACTATTAGGAAGTTCTTCCTCATGTTGAGGTGGAATCTCTTTTCCTGTAGTTTGAATCCAGCACTCCGGGTCCTATTCTCTGGAGCTGCAGAAAACAAGCTTGCGTGGAGGCACACCACAGCACTAAGGCACCTTGAGTGATACTGCGAGTGGAAAGAAAGGATACAAATGTAATGAATAAGTGCAATGCACACTCTTATGTGTTCACGGCACACCGGAAGTCGTCTGTTTTATTGTTCTAGTTTCTAACTGAGTGATGAGTGAGAGACAGGCAAGCAAGTCTGAGAAGGAGATAGTCAGCAAGTTTACCAATGGATGCAAGTAGTAAGACTAAGCCACACGATGGCAGCAAAGTTACTGCAAAATGGTCCAATACAGTAGAGGGCAAAGTCACTCCTTTGCTTTCTGATAAGCAAATGCCATGGCTAGAATCCTATGGGTTAGCCCCAGCAATTGTTGAATGGTAAGTCAACACATGACTTAATGGAGCAACTCTAGTTATAACTAAACAGAATTTAGTTCTTCACTTACACTGAAGAAATAATCCAGTTTTCCGTCTTTGCCAGGGCACAAAACAGAGTAACAAAAAGTGGCTCCTTTTTGCGCCCTGGAAAGGGTGCTGTAATGCTGGTACTGTAGTTTTATGGCACTTCTTTGGAGCTGCATCATGTTGACGCAGTGCCAGAGGAGTGCCGTAATGCTGCATGCTGTGTGGTGGAGCGTGTGGCATCACGCTGCCAAGGAGGCAGAGTATGGGCATATGTCATGTGGACGCCATGCTCCAACTCCTCTCCCAGGCTGGCCTTAATAGCCGGTCTGCACAGCCCCTTAGTTTAGTTTATTTTTGTCCTAACTTTCTCCCAACATAGGACCCAAGATGACCTTCAACCAGATTAAAATAACAACAGGATGCAAAGTTCACCAGGCTATGACCACACTTCTTTCCTTCCATCCCTGTTGCCCTGCATTCTGTAGTGGTGCTAACTCTTTAACACTGGAAACCGGGGGCGGAGGGGGGGGGCAATGCCAGCTATACTTCAAGGCTTTCAAAGCCAAGAATCCAAACAAGATGCTTGAGGTCATGCCACCTCTTGCTTGGGCAGAAAGTGTACTCTGCTCGGCAAGAACACAAATTAAAGTAAATTGCTTGGGCTCGGGATGTGTCTCTCATCTCCTAATCATACAGACGAATTAAAAATTGCTCTCTCATGAAGTGTTAAGACACGTTTTAAAGGATTTTACATAATGTGTTATTGCTCCTGTGAGCAGACACAAATCATGCAGGTGATTAAAACTTGTATTCTTAGAGATAATGTCAGCGTAAGGTTGATTCTGCTAATGAATTTTAACTTGTTGACCATTTTGGAGCAAGTTGTGGTGGCTTCCAGGTCATTGGGATGCAACTCTGCTCTGGGGCTCAGTCTGAACTTGGAAGCAACTATCCAAGGACTTGAATCCTATCTCCAAAACAGCTAGAACATCTTGGACAGCTCCCTAGGCTGCATCTGCACTGCATAAATAATCCAGTTTGATGCCACTTTAACTGCCATGACTCAGTACTATGGAATTCCGGGATTTGCAGTTTGGTGAGATATTTAGCCTCTTCTCTCTCAGAGAGCTTTGGTGCCACAACAAACTGCAGATATTATTGCTCCGTAGCATTGAGCAATGGAAGTTAAAGCGGCATCAAACTGCATTAATTTGGCAGTGTGGCAGCAGTTCCATCTCACATCAGCTGCATCCTTCAGCTTGCCCTGATGTGCTCCTCTGATTCCAGCTGATAACAGCTTGAGAGTTGCTACATGTGAATGGCGTTTTCCAACACTTAATGGAGTTCATTTGCAGTTGGAGATACATTTTATCTAGCTGTGAAAGTTGGCTTTTCTTTGGTGCTTGTTTCTTCAAAGCATCTAAAGTTATGGACTTGTGCAGGTTGGATCATTCCTGGAGATAGGTGTGAAAGCAACACAAAGCATCACTGGTGATAATTGTACAAAATGGTTTCATTTATAGTCCCATAACCAAAACATAGTGGTTTGAGTTTTGGACTATGACTCTGGAGACCAGGATTTGATTCCTCACTCAGCCATGAAACCCGTTGGGTAACCTTGGTTAAGTCTCATGCTCTCAGCCTCAGGGGAAGGCAATGGCAAACCTCCTCTGAACCAACTGTGCCAAGAAAACCCTACGTTAGGTTTACCTAGAGCTACCATAACATGGAAACAACTTGAAGGCACACAACAACAGCAACAACAGCAACAACAACAACAACAACAACAACAACAACAACATGCTTCTTACTTGACTAGCTGGGATTTGAGCTATTGAAACATGCTAGCTCTGTTTTGCATTTGCTGCGTCCAGTTCCCATTTCTAGTCCCCGCTACCCTTTGCTGCCTGACTTAGCTATTCCTCTTCTGTCTTTTTGATTATTTAACGATGGAGGGCTTTTGACATAATTATTGAGAAAATAGGGGCAACCCTTCCCCTGGGACTGCATTGCAACTTACAAATCACTACCTACATTTTTAATTATGCTAGCCTTTTTGTCTTTAGGATGTGAGGACTTGAGATTTGCTTACTCCTGAAAAGGAAACAAGCACACAATGGATCCTTAACTACTATTGTCATCCATGACCATGGACAGAACAATTGTTTCCATCAGAGTAGCATGAAGTACCTTTTGCCCAAGTGGTATAATGATAGCTCCATCGCAACAGAAAATGACCTGAACTCTTTCTCTATCATTATTTTCGCTTCACTACAGAAACAGAAACGCTGCAGTATTTATTCATGTTTTATTAAAAATATTCATATTATATTTTCAACGGGACCCTTGCAGCAATATAATAAGGACCCTTTCAACAATGCAATAGGATTTTTTTTCCTTTCTATTGAATTAACTCTACTTATAATCCCCAAGCGGTTCTGAACCAATGCTAATAGTCATGCTTTGGTATATATGAACTCTTTCTCCCTGGCATTACCTGACATTTGCCTGCCATTTGGGGTATCTTAAAACATAACCCTTTCTCGCTGACTTCTGTGTCCTTTTCTTAAAACATCAAGCACTTGATTTTCTTTCTTTCTTTTTTTTCTATTCAAGGTTAGAGAAAGGCAAGTACCTAGAGGCAGTTTAAGGGTGTGTTGAGGTTGTATTTGACCGATTAATAGATGACGGTTGTCCAAAAATTGCAAGAAGTGGGTTATTGTGCCAGAAGCAAAGGCAACCAGGTAACTGTTGATGCATCATCCCTCAAGTGTAGGGACCTGGGCTATTTTTGACTTTGTTTCCAGTTATATTCATCATTTTTCTTGGTATGAATTGTTAGAATGAATTGAGAGTGTGTTTGGGAAGACGCTGGTCTCTCTGGGGAGGAGATTAGGAGAATTCAGCAAAGAGATTGGTAAATAGGTTTAAGAAATGCACTTGTAACCAGGTACTCAGATCAGCCATAGAAAAGTTCTTCCATGTTCCTGACTTAACCTTTGTAGCGTTTGGCTGTGTATAAAGGGAAGCTGAAGAAGAATTCAGAGCGGAGGATGGTTAACAAATTTTATCTTTATGGATCCCAATATGAACTCACTTGATTCATACACAGTGACACAGTTTGCAGCTTGGAAGAAGTATAAGAATAAGGCCAAATAAGAGACAGTGCTTCATCATGGGTGATGATCAGCAAGTGGAGCTTGGAAAGGTTACATTTCTGGACTAATATTCTTCAGATTTTGGCGCAAAGGTCTCAAAGCTTGTTGCAAAGCTTAGAAAGAATAGCAAATCAATGCCAAGTAATGGAGAATCCTTTATGATGGATATTGGGCAGCACATAGGGGCCATCCTTATGAATCTATTAGTTTGGAAAGTTAACTTGTAAAAGTATCGCTCTTAGAATCCCAAAGTTAGCATGGCTAGTGTCTATGCTGGTTAAGTGATTCAGGATATTATTGCCCCCAAATAAGCTTCTCATGGTTAGGTGAAACCACTGCCAATGGCCATAAATATTCTAAATGGAAGACACATTCATGAGATGCATCAGCTTCTAAGCCAACTTCGGATGCTTGTTTCATCTTCACCTTAAAACACCTTCATTCCAATGGTGTTCAGAGTGGATGATCGGTTCTCAAAAGAGAAATTGCTGGTCTTAAAGCAACTAACAGCTCCTGTTTGACAACAAAAGGATCTTCCAGGCCACGCATGCTGAAATATTGCTACTGTTAGCTAACAAGTGGCCGACATTTCAGAAACATCAATAGCTGTCCACAGTTATTACAGAGTTTTGACATTTTAATTATCGGCACCGGAGTGTTTACTTGTTTTATATGTGCCATTTAAAAGTTCCTTTAACAAATTATCAGCACTTCAGCCTTTCTTTAAAAAAATATAGTTTTGCCTTTTAGTGCGGTTTTTAACTGGAGTTTCTAACTTGTGTCGTTAAATTGGTTAAATTGCATTTTAATTGTTTTTAATTGCATTGTTTTTAAGGAGCTGTGCGCTGACTTAGGCCCCACATTGGGAGAAAGGTGGGATACAAATAAAATAGATGCACAGATTTAGTTCTTGTGTTTTATGAAATACCAAGGTGGGAAATGAGTTGTTATGTACCACTGAATGAGATATGCCCAGGAAATATGTGAAATCATGACATTGTCCCATTAGGGTGAATGAGAAACCCGCTAGATGTTGATCAACAACTACTCCCAATATACTTCACTTCTAGGTCAGTTGACTAGAGCTGCGGAGAGATTTCAGTTTGGCAACAACTGGAAGTTTTTGGTGGGCTTTTCAGGCTATGGGGCATGTTCTAGGAAAGTTTATACCTGATTTTTTGCCAGCATCTGTGGCTGACATCTCTGAAGATGCCAGCCACAGATGCTGATGAAACGTCAGGAATAAACTCTTCTAGAATATGGCTACATAGCCTGAAGAAACCACAAAAAATTATGGATGCCAGCCATGAAAGCTGTCGACAACAAGGGGAAGGCTTCATGATTCCCACCCCTGTGGGTTTGCATGACGTGTGTGGTTAAAAGGTTGAGCTGATTAACCCTGGGATTTTGTTGGAAGTGGAGGGCGACAAAGCCATTTCCACCATGAGAGTTTTGTCTTTATTTCACTTGGACTGCCTCTTCTTATGGCTTTATCACATTACAAAAGGAAGGCAAGAGGCAGCGAGAGCAAAGCAGCTTTTCTGCTTACCTTCCCGCATGCCCATGAAGCACTTCCAGTCTGTTGCTGAAGAAGATGATCATAAAACTGTGCCTTTTGTCTTGCTGGAAAAAATCTGTTTGGCCAAAGCCATGCTTTTATTACTGGCTCTGTTTGAAGAGAGAAGTACTATGATATTATGCAGGAAGGTAATGTCACACTTTCATTTGTAATGCAATAAGGTCCTTAGTGTAAACGAATTCTTCCAGACTGACTTCACTTCTTTCCACTTTCACTGTCTTCTTTCTCTTACAAGAATATGGCTAGATTGGTGTCTTCATCTTATTTCTCCATCTCTAAATGGATGGTAATAATAATAATCATCATCATCATCATCATCATCATCATCCTTTCTTTCTGTTCATTGAAAGCCCTGTTCCAGATGATTGCAGAGTTGACCTTAGGAGCATGTGATACCAGCAAGTGAAGCTCTCCAGATGACCTAAAGAATGAAATGGCGGTATATGAAAGAAACCACTTTCTTGATGTTGCAGGCCAAGAAAATCTGGAAGGTCACATATGAGAAGCCCCCCACTTTTCTGACAGCTTAGGGATTGAAGTAGCTTCATCTTCTCTACTTCTTCCAAATGCCAACTTTCCTTGGAGTCCTCTGTCACCAAGCACCATTAAGCTCCAACTCATCCGGAACTGACACCGTCAATGATTTTTCAGGGTTGGCAGCCGAGGAAGAAATGCAACAGCAAGACTCCTTCCATCAGCTCATGTTTTGCCAAAGGCATAAGGACCACATGGTGCAGAGACAAAAAGTACACAAGGTCCAAAGCTTTTATGAGACAGGAGGAGACGAAAACGATACAAATAGCCCAAAAGCAAAGATGATCTTATATTCTCTTTTCTGTTCTCAAATGGTCTAAACAGGTGAAGAGAAAGAAATCCCATCTGCAGGCTAACATGTACACAGCAGTTTATTGACCTAGAGGTGCATCTGCACTTTAGAAATAATGCAATTTGGTACCACTTTAAGTGTTGTTGCTCCATCCCGTGTAATCTTGGATCTTTGGCTTTCTCTGCCAAAGCGTACTGGTGCCACACAAGACTACAAATCCCAGGACTCTGTAGGATGGAGCCATGACAGTTAACGTGGTGTGAAACTGCATTATTTATACACTGTAGATGCGAATTTCAAACGACGTCGCATGCAAATGAAAGGCAATCCAAACGCAATCATGAGACATCCCAGGAATAGCTAAATTCAGACAACTATTGAATTTATAAATCCAGTTCCACTGTGAATTTGCAGTCAATTCACATTTGCATTGGTATGAAATGCTATTCCAGTTCGGCCATGGGATTCCCCTCGTTAGAAACAAACTACAATTCCCATGATCCTTTGTTGCAATTTTCCTTCCTGTACTCCCTGGCTGCTGAGAAGAAAGCAGCATACGCAAACATGCTAATTCGCAATGAAGAAGCCAATGGGTACATATTCATGTGATAAATTCATTCACATTCGCACTGCTTTCTCTTTCGGATGGACGCTGTGTTCATCTGTGCATGTGATGAGCTATTATGTAATTTTGCACATTTCCGCATTGGCCCCACTTTCTTCTTCTATCATAACAGTGATACATTTCTCCATGTGAAAAAGTCCTTAGACTTCAAGAGACTTTTCCCCACCTCCAGGTAGTGTCCATAGAGAATGCTGTATTTTTGGTTGGCCTCGTAAAGATTTTATTGACAAAATATCGGCTTTGAATATTGCTCTTGTCCAGTGGATATGATGATCTTATGTGGTGACCTATCTCATAGAAGACAGCCTGGTCCATTCCCCTGCATTTGGACATTAGTTGATGTTTATAAATTTGGCTATTTATTGATTTCTTGCTAGTGTTTTCTTCCCCATGGGTCTAAAATCATTTTAAAAAAGCAACAACAAAAAAGTGCAAGGTGGCACTTGGTGCCAATCCAAGAAGGAAAGGACAAGTAGATTTTGGACTTAGCCATTAGCCTCTGAAGAGCAGTCTAAAATTCTGATTGCAAAATAATAAGCAATTTCCTGCAATGCCCTTCAGGGTGAAATGGTAAGATCATTTATAATACTATTATCCTGTATCTTTTTAAATAAAGAAATGTTCTTTAGATGTTCGTGTGTACCTCCAGGGTAAAGAAACTGTGAGTGCTTCCAGGCAGCAGTGTCTTCATCATAAAAGGAAAGAAGGAAGAAGTACTTGGGTGACAAAGCTTTTTCGGCTATGAAATTGTAAATCTACGTATTCTTCACCTTCAAATGCAACGATGAACATTTCCCACAGTGTTTTCCCTTCTGTGGGAAATGATGAAAACTTCTGTAAAGTCCTCAAGAGTTTTTTGCAACTTGCAAAGTCTTTGAGGAAATTAACCTGTGCATAAATATATGGGTTTTTCTGCACAAAGCTCACAGTTCTTGTGCAGAAAATATGTTTCCTGCTCAGAAGATAGCATGTTTCACAGATAAAACACTGTTTTGTGTACAAAAATACACAACGTTTCATTATTTTTCACAACTGGCTATTCTGCCTAGTCAAGCCAAGTCAAAATAGTTACAATCAGAGATCAGTGACAAGAAAAAGACAAAACAGGCATAGCAAAAAAGAAAGAGGAAGGAAGGAAGGAAGGAAGGAAGGAAGGAAGGAAGGAAGGAAAAAGAAAAGAAATAACATATAGTCAACTTGTCTGCTTTTAATTTATTCCCTAAGGTGAACTTATTATGTGATGTTCCTGGCAAGATTTCTTCAGCGTAGATTTTCCATTACCTTTTTCTTAGACGTGAGAAAGTCTGACTTGCCCAAAGTCACCTAGTGGGATTTCATGGCTGAATGGGGATTCAAACCTGAGCCACCAAGAGTCCAGCACTCAAACCATCATGTTGGCTCTCATTCAGGTATGAAAAATTCTGCATATATATCCATAAGTGACCATTCAATGGCCAGCTTCTAAATCAGCCTTTACTAAATCTAAATTCAGTATAATTCACTAGAATTTGGCTCGTGGATCAAAATGATTCCTATCACTGAAAGAGATGGTAGATTGGGCTATTCAAGGAAGGCTTGCAAAAATGGCTTATAGCTTACATCAAAGGTTTTAAAATACTAGAACACTTTGCATATCTGAGGCAAAAGGGTTCCGCATAGTGGTTGTTACCCCATTGAAAGCCCTGTTCCAGATGACTGCAGAGTTGACCTTAGGAGCATGTGATACCAGCAAGTGAAGCTCTCCAGATGACCTAAAGAATGAAATGGCGGTATATGAAAGAAACCACTTTCTTGATGTTGCAGGCCAAGAAAATCTGGAAGGTCACATATGGGAAGCCCCCCACTTTTCTGATGGCTTAGGGATTGAAGTACTGTCCGACACCAGAACTGGCCATAAAGCAAAATCTTTGAAGGGAACATTAGGACACTATGGTGGCTTGCTTGGTATTGGCTCACATGCTGCTTGCAAAGTTTCTCAGTCAACTTGGTGCATTTCCCCCCTCTCAGCTTGCTTTGCAAAACACACACACACACACATGCACAGTCAATCCCAAGCAAGCCTCTGTAGGCAAAAAGAACCGACAAAGGAGCAAACTCCTTTGCATTAATGGAAAATGTCCTTAATTTGCAAGTTTTGAAAGAGTGAGTCATCAAGAGGTTTCCTATATTTCATATCCCTGTGGTTAAAGTACAGTGAGCCCTTGGTATCCATTGCGGTTTGGTTCCAGGACCCCTTATGGATATCAAAATCTGGATACTCAAGTCCCATTACATACAATGCCATTGTAAAATGGTGTCCCTTACACAAAATGGCAATATCAAGGTTTTCTCTTTAGAATTTATATATTTAAAAAAATATATGGTGTGGATAGTTGAATCCATGGCTAAGGAAACTATGGCTATGGAGGGCTGACTGTAACTTACATTTGTAGTGTAAAGATATCTAATCTGTGTCCCTTCAGAGTCAACTTGCCAGGTCATCAAAAGCAGACAGAAATCTGTTTATTATGAGCATTCTTGAGTTTCTATTCTACTAGACTTGTATCACTCCTATGTTGCAGCTGACGTATCTCCCTTTTCTCTGTCTCCACAGATACGCACCTTCAGGGATACTGGCGCAGCAGTGTGTTCCTAAATGGAAGGGGGAAAGCCATAAATAATGAAGAAAGGCTAACTGGCCAAAAAGAAGCCTTGTTTGAGAACAATTTGATTAGCTGCTTTTGAGCAGGGCTTCCTGATGGACACTGCGATACCTGCAGGCTCTGTCAGTAACTTATGCAGCTCTCCTTTTTCTGTGAAAAGATTAGGAGAATCATCATTGGGATGGTGATCTGACCTCAGGTGACCAAAGAAGATTCGGCCTTGCAGAACAATATTCTGGGATTTGGGCATCTGTTCCCTTTGGTTCCTAGAAAATTATGCCTGGCACCATAAAACATTTACAGTTAGTTGTAGGGTACTGTTTCGGTCCACTGCAAGAGTTTTGCAAAGCTGACCTTTCCAAACAAATTTTGTGGGGCCATAATAATATTCGCAGGTGGCTTGGCAAAGTGCTGATGCAAAGCAAGAAAAAATAAAGAGGTCAGGAGAGATGTGATAAAGACAAGCAGAGGAAAGCAGGTTGGTGGAGGAGGGGAAGAGATAAAAATATAGGAAGAACCTTGTTCGATCATTCTTGGCCAACATTCAGTTGGTCTGCTACCCAAATCATTTACCCTTGCAGTTTAAAAGACTGTTATGGAATCATCCTAAAGAGAAAGTTAAGAGGTGATATGATAGCCCTGTTAAAAGACTTGAAGGGATGTCATATTGAGGAGGGAGCAAGCTTGTTTTCTGCTGCTCCAGAGACTAGGACCCGGAGCAATGGATGCAAACTGCAGGAAAAGAGATTCCACCTCAACATCAGGAGGAACTTCCTGACAGTAAGGGCTGTCACTCCCTCGGAGATTTAGTGGAGTCTCCTTCCTTGGAGGTCTTTAAACAGAGGCTGGATGGACATCTGTCGGGTATGCTTTGATTGAGATTTCCTGCATGGCAGAATGGGGTTGGACTGGATGGCCCTTCCAACTCTATGATTCTATAAATAAGACCTGAATGCTGTTGGTTCATTCAGTTGGAATAGATCTATTAAATCAATTATTCAATGGCCAATTAATATGTAGGTAAATTTCATTGACTGAGTGAGTCTACTCTTGTAAGGACTAATAATAGGCTTCATCCTAAAAAAGTGAATTACATTTCTGTCAAGTACATTCTATCAAGTTGTACTTAATCTTTTGTTAAACTGCATAGAAATTAAGCTTTAAATATGTTTTCAGTGTTTTTAACTGCTTGAATCATGTTTTTAAAATAACATTGTTTAGTTATTTTTTTAACTTCTGTAAACTAATGTTTTTGTTAAAATTGTTGTAAGCCACCTTGAATCCCATCTTGGGAGAAAGGCGGGGTAGAAATTCAATCAATCAATCAATCAACCAACCAACCAATCAACCAATCAATCTCTGCTACACCACACAGACCTATCTAGTGAGAGTGGCTATTGGCTCTGCTATTGTTGTTGCAATTGCCCATAAATTAAGAGCTGGCTCATCTAATAACATTAAGAGGAACTGTTTCATTGAGGAGCAAACCAAAGATCTGGTGTGTATCACAGCAGCATCATTCACTTTCCCAGCAATCTAGCTCCATACAGCAGTACAGGCCTCTTGTAAACCTTATAATACCCCTTTATTATATTTGGTAATACAGTTTTAAGATTTAGGCTTTTTAAAATAAGGATCCTAATTAGATTTTGGGGTAAAGCATCTATTTCTTCTGCCTGAGAGTAAAGCCAAAAAAAAGGTTTGTTCGTTTTTTGTAAGTGCACCTTAAAGAAGTCTTATCTACTAACAAGAGTGCTGCGCATCACAGTAGTGCATAAATGGAAGGTTAGCTGAAGTTTACAAAAAACTGGGCTTTAGGTTTAAAGCTGATTCCAGATTTGGCTAAGACTTAGGTAATGGAGACAAGACTTAGGTAATGGATTCAAGGCCTTCTCTAAACAAGGCTATGGAGTCCCTCAAATGAAATAAAAATACACTGAGACTATGCAAAGGGATCACATAGCACCATTGAGACTAACTGTGCAAAAGAAGTTGTAGCGTAAGCTTTCACAGACTTGGTCTACTGCATCTGAAGAAGAAGACCAAGGGCCCGAACAGACAGGCCAAAATATAGCTGCTTTGGGTCACTTTGGAGGTATGCTGTTTAAATGACGCACACATCAAAAGAGGCTATCTTAAGACTTGGGCCCATCAAGAACATGATGGAAGCCGCTAGCATTCCATATGGAAAGCCAACTAAGGCCCTCTCTGCATGGACCAGAATACCCCAGGGGCAGCCCAGATTATCTTGGACCCGCCCGCACCCGATCCAACTTCTTCCCATTACCTGGCCCTCCATTCCCATCTTATAGTGGTTGTCTGCAGATGTGTCCCACTGAGCCCCCCGGTCTGTCTGCCACCACCATGGGTCTCTTGCTTCTGAAGTCAGAATGAGGTGCCCAGTGACAATCACATCACTGGGCACCTTGTTCTAACCTCAGAGTGCATGACCCATCGTATCAATGGACATGCTAGGTTGCTCAGCATGCACATGCAGACAGCTACTGTGGCATGGGAATGGAGGGCTGTGGGTCTTCTGGAAAGATTGGGAATAAGAGGTGACTTACTGTATATACACATGTATTAGTCTAGTAATTTTAGTCCAAAATTGACCCCCAAAACTGGCACGACCTATCCACAGGTCAATGTAAGGAATGCACTTTAACTCTTATCAAAAAAGGAACCATTCCCAGGTGAAAGGTGAGAGCTTAATCTCTTCTTGGAGCAACTAAAAAAAGCATCAACCCCTCTACTCTCTCATCCATCCAGCCTTTAGGATAAGCACAAACAGTTATGTCTGTCAAAGGTTTAGAGATCTTTAGCATCATTCTCCTTTGTTTCATCCTTTACATGCTTTGTTACATGCTGCTAAGTTTTACCCTTGACTTAACCATGGGTCATATCAAAATCCATAATTTTGACCCTAAAACCTGCCCTCGACTTATACGTGAAGTCAACTTATAGTTGAGTATATATGGTATTTAAAACAATTTTTCTCTCCAGGTTTGATCTGTTCTAGGACCCACTAGTTTGTCTTTCTGGTTGTCCACAATGTTCTCAGCATTCTTCTCCAGCACCACATCTCAAATGAATTGATTTTCTTCTTATCTGCTTTCTTCACTGTCCAGCTCCTACATTTGTACATGATGATGGGGAATACAGTGGCTTGGATGAGTCTAACTTTAGTGCTCAGTTTTATATCTTTACTCTTTAGGATCTTGTCTAGTCCTTTCATCGCTGCCCTTCGCATTCCTAGTCTTCTTATTCCTTGACTGAAGTCCCCGTTCTGATCCATGTTTGAGCCAAGGTACAGAAAGTCTTTGACTGTTTCGATTACCTCATTATTTATGTTGAACTTACATAGATCCCCTGTGGTCATTATTTTTGTTTTCTTTGTGTTCAGCAATGAGCCAGCCTTTGCAATTTCTTCATTGATCTTCCTGATAGCTCCTCTAAAATGCTCTTCTAATACCCAAAATGGCTCCCATAAAACTGAGCTATGTTCAGTGAACTGAGTTCACTGTCCCAAAATAATAGGGCCACTGACCATCACTGGACCATTCTGAGAACTTCCATGTATTTGTACATCAAATTGGTTTAATGTAATTTTATAGTTCTCTCTCTCTCTTTCTCTCTCTGTTTGTTTTTGAAAAGGGGACATCTGCTGGTCAGTTGCGACTATTATGGAGTTAATGTCCTTGCAGAATGGTGTGATTTGAGGGGGTGTCTGAATAATGAATTCAACAGCAGGAAAGAGCTGATAAGATGAAAGCATGCTCTCTATGTGTAAACAGCCAGTTTAGTGAGCCATAGCACTGGCAAACAAAAAAGCACCACTGAGGTCGGAAAAGTTGGATTGGTCTTGGGTTAGTAAAATAGTCCATATTTTAACTTTTATCTGCAGGGCTGCAAGAGGCTTTTGAAGGCTTGTTTTGGAGAGGTTGTGGGAACATTTCGCTCTCCCAAGTCCTGTTTGGCCTAACCGAGTGGCTGCTACAACTTTGTTGGAAGTCAGCTTCTTATTGACCCAAACACCCCTGTTCAGCCCAAACACAAAAGATAAGCTTATCAGACTGAGAGAGCACAGCAAAAACTCAGCAAAGCAAATTCAGCGCTGTTAAGTTCTGTGGATTCAACAATGGGCCTTGACAATGTTCGGTGCCAAATCCATCCTTGGTGTTCACTAGCAATTGCTTATCAGTGAGACAGATTGATGGGGAACTTAGTTTCCCCACATCTCATGCCCCATTATGCCTTTGTCATCTTGGCTAGGCTTGCTTCAATAGGACCTGCCACTCTGGTCAGCAGTAAGTGACAGGGTCTCTATGGTGACTTTTCAAGAGATGGGTGATGTATTTCTATGCAAACACATTGCACATGTCATTCGCAAGTTGAGCGTTCTGCCTAAACTTGTGATATATTTGGATTTTTATTTTAAAAAACCAATTTCATTCTGTTTACCTCCTTTCATCTCTTTCTTACTAGAACCTGACCAGTTAAGAATATAAGAAAGAACCTTTTTGTATGTTGCAATTAGTATAGTTTTAGGCTGGGTCCATATAGGCCAGAATACTCCAAAGTGTTAGGGTTGGGGGTGGTGGTTAGGGTTAGGGTTAGGGATTAAGGTTAGGAGTTAGGGTTAGGGTTTGGGTTAGGGTTAGGGTTAGGGTTTTGGTTTGGGTTAGCGTTAGGGTTAGAGTTAGGGTTAAGGTTAGGGTTAGGCTGCCTTTATGTGCCCTCATTACCTCTACACTTCATTGTAATGCCAGGCAGCCATTTGCATACATATCCAGCTCTGCCACCTGGTGCCACCTCTGCTGCTCTGAGCCACTTGTTCTGAGGTCAAAACAAGGTACCCAACATCATTCATATGGCTGGGCACTTTGTTCTGACCTCAGAGGAACTTTCTCACACCGGTGATGGTGGCACTGGGTGGTACAGCAAGATGTGTTGGAAACAGCTGCCTAGGATTACAACAGAGGGCTCTGGAAGAATCAGAACAAAAGATAACTGTTTAAAAAATGGTTTGAAGAGGTATATAGTGGGTTTGATGCTGAACCAGCTAGACATCATCTGAACAATGCACACCAGAACCAGGGATTGGGTCATGTCTTGTCCAGACTCCTTGCCAAGTGGGCCAAGGAAGAATATTTTTTTTATCCCATGCAGAACACCCCTTAGTCTGAACTGTGTCAAGATCAACAACCTGGCTGGCTGAATTACAGTGATGATAACGTATGTCATCATTACCAACTGTATTTTTAAGACTTGGTCTGCTTCCTCAACTGCAGTAGACCAAGACTAGGAAAGCTTCTGCTACAACTTCTTTTGCATAGTTAGGTGCTACGAGATCTCTTTAAGCCAAAATAATATGGCTTTGTCTCTGAATTCTAGCCTCAGTGTAGTTTTGTTTCATTTGTGGGACTCCGTAGCCTTGTTTTTAAGAAGGCCTTGAATGCAATGGGACACCGTTGGAGGCTTCTGGTGACCGTTAGAAAGGCAAAGATGAGGGAGTACTAGCCTTCAAATAGTCTAGCTCAAAATCATTTAGAGTAGGGTGGGCAACTTTGAAACCCATGGTTTCAGCTACTCTAAATGAAATTAAATGGGCCATGTATGGGTTCTTTCCTCACCCAAACATTGCATTAAAATATAGCCACAAATAGGGCTGTCAAACATTGATGGAAAAGTAAGAAAAGCCATTAAAGCAACCCAAAATGCCTAGGAATCGAAGGTTACATGGTTAGGAGCTATATGCTCTGTGATATAGGTTTTCATAATATCCTTGTTGTCACAGCACAGGTACTTATGTGAACAAGTAGCGTGACTGAAAATGAGTTATGATAATGTGTGCAGAAAAAGCGATTTGTGTTGGGTTGCTGTAACAAGATTGTGCATCGGCAACCCATCAGTTATCCTTTGAAATACCTCTGACTAAACAAGGACAACAAGGCTCTCTTTTTCAAAACCAAAGCCAATAAATGCCACAGAATAAAGTTCAGTGCAAAGTCCAGCTGCAATTATTTATAATCGGGAATGATAATGTTATTTTCATAAGCTGCGAAAGTTATTAGTGGTTGCTAAGTACCTCAATGGCTGAGATGCTGTTGTTTTTTTACTGTTCCTTTAGTTCTGTCATTTTTAAGGTCTCCTTTTTATTTCTACTATATACTAAATTAAAATATATGTTTCTTAGATTGTGGTGGCCAACTTGAAATGTGCAGGATTTACTCTTTTTACAAAACCTAGAAACTTAAGTTCTATTGACTGAGGCTTTTTCCCACTTCACAATTATACCACAATGGTACTGTACAGACCGGTGAAAGCGCCGGCTTGCATACGTACTAGAGTTGCCTCAGGGCGCTGCTTATATACGCCCTACAACCCTAGTACGTAATCTGTACGTCAAAATGGCGGCGCCCAGTACACATGGGTGCCACCATTTTGACACGGCAGATGCTTAGCGTCCACATTTCCTGGCACCATTGTGTTGCCGCAAGTGCGCCATTGGCGCATTGCGGTGTCACAAGTGTGCCGCATAAAGAACCCAATTTTTAAGGGTTCTTTTTGCTCTGCGGGGAAGCCCTGCAGTCTGGAGGCTGTGGCTTCCCCACAGAGCAAACTAGGGCAGTGGGAGACCGCCCGCTTTGGCCGGTCTGTATCCCACCTATGATTCCACTTTAACTACCATGACAATAGCCTACAAAATCCTGAGATTTGCAGATACTAACTAACTGGCTGAGAATTTTAGATACACTTTCCTAAACTGTTAATCCTAGAATTCCATAGGATGTAAATTGCATCAAATTGTATTAAAGTAGTGCAGCCCTAAATAATCTTCAAAATGAGTGATTGAAGCAGGCTTGTGAAAAACTAAAAAACCTATTTATTTTTCTATGGAGCATTTTTGTTCTGAACCGTGAACTATAGGGAGACATATTTTTACGCCTATAAAATTTCCTGGCATGTCTTGCAAAACCAAACCTCAGAGATGTTGTATTTGAAAGACATTCCAAAGTTCAAAAGGCATCCCATCTTAATTTGTGAAGCAGGGGTTTCAATGAGAGAACAACTGTGCCATGCTTTGCATGTCTAAATCAGAAGTCATCCTCATTGAATTTAGTGGAAGCAAGACCTTTAATATGCAAAAGAATCATCAAAATGATTTGGGAAAGAATGATTTGGAGAGGTGCCATTTTGTGAAGACTTTCCACCTACATGCAATTCAGTATCTCTTATCCAGAAGTCCCAAATCCTTAATACTTGAAAATCCACAAATGTCCACACAGATGGCTGAGATAGTGACACCTTTGCTTTCTGATGGTTCTGTGTACACAAATTTTGTTTCATGCACAAAATTGTTAAAAACATTGTGCATAAAATTACCTTCAGGCTGAACGTAGAAGGTGTATATGAAACATAAATGAATTTTCAGTTTAGAGCTGGGTCCCATCTCCAAAATATCCCAGTATGTCTATGCAAATATACATACGCTCGGCTACAAAAACCCACTGGGTGACTTTGGGCAAGTCACACTCTCTCAGCTTCAGAGGATGGCAATGGTAAAAACCCCTCTGAAGAAACCTGCCAAGAAAACCTTGTGATAGGTTTGCCATAGGATCCTCAAGTCAGAAAGGACTTGAGGATACACAACGTATGCAAGTATTCCAAAATATGAAATCCAAAACACTTCTGATCCCAACCATTTTGGATAAGGGAGACTCAATCTGTACATAGACTCAGTCTGCAAATAGATTGCATATAGAGTTTGACTGGCTTCCCAAAGAGTCTGACTTTAGCAATGGCAATGGGATAACATCGCCTTGCTGCACATTTCATGGCAGCAAGCTAGATTTTAGGCAAGGTTGAGAATAGAGTTGCCAGAATGACAACTGGAGAGGGATCCTATAACTTTAAAGGCTGGTAGGAGAGGAAATTTCAAGCAGGCATGTTTCCTACCTGGTTGCAAACAAACAGCACCTGCTGAAATACCATCTTATATGTAAACTTTAAAGGAAAAGGTGCTCTTTCCAGTTTTCAGTAGGGCAACTTTAAGTCTAGGGCAGTTCAGAAAGGTTTTTTGCATGTTCACAAATTCTACACTTCTCTATATATAGGCAAAATTTCAGGAGAAGCTATCTTTAACACAAGCAAACAAGCAAGCAAACTGGGAAATGCCAGCCATTTCAATGAGAAGGGAGTGTGTGTGTGGCAGGAGAGTTTCTATATTAAATACTAAATATTATGTGTAAATAGATAAGAATTTATTTTTAAAAAGAGGGGAGTTTCTGAGAAACTAGTCTTGGATGCCATCCACCGAGAGCCTCTCCTGTTCGAGTACATTAAAAATAAATCACTACAAAAGTCTGAATCAAAGAACGTTTCCTCCCTTCACATTCCAAAACCATGTCCATCTTTTCAGATTCATTATATTAATATTACTGACTTTGGGTTTTGTTCAATTTTGGTTGGTTATTTTTTTCCTCTCTTTGCTTCCCTTGAAATTCTTAATATGATTCACTCTGAGCAAAAATTGTAAATTAAGGTTAGAAAAATGTATTTGAGGGAGGGACTCTACTTTTGTAGTTCTTTACAATGTGGGTTTTATTACAGTCCCAAATGTCTTGCATAAGTTGCTGTAAATATAATAAACGTATCCAAAGGGAGCTGTGTTGGCCATATAGCAAAGCACAGTAATGTTCAAAATACACAAAATAGTGAAACCTTTATTGGACTGACAAAAATGCACAAAATTAATGTTGCAAGCTTTCGAAGCCACACTGACTGCTTCTTCTTTGCCTGATGGAGCCAGCAGAGCATCTTGCAACATATATTGTGCATTTTGCTTGGTCCAATACAGGTGTTAGAGTGTAGTGGTTTGAGTGTTGGATTCTGACTCTGGAAACCAGGGTTCAAATCTCCGCTCGGCCGTGAAACCCACTGGGTGACATTGGGCAAGTCACACA
>NC_056529.1:17524315-17554299 GCF_019175285.1 Sceloporus undulatus | reverse complement strand
CTCTCAGCCTCAGAGGAAGGCAATGGCAAACTTCCTCTGAACAAATCTTGCCAAGAAAACCTCCCAATAGGTTCGCTTTAGGGTTGCCATAAGTCAGAAATGACTTGAAGTCACCGCCAACAGCAACAATAAAGATATCACTGTTTCGTGGATTTTGGATGTTATTGTGCTTTGTACATCAAATATTACCTTCCCTTTGAAGATCTCAAAAGATTGGCCATTGGTTTTAATCAAACTCCCAAAGTACATAAGAAACTTGTTTCTTGAAAGTGCACATTTGAGGCAAGGGCCATCTTCTCCGCAAAGGTGCCCTTTGCTGACTTGTTTTTTTATATACTCTTAAAATATTCAGATTGGATTATATTGCAGGGTTCTCTTTGACAATGGTAGCTTTTAGCCCAGGAACCAGACGGATTAACATCTTGCCAATTAGATTAGCCTCGGTATTGTCTGAATGAGTTAGTGATACAAGCTGGTGCTCCAAACACTCCTTTCTCCGCTCCAATTGGATTAAGCTCTTTCAAAGCCACAACAATTATGCTGAGGTTTGCGATCACTTTGCTGACTTTTATTGTTTAACCAAATTTGAAAGAATTTCATGAGCTTGACCTTTCTTAGCATCTGATAACAACAGGAGGGGATGGGGAAAGCTGAACTGGATGGAGAGAGCAAAATGCCAGGTCTTCTCATGCCTCTTTTTCTTTTTTGTCATCTGTAAAGACAAATTATTTTCAAATTCCAGAAGGTCTAAGCATACTGTCGCGTTATCTTTGTTATTGGCTTTGCTTCCCTGGTTGTTTAATGACAATGTTAAGCAGAAGAAAACAAGTTTCCCACCTTTCCTTGTTTGAACAGCCATGAATATAAGTACTGAGCTTCGAAATTATTTTTCAGTGATTCATAAAATGTGTTGGGATGGAGTGAAACAGCCTCCAAAAGAATGTCCTGGAGGGATGGATTTTCTTCCTTCATTATTTGCCTATTATTATTATTATTATTATTATTATTATTATTATTATCCATCATCATCACCATCACGACCATCTTCGTTATCAATATCATTATCTTGTTTTTTTCTTGTTTTCTTTTGCAAAACTGGGACTCAAAGCAGCTCACAATTTAAAAGAACAACGCAATTAAAACATACAAAAAGTGAATATTGAAGTAGAACCACACTATTTGCAGTATGTAAATATTCACAATATGTATGTATCGTCAGTACAGAGTTATTTCACATTATGTGGCAGTCTGTCCTCCAACATTTCACAGGGGAAAAGTGGGGGAAAGTGTGGCCAAACACAATATCAGAGTGTCGTCGAAGTGGAAAAGGAACAAACAAGCGAAGAGAGGCTGCAGCAGTTTGCTTTTGCCTGATCCTACTGGGAAAGGCGACACACTTTCTCCTCTTCTTCTCCCTGCCGCCTCTGATTTAATTGAAAGCAAACTACTTTTCCACTTTGAATTCAGTTTGCAGAAGCTGTAATAAGATGAGGACAAAGGGGGAAAGTGGGAGGAGGAGGAAATTTTAAAATCCACCCGTTAAAATTTACAGTTTAACAATCATCTGGATAGGCCTCTTGGAAAAGACTAGTCTTTATGCCATAATATCACTGTCTTAGGTCAAGTAGGTATCCAGTCTGAAGGTTATAATTCAATAACCAAAAAGCCTAAATTGTATTCACATTTGGAGGGACGCTGCCATGATGCCACCATTCATATGGACTAGGGTTCTGGAGCATGCGGTTGCTGTGTGGTCTGGAACCCTAGTTTCGGTGCTGGCACGACTCTTTTGGTCGGTGTGTCTTGGGCCTAAAGTTGCTTCCACATTGCAGGATTAATCCAGTTTGACACTGCTTTAACTGTCATGGCTCCATCCTATGGATTTGTAGTTTGTTGTGGCACTCTCTGACAGAGAAGGCTAAATAGCTCAGAAAAACTGCTTGGGATCCATCTCCAAGATATCTCATTATGTATATGAAGATATTCCAATAGCCAAAAAACTCCGAAATCCGAAACACTTCTGGTCCCAAGCATTTCAGATAAGGGAAACTCAACAGAGAAAAGCAGTGGAGAGGGAGAGCTCAATCTCAGCAAACAAGAGGCTTGAATTGTTCCAGAAGAGAAGTTCCATAAAAGAGAGGAAGAATAAGTAATGGGTAATTCATATTGCAAGAACACTTGCTGGTGATCCGACAGGGCTCTCCCTCCCTAGCAACTCTTTCCCTGGTGCTCAGCTGCTACTAAAGGTAATGCCAATGTGTTTTGTTTGTGTCCTTTATTATTATTAAACCTCGCCTGACATTCACCTCCTTTGAAGCCACAAAGGCCACGTAATAAAACCAACATTTACATTGTATCCATAATGCCTGGTTAAATAAGAGAAATACACCGGTGGAGGGAAAAGTTGCATGTTTCGCGGGAGCAGCTGGCTGAAATGTGCAGCCCTTGTTCGATGGTGCAGACTTGCATGTTGAGAGGCCAAAAAACATGATGGATTGGGCCCCCTCTGGAGGGATTGCAACTTGCATCAGCCCCAGGCAGCATAGAAATGGTGAGATGTGGCAATAAGTCCAGCAGGACCTGGAGGACTAGGGGCTTGTTCCCACTATGATTTAATGCAGTGAGGCAAGTAGTTGCAAAACCACTGAATCAATCTTCTATCATTATATATATGTTTCCCAAGCCAGGCAACCCAGACTTCCGCTTATGTCACTGATGACGCATAGATGATTGACATGCATTTTGAAGTGGAGCAAGCTAGTAGGGATGACAATCATGCCAAAAAAGAAGCGATTACAAGGGGATAATTAAAAGATCCGCTTTCACAGTGGGAACGATGGACCTTTTGGAATCGATTTACCAACACAGAGCGAAGGCGAATCGGAAACTGGTTTAAATGTAAATGAGAATGAGCCCTAGGAGTGTCCCTCTGTTATTATTGTTTCTGATTTATTTATTTATTTATTTATTTATTATTTGGATTTCAAGGGGTGTCCTCTAGTTCTTTGCAACCTGCTCCAAGTCAGACCAGCTTTCCCAACCATATGTTGTTGTTGTTGTTGTTGTTGTTCAAGTTATTTCCAACTTATGGCAACTCTAAGGTGAACCTATCATGGCGTTTTCTTGGAAAGATTTGTTCAGAGGATATTGATACAATGATGTGGGCAACCCTAACTTTAGTATTCAATGATATATCTTTACACTTGAGGATCTTGTCTAGTTCCTTCATAGCTGCCCTTCTAAGTCTTAGTTTTAGCAAGGCCCTTTTGACTGTTGAAGATTTTATAGCAACTTTTTAATGAAATCTTTAATTGTGGCTCAGGCAACTTAACCGCAGATGCTTTGCAAGCCTGAGTTCATGGAAAACATGTTTCCTGCTTAAGATTTAGCTGGGA
Organism: Sceloporus undulatus; assembly: GCF_019175285.1. Taxonomy (NCBI): domain Eukaryota; kingdom Metazoa; phylum Chordata; class Lepidosauria; order Squamata; family Phrynosomatidae; genus Sceloporus; species Sceloporus undulatus. Next base: position 17,550,904 of record NC_056529.1, on the reverse strand, counting down.
CAAGACCCATTAAAAACTTATAAATTTCCTGTTAGCAAAAGCTAGCTACTGTGACCTGCTTACAATCTGGTCACAACACTTGGCCAGAATCGTCTATTAGTCTACATTACATAACTTTAAAGTTAGTTAACTACATAGCAGATAAGCTAAGAAGCCCTGTTAGTGAATCACAAAGGTGCATAACATTATTCCAGCAAGAATATTCTAATGCACATTGGGCTGTAATGATGTGCATCAATAGTCCCTTGACAGTGTCCCAATGCACAATGGAACCAATGAGCATTGATCTGTTTGTGCATCAATCTTTTTGTTGTGTAGTAATGTGACAGTAGGCCCTCGCTGGATACAGACATTACAGTGTAGTTGTGTGGCTATCATAAGGTTGTCTTGGCAAATTTCTTCAAAGGGGGTTTGCCATTGTCATCCATTGAGGCTGAGAAAATGTGACCCAGTGAGTTTTTTATGCTGCAGCAGGGAATTGGACCCTGATCTCTAGGGTCATAATGCAGTCCTCAAACTTCCCAATTCTAGTTCCTGCAGATAAATCCTACTTAGGAAGACATAATTATCCAACAGAATTCCAACCCTTATTTTAAAACTGTTGAATTCTGATCATTTCAAACCACTTTCACATCGTGAAGAATGCTCTTTCTGGGTTTTGCTTCTATGGTGTTTATTTTAATGTTTTAAGCTGCCATAAGTCCCAGCTCTGGAGTATAAATGCATACATATATGCATACATACATACATTTAGCTCCTTATTTATAGCTAATTATTTCCAAACTCTGAAAGGAATCTTGCATATCTGGTGGATGCTCACAAAGGAAATTGCAATTAGGAAACATATGTTCATGCCTTTCCCATCCCACAGTCATAAAAAGTATGTGTGCACACAGTCAAAGCATCCAAGTATGTGTTACAGATATTGTAGCGTATCATTAGATTTTGAAACCACAGACAAAATTCTGGCAGAAATCCCTGCTGTTACTCAATCAAAGCCACTTGATTTTCAAGCTATAAAATTGTGAAAAGCATGTGCTGTGATAGTCAGATGTCTTTCAGCATTGATGGAAGAGTATGCAATCTGAAACAGGAATCTTTAACCACAGAAAGAAGTTTCTGAGCACCTCATTTCATAGCTTTTCTTCACCTCTGCTCAGTGTAACACAGTTATTTTCAAACTAGACAAAATGAGGTTGTGTTTCCCTTGGCTGAACCACCGAGGATAAGCAACTTCATGTACAGCTGAGCTAAATGCCAAGCCATTCTTGGGCATCAGTGTACTAAATTGGAGTATGAGGTGAATGTCAAAGCACACAAGGAAAATTAACATGGAGTGGAGGCTGGGCGTTCAAGTATAAAATGATCATGTTGCAAGAAAGTTGAGTCTAGACTTCACCAGAGGAAGACACGATCAAGATGAAACACACAGAAGACAAAGAAATGGTTTACAACATTGCTATTCAAATTGGTGGTCCCTGAAATGGTATTGGTCCTGCTGGTCCCTGGCAAGTTTCTAGGAAAAGAAAGAAAGAAATGTACCCAATGGGTACAAATATGGTGCCAGTCTCTTAATGGCCTTGGTTGGGGATTGTCAAGTTGTGGATTTCTTGCATCAAGCAGGAATTTGGAGCAGACAGCCTACAAGTATCCCTCTGACCCTCTGTTTCTAGAATCCTTTGAATGGAGTATATAGCCCCATATGTTCACTCTTGTCTCATCATGTAGATTAAAAAGATATCTCCATACACTGCACTGTGAAAAAAATTCTTCCATAGGCTACGTTGGGTCCTTTCCAGTTGTACACTTTTATTTAGAAAATTGCAGTTTACAAACTCCATGCATTCTGCAAAGTGCTAACTGGAAGCACATGTGCAGAAACAGTCTCAACTTTGGGATTTTGGAAATGAACCCTGGCAGGGAGTCAATGGTATGACACACTGCTAGCCATGCATGAAACTTCTGTTCAGTATGTTCTATTGCTCTTGCCTGAAGACTTTTTCTCATTAAAATGCCAAATGGTTCACATTAACATTACCAACAGTAACAACACATACCAGGCATGCAACAGGGAGGATAAAACCATGGCTCTTTGAGATTTTGCAGGGTTTCTTTGATACTAGCAAACAAAGATGTCTAAAGCAGCATCGTTTTTTTAATAATAATAATAATAAGATTTGCCACTACAACTATCATCATCATCATGTAGAATTTGTGTCCTGGTTTGGCTGGAAAAGTTTATTAGAGTGGCTTACAATGATATGTAATTAGGCAGTCACTGTGCTCATGTGCATGTATGTGTGCATGTGCCTGCAAGTCTCCTGTGGGCTTATGGCAACCCCATGGATTTCAAAGTGTTTTCTTAGGCAAGTATTTCTTGCCAGTTCCTTCCTGTGAAATACAGCCTACAGCACCTGGTATTCATTGGCAGCCTCCCATCAAAGTACAAACCAAGGCTGACCCTTCTTAGCTTCCAAAAACAGCCAGGATCTGGTACCTTTAGAACAGTGGTTCTCAACCTTTCTAATGTCGCAACCCTTTAATACAGTTCCTCATGTTGTGGTGACCCCTCCATCGATGATCTCGGTTCCCAAGACCATCGGAAATATGGTTTAAGGCAACCCTTGTGAAAGGGTCATTCGACCCCCCCAAAGGGATCATGACCCACAGGTTGAGAACCGCTGCTTTAGATTATTTAAGGGAGCCCTGGTGGCGCAGTGGTTAAATGCCTATACTGAAGCCACTCACTCACAAACCACAAGGTTGTGAGTTCAGTACCAGCCAGGGGCTCAAGATTGACTCAGCCTTGCATCCTTCCATATGTTGCTAAAATGAGTACCCAGCTTGTTGGGGGCAATTAGCTTACACATTGTTCACCCCTTAGGGAGTCCCTAAGTGTACTGATAAGCGGTATAGAAATGTACTTGCTATTGCTATTATTATTTATACCTCTAATTTAAAGGGCATCTAGGGGTAGCCATGTTGGCCATATAGCAAACCCAATAATATCCAAACAATGATACCTTTATTGGACCAGCCAAAATGCACAATTACATGTTGCAAGCTTTCAAAATCACACTGGCTTCTTCATAAGGCAAACAGGAGAAAAAACATTGCAGGCTGGCACCTCCCACTTTGGCCATTTTATGTTTCTGCTCTTAGTTCAGATGGTACGGAGGGCTATCTACAGGCTGGCACCAGTCACTGGTAGATTTTCAACATCAAGGAAATGTAATGTCCATTTGCAGTTCAAGGAAGATGTTTCCTTGGAATCCAGCACGTCTCCTTCCTTTGTGAAGCCACAGGCTCCTATGTAGGTAGAGAACACTGAATGTCTCAAGAAGTCTTCATGTTTTGCATCAGGAAACCTTTAGGTGGTGCAGAGGCAAAGCATGCCAGTCAGTCCCAATATAAGAGATCATTGTTTTACCTTTGTTGGAGACAGAAGCCTCAGATGACAAGGTCCCAGTGCACTGGCTCTCTCTTTAGGATTGGCAGGGAGGGAAGTGGGAAAAGCTTTGGTGCTTTCCAGTAGCATCACTAGGGGTTGTGGTAGTGTGGACCATACTGGGTGACACCTCAGAGGAGGGTGTTACCCAGTAGGGTAGTACACCACAGGGGGGAGGCGAGCAGCTGCCTTCTGGGTCTCATGCGCCCATGGCCACACGAGACTCAGAAGGCTGTGGGAAGGTTGTTGAGAGGGCATGGTCCAAATCTTGCTGCCGCAGCACCATTCTAAGCACCACAGCAGCGAAGTGGGGGGAGTGCCCCTACCTGGCTTCTCCCTTAGCTCTCTGTAGCTATTCATCTTCTAGAAGTCAAGAAATAAATGGCTCCCCATCAAGACTTTCAGTAGACGGCTAATAAGAAGGTCCCACATATGCTATTAAACTATTAAACCACACTAAAATGATTTATGATTGCAGCACATTTGCTACAAAGCTATTTATTATGTCATGGTGGAACAGATGGGTTGGTTTATCAAATATTTCCCACTAGGTCAATTGGTAGTTGCGTTTCAGAATATGGCCTAATTTTTAACTCACTTTTTTTTTTTGGGTAACTACAGTATTATCAAGCAATGCTTTCACTGAGATGTGGATATTTGCAAATGTGTGTTTGTAAATGGGTTTTCATAATTTAAACGTCATAAAAGTGTCCTCATTTGCTGCACAGAGGAGCCTCAGCGGCCAAACTGCGCGACTCCTCGGTGCAGCAAAAAGAAGCCGCAAAAGCGGCTTCTTTTTGCGGCGCCATTATGATGCCCCAAAGTGCCATTGGCGCACTTGTGGCGTCATAATGGTGCCGAGATGTGCAGACGTTAAGCGTCTGCTTCGTCAAAATGACGGCGCCCATGTAGAATCGACGCGTACTAGGGTTAGGAGCGTCCGGAAAGGTATAGTGGTTGTTGGACTCTGAAAACTAGGGTCTGATTAATAGCTTGGGCATGAAACCCACTGAGTGGGTAAGTCTCACTCTCTCAGCCTCAGAGGAAGGCAATGGCAAACCTCCACTGAACAAACCTTGCCAAGAAAACCCCATGATAGGTTTGCCTCAGGGTCGCCATAAGTCAGAAATGACTTGAAGGTGCACAACAACAATTATAAAATAGAACATTCCCTATTCCCAAATGGTCCATACCACTGATCCTGATTAATCCCTGAATTGAAAGCACAGGCAACTCGGCTGGTATCCTAGAGCTCACACGGATTTTTGAATTAGGCCAATATTGGAATTCATCTACTGGCTTTGATTAGTCCTTGGAATAAACATAAGCCAAGGGCTTGATCTAGGGAGGAAACATGTGTGAAGAAAGCACAATATTTACCATAAACAGGGAGGGATGAGAAACAGCCACCCGCCCTTGAAATGTGTAAATTGAGAAAGAAAACACATCTGCTATGGACACGATACAAAACAAAACAAAACCTGGAACGGACGAATGGTACCCCAAAGCACTTGTTCCTATCACACGTTTGGTGCATGCATCTGCTTCCAGTTGGTCTTCTCCAGTATTCACTAAAACCAGCTGTGAAGATATTGCTTGGACTTGGAATAAATATTTGTTGATTTCATGCAATGCTTGCCACAACAATGTGATTTCTCTATTTTGTTTTTTCAGCTGCCATTTCCCTTCTTTGTAGTGTTTTCCTTCCATATCATTTTATACGGAGGATTGTTCTCAAGCCAGCAGTCTTGGCTTCTTGCTACAGCACTGGAATAAAAGATCCCCATGACTTATGCTGATGTCCCCATTTGGAAAACACAGTTGTGGTATGCAAGAGTCTTGGGGGTGATGAGAATAAGGAGAACCCTTGGTACAAATGGGCCTTGAAATGATTTGGTCATTTCCTTACACCTTCCTCTGGGATGGATCTCACATCTGCCTTCCAATGAGACAAGGATTTCATTGACAGAAGGTACACTCACCTGCTCATCTTGGAACAATAGACTTCATGTGGTCACAGTGCGCAAAAGAGGTTGATTTTTGGAATAAGGTAACTGATTTTCTGAAGAAAATAACTTTTTAAGAATTATATTGGAGAGGGATTCTATTATTATTATTATTATTATTATTACCTATATGTGACGAAGACATAAAAAAGTTATTGCTATTTTGCTGGGGACTGCATGTTTGGAAATCACAAGGACGTGGGAAACCCTAGAACATCTGTCATTTTGGTGTTGGTGTGTGAACACCTGCAGAATTAGAAGGGCCAATGGGAAATTTTGACATTTGCTACAGACCAGGCTTTTGTTGTTGCTTTATGAAGTGCTCCACCATCACATAAGTGATTCTGAAGGTTTTCACTGCTGGCACCATTGTGTTTTGGGGTTTTTTGGGGCTATGTGGCCAAGTTCTAGAAGAGTTTATTCCTGACGTTTTACCAGCATCTGTGGCTGGCATCTTCAGAGAATACTGTAAAACATTACAACACACTGGCTGTCTATGATCCTGTGTGTCTTGACAGAAAAGGAAATCCCACTGTGTTCAGTTATACCCAGGTATGTGTCAGACTTGAGTAAATTCAGAACCAATGTGCACCAATCAGTCCAGGTTTTTGAAACCAGAAAAACTTCATTGAATACACATAGTCAGCAATTCACCAACCGGCATCTAAACCGAAACGACCCCCAATAGCCAAGCAGTACAGTGGTCCCTTCCCTTACGCAGGGGATCCGTTCCGGACCCACCCACCCACCCCATCTTCTCTATGCCAACTAGCTACCCACTGTCCCATATGCCAGAGCAACTATCAAAGTACCCATCAGCCCCACTAAAACCAAGCATATAATTTTATTGTCTGGACACCAAACCTCCTCCCTTCATTACCTCCCTCACATATTCAGAACCCCGACAGAAACCATGATTTCATGGTTCTGACAGTATGTATGCTCAGTAGATTTCTATAACTTGGTGCCCTCGTTTTAAACCATCTTCTCAAGCCAGGACAGCAATGCTGGCTGATGGGAGTTGTAGTCTGATGGATCTGGAGGGATGCAGAATGGGGAAGGTTGGTGGTGCATAGACTAGCAGTCTCAGCTACAGGCTACTGAAGTATTATGGCATACAGCTCAAAAGAGCTGAGTAAGAGGAATTGTGTCAAAAAGTGTAGTAAATATGAGGCGTATCCTTGGGGAGCATGTAACAAGTAAATCCTTACTCCAGCATAGATATTGGTGTTCTCCTTCACAGATGAATGCAGGAACAGGATGGTCATAATTTATTTAAAAAGAAAAGAGAAAGAGAGCAAAAACAAACTGTGATACAATATATATCGGTACAGAAGATACTCTTTATTGTATATACTTCTTTGTAGTGCATATTTCTATGTCATCGTAAGACTTTGTAACACATTATTCGTATAGACCTTATACATTTACAGTGCACAGCTTTTTTTTTTCCTCTTCAAAATGAAAAAAAAATTGACTCTTATTTACAATGTTTCACATAAAGGACAGGAAAAGAAGAGGACAGATACTCAACATTCAATGATCTGACCAACGTCTTGAATATAGTCAACCAGTGCATACACCACACTTAAGTCCATAATTGTACAAAACACAGCTATTCCCGGTTCCATATGTAGGGATGTAGAACGGTTCCCATAGTCATGGGTTTGGGAAATCCATAAAGTGAAACAAAATGTAACTTTCAGATATCTAAACAAGGCCAAATATATTGGCTGAATTTGCCTTTTTTTTTTAATGGCAAGGAGACTGCCAAGAATGCGTTCTTTGGTGGAGAGTGGGTTCATAGCCACCCTTGAATGAAAACAAGTGTTATTCTGTCTTGCTTGAAGAACCCAAACCAAGTCAAAAATGACCTCTCAACTTCCTTCAGGTGCCACCAGCTTGCTTACCCTGATCTTGTCTGTTTTGAACACATTTGAACCCTGCAGGTCCTCCACAGATCTGAGAATAACTTTCATGTTTTATTCTCACAACAATGAGACCGGCTAAGAGTCACAGGATTGATTTCGGATTGACCCAATTTGCTTCATGGATGATCAGAGACTTACAACATGGCCCTATGTCCCATTGTTAGTCCCAACAAGAACAGACCCATTGACCAAATTGGATTTACCTATGGGTTGCCGAATGCATTCAACAACTGATTCAATGGTTCTATTGGTTTATTAAAATATTTGTATCCTGCCCTATATTTGGAGGTGTCCAGGCAGTATACATTCAAATCAGTTTAAAACAATATATAACAATAATTTTAAAGGACTTGTTGTTGTTAACTGTTCTTGAGTAGACCTCGACTCATGGTGGCCCTAATAATGAGACATCTCCCTATGTTCAACTGCTGTGCTTAGGTCATGAAGGTTCAGGCTTATGGCCTCCCTTATTGAGTTTACTCATCTGGCACATGGTCCTCCTCTCTTTCTGTTTTGCTCTACTTTGCCTAGCATTATAGTCTTTTCTACTGTCATGGCTTCTCATGATGTCACCAAAGTATGACAGCCTCAATTTTGTCACCCTTGCTTCCAGGGAGAGTTTGGGTTTGATCTGTTCTAGTATCCATTTGTTTGTCTTTTGGGTCATCATTTACGACTTCAAACCAGACCATTTAAAATTACCTTAAACCATTTAAAATAATGGCAACCATAGGACACAATCAAATTGGAGAAAATTGGTTCCATAATTTTTTTAAAAGTCATCTTTTGAATTGGTGCTGAAATTACTCTGGCATTAGTGCCAATTGGACCTCTGAGGGGGAGGTTATTCCATAACGGGTGCCACAGCACAGAAGACCCTCTTCCATGTCCTTCAACAACATAGGTGTGAAAATGACAAGGGTCCATCTGACAAACTGCTCTATTTGGGACTAACCAATAGGATCCCAGCCATGGTGTCTCCTAGTTCCATGACCAACATTCTGTATTCACTATGATGAAAGTCTTTGGTCAATTCAAGGGTTACTTAAGGTGGCTTAATTTCAATTGAAGGAACTCATCCAATGCAGTACAATAAATGGAAGCCTTAGCCTACAAGAAATTGGAATGCATTTTGTCAACAAAGGTTACTTGTCGCAAGCTGATGGGTTGTGTTCCTCCATCCATTCCATACCATTTTGGCTACATGTAACTTTCCACAACAAACATACACATAAAAATACTCTCTGCTTTCTTGAGAATATAGACTACATACACACAGGACTTCCTCTATCAGGTTAAGGCAGCTTTGGAGAATATGACACCGCAGATCAGAGTTACCGTCAATGCAATTGTGTTATTCTCCTTTCTAAGCACATGACATTGAGGATCCAAAGGCAAACCATCTTGCCAGACTAGATCTAAGGATCAGGTTTGGCTGATCAGATGGACTGCGGGACGGGTCTGTTGAGAGCTTTCCATGTAAAAGCTTACAACATTTTCATTTTACAGTATACATTTTTTTTCATTCTGTGAAAAGTAAAAACAGATAAAAATATCAATATACACAGAGGTACCCTTATTGAACCTTTTGTTATAAAAAGGCATTACAAGTTAAGCAAAGCAACCAAAACATTGGTTGACATTAACCAAGTAAATCCTAGCTTTAAAGCTCTTCCCAGTAAGGCAGACTTGAAAAAGATGATACTGGATATGGGAAAGGCTGTTAATGAAACAAGCAACTGATAAATTCCCCAATGGATAAGGATTCATGGATAAGGATTAAAAGAACAGCACATCTAGTCTCAGTCAGGTAGGATTTTGGATCCTTCCCTTCCAATTCATGGTTGACAGCTCTTGAAACTGAAGCATGAGAGGAGGAGTTTTTAAAGCAGTTGGGAGCCCATTCACACTAGAGAGTTATAGCAGTACTATTCCATCCTATGGAATCCTGGGATTTGCAGTTCAGTCAGGTACTAGAGCGCTCAGGCTGAAAACACTAAATGCCACTCTAAACTGCAAAACTCAGGAATCCATAGGATGGGACCATGGCAGTTAAAGTGAAATGATAGCATTATAATTGCCTAGCATGGATAGACCCCCAGTGATAAGCTGGGTTTCAACCTGCTTATTTGATCTTTGGAAGAAGGAGAAGTTACAAGGCAACTGATATTATCTCCTTCTGGAAAGAAGGCAATCAATGAGTAAGTTCATGTTAGTGACTTCGATGAAATGTCATCATAGAAACATGACCAAGTTTTTGTAGACAAAGAACAGAAACAATCATTGAAATACAATGAAGGATAGATGTAGGATAGAGCAAGAGGGACCTATTTTTGGAATGTGTTTCTGAAGTTGTGTTGGGCAACATTCAACCTTTGGCAGAAGAGGAGATGGAAGAAGGTTTGCATTGCATTTTTCTATGCAGGTATCCAAGGATGGGCTAAAGAAATCAGTGTGTATAACATATGGCATATCGTCTTTCTTTTATGCTTTCATATAACTCAAACAGTTTATTAATTTGTTGCACTGTACGTTCAGTTTAACCGAGAAAATAAATGCAAGGTAGGAAAGCAGGAAGAGGCTATGGATGGCTTTGGGGGGGAAATGGAAGAATCTGGACACTTGGAGAAGGAAAAGAGAAAGATTTGAGACAGTGAAGTGTAGGAAGCAAAGTTCTGGAGAGAAATGTGTAAGTGCATCTAAAGAGACATTGATGATAAATTATTAAAGCAAAACAACATCTAGAGGCAGGAAGGGACAGATGAGAGAACAGTGAGGAGCAGAAAGGCTGTAAAGATCAATGGAACTATTAATATATTGTCCATGTGGATGTCAGTACAGCAACAGAATTGATACTTTAATTTTTTTAATTAAAATATTTTGTCCAACCGTATGTGTTTGTGTGGATTTCAAACACTTTCTTCCCACAATAACACTGGACATGCCTTTGTATCCGCAACAACCAATCTACGCAAGCAAGTTACCACTTGAATGAATATTAAGAGAAACTTTTTGACAGTAAGAGCAGTTTAGTAGTAGGGCCAATTAACTAACACAGGAGTTCCCAACCCTTTTTGACTCAGGGAGCCCTTATTTTTATGGCGGAGCCCCTAAGAGGCCTACACTATGCCTTACAAGTTAATAGTGTTTAGGAGTAGAGTCTCCCCTCCGAGTCCACAGACTTGAAATCGGCAGACTTGATGATCCACGGAGGGGTAACTGTTTCTGTGTTAGGAAAAACACAGTTGGAAAATACTGCTGGGTTCAGGAATGTTTTAAGTGTCAATTAAATGAATGGGGCACACTCCCATGATGCGTGCTCTATACTCATGCGCAGGAGCGTACCCCATTCATTTCAATGGGGCTTGATTATCTGCGAGTCTCCCAATATATATATATATATATATATATATATATATATATATGTCGGGTTACAGACGGGCAGGGGAGGACGTCTTGGAGGTGTATTCAGCTGAATACGGAGCCTCCAGACGGCCCGCCCCGGGGGCGTGCTTCAGGTGTTGGGACTTCCACACGGGGGGCAGTGAAGACGCCTCACCTGGGTCCGTTTCGGACCCGTAGCTTCCATACCGCCGCCTCGGAGGACGCCACAAAAAAAGAGGCAGCTTCCACACGGGCGGCCCAAACCGCGGCTTTTTTTTTCTTTTGCTGGCTGGCGGATGCGCAGCTGCGCAGCTACAGCGCTAAGCAGCGGCAGAAAGCCTATGTGCGCATTTAAAGTGCCCAAGCCCCTTTAAACTTTTTCCCCTGCCCTGGCCAAGAACAAAGGTGCCCTCTTGCCAGCTGGTGATCAGCTGGTGTTGGCATCCTTGTCCGCTTGCACTTTGCCAGTGTCACCAGCATCATCGATGTCTCCTCTCCTTTGGTCCCCGCGCTCCTACTGAATCTGCAATGCGCAGCCACAGCTGTCTCCGCTGCCACCGCTGTCCCCCTGCCATCCCCCATCACCTCCCTTGTACATATGTAAATATTTACAGTTTTAGCGTTTTTTATTGATAGGTGAAAATGGCACAGGAATGTGTGTAGGGGTGCACTTTAAAGTCCAAACTTTCCAAGCAGCGCATGCGTACATGTTGCTCTAGGGTTAGGGTTAGGGTTAGGGTTACGAGTCTTAAAATGCGCTGCAGCTGTGCCGCAGCTTCCACACCTGCATGGCAGCGGACGTTGCAATTAAAGCCTGACTGCAAACTGCGCATGTTCCAAGACCCCAACTCACTATGCGACGGAGCTTTTAAATGGGCAACTTAAATTAGCGGCGTAGCAATTCTGGTGTACCGGTGCAGCAGCTCTCATGGCTTCTTCCACTTCTCGATATGTGTCAGCATTCAGGTAGGACTGCTCCAGTTTCTGCAAAATGTTTGGCTGGGACCATATAGCTATGAGGTCAGCCGTCTCAGTATGAGACCAAGACGTCCCCCCTGCCTTTTTTTGGGGTGCTGGTGGATGGCTGAGCCATCTTGCCTGGTGGCAAAGGGGAGCCGCCACACAGCTGTGCCAGGAGCAGCCGAACTGTGCCTGTTTCCAGGTGAAAATGGCGCAGGAATGTGTGTAGGGGGTCACTTTAAAGTCCAAACTTTCCCTTATCACTTTCTACAACCAAAACATCCGCTGGCAAAACTTACAACTTCCCGCGGTTCTAGCAATGCATGCGCACAAGTGGCTCTAGGGTTAGGGTTACGAGGCTTAAAATGCGCCGCAGCTGTGCCGCAGCTTCCACAGCTGTATGGCAGCGGACGTTGCAATTAAAGCTTGACTGTAAACCACGCATGTCCCGGACCCCGACCCATTATGCGACGCAGCTGACACGGAGCTTTTAAACCGGCAACTTATATTTGCGGCGTAGCAATTCTGACGTATCGGTGCAGCAGCTTACATACGGAGCTGCGCACGTACGCCACAAATCAAAAAGAAGCGGGGAAAAGCAGCACCTTTTTAATGCCGCTTCTTCCCGCTTGGGGCGTGCGGGGGGCGTGTTCATGGCGGCATTCAGGTAAAGCCCGTCTGAAGGCTCTACCTTCATGACGTCATGAGTACATCCCTTTTTGCCCGTCTGTAACCCGCCTATATGAATATATTCTTGCTCTTTAGTTTCATTCAATTTTTACTTCTTTCCTTTACCTTGAGCTGCCGCAGAGCACCTGGGAAGTGCACATGAAGCCCTAAGGGCTCCTCGGAGCATAGGTTGGGAACCCCTGACCTAGAAGGATGAGTAAACTCTCCTTGGTAGTGGTGAGGGTTCAAGTAGGAACCAGGTTGCCCACCTATTGGGGATTGTCTATTTTAGGATTTCCTGTATAGTGTAGGATGGTAGGTTAGATTAGATTGCCTAGAATGTCCCCTGCAGATCTGTTATTATTGGATTCTCTATGACTCCATGATCGCATTGCTGTGAAAGGAGGAGATCCTCAAACAGTAGCCATACAGGAGTTAGGCAGTCATTTGTTGGAAAGTGCTGTAGCTTTGGATTTCCAGCATTGGATTAGATGACCTACATGGTCCTCATCAACTCTATGATTTCACAATCAGATGTTGACAATGCACATGTGAACCTGCTGATGGGCATCCGACTCTTTCAGAACTAGCTAATGCCTACAGAATTTTCTCCCAGCCAAACCAAGTCTTTATTAAAGGAATATAAAATATTCTCTTCATTGCTTTGCCCTAGATTTAAAAAAAAAATCCTCCAACTAAAAGTTGATTATTATCCTCCCGTCTTTGCTTCTGTCACCAGCAAAGACAACTCTTTTTTGGTCAGGATCAAAGTCAGCACATGCTGATCACCACATTCTAATAAATTAAAAAATAAATAAATAAAAAAGAACAGTACAAGCCATTTGAGAAACTCATTTGAGGAAAATTTAGATGGCCAGGACCCAGAGAGTGGAAGGTGAATTGTCACCTACAGTAACCTGGAGATGATCTTCCTTGCCTGCCAGCCAGCCAGCCAACTAGGACCAGACATGGTTGAGAACGTTGATGGTGATTTCTCAGGTATTCCCAATACAGCTTTATAATATACTGACTTTTCTTTGGATATTTCTGTCATCATATAGATAGCCAGTGTTGGAGCTGCAAGGGAGAGCAAGAATTGGTTGAAAAAACCCGTTAAATTATACTGGCGTTCTCAAAATGAATACCTCTGGTACAGTGACAAGCATGCAGGGTACAATTCAAAACGATGGTGATGGTGATGATGTTGGTGGCCAGTATTCTCTATCAGCTACTTAGTAATCTTTCCTGGTCCAATGTCCCCTGAAAACATGAGAGAAATATCATTCACTTGTGCTCTGATCACCAGCAGAACGGACCTCCTTCTCTCAGAGCATGAGTGAATGACATTTTCATCACGTTTGGGGAGGTCTGTTGGATACTGATGTAGAAAACTGGCCCATAACAACAACAACCACCTCTACTCTTACTCCATTTGTAAAAATAGACACAGAATTTGGACATCAAATGAATGTTGAATGCTATGAATAGAGTCACCCCTCCTAACTTGCCGATCTTAGATCCGTGACCTGAAAATCTGCAGAACAGCGATCTCCACTGTTTGTAATGAGGGAACCCCATTCAAGCCTATGGGGCTTGAATATGCACGAGTCTCTGTTTTTTTTTTGGGGGGGGGGGGGGGGTGTTTCCAGAATGGCTCCCCCACAAAAACAGAGGGCCAATTGTACTATGAATACTCGTCTTTCAGGCAATGAATAAATCCATTCTTAAATGCCATGATTGTCACTGACCTGGATGGTTTTAAATGGGGATTAGACAAATTCACAGAATGACAAAGCTGTCAACAGTTTTCTTCCATGATAGCTATGTATTTCTTCCATTTTTAAAGGGGAGCAGGTTTCTCAGTGCCCACAGCAGGGAGACACAAGCACAGCCTGTCTATGGGCTTCTCATTACGATGGTCATTTTGAGAACAATATGTTGGTCAAGATAGGTATTTGTTTTGATCCAGTGCAACTCGTTTTCTATGCTTCCTTCAAAATAAAACCCTCACAACATGGCTGAAAACTGGTTACACAAATACACTCACACACAAATTTCTTTATAGGTTTGGAAGCAAAGAATAAGAAGAATACTCACCTTAAACTGTCTCACGTTCCCTTGTGCTACAAGATGGTGTTCATTCTCAGGTGTGATGCAGTAGGCTAGTTTCTAAAGATGACATGGGGAGAAGAGAAAGTCATTTTTAATGGAAATCTTTATTTGTGCATGTATTAAGGAAGGAACTCTTTGGCCAATATCTGTTTGTGGATCAACTTTATTGCAGTATTTGAAACTTTTGGCATATGTGTAATTCTCCACTGGGTTGAGTTAAATCATTAGGTAAAGCTTATCCTCTGGAATTTCCTTCTTTGAAAGACTCATCCCTTTCCTATAAAGATGGGAAGCAAAAGGCCTCAAAACTAGGCTGCAGATCCATTTTTGGAAAAGATGTTTCAGGAATGAACTTGGGGAAGCTCTGGGCCATTATGAGCAGATGCTGAAACATGATTTTAAAAACAAAAGCCCAAGATGTTGCTGTTAGTCATTGCTGTTGTGTGCTTTCAAGTCTTTTTAGACTTATGGTGACCTTAGGCAACCCTATCACAATGTTTCCTTGGCATGATTTGTTCAGAGGGGGTTTGCCTTTGCTTTCCTCTGCGGCAGAGACAGTCTGACTTGCCCAATTGGGTTTCCATGGCCCAGTGGGGATTTCATCACATTGTGATCTTTGAGAGAGTGATACATGCCAGCAAGGGCACAGTGGCTCTACCAAATGGCACAGTGGGATGCATGTATAAACAGCCAACCAATATTGCTTCAAAAATGCATTGCTAATGGTGAGGTTTTTAAAACCAATTTAAGGGAGAGATGGCACAGCTTCTATGCATAATCGGCCTTCTTTCATGTAGACCTGTCCACAGTCAAATCAGGGTTTTGGCTCTGTATTGTGTGGATAAAGCAAGGTGAGGGCAGAGGGAAACTGATGTGAATGACCCATGTAGGCATGCCCAGAGAGTGACCATTTCATGTTATCATTGCAGCTGCTCTACCAAAGGATGCAATCATGGATAGTCAGTTTAGTGGCAAGTGGCAGCTCATTCTGATCCTGTTTACCAGTGTTAGATGTTCAGTGTGGAAAACCAAAAGCCATGCCCGCATGCTATGTTAGCGAAAGGCTGAGGACACATTGAAAAGGGAGACAATTTTGTCTTAACTCATCATACTGTGGATTTCTTGACAGCGCAGAGAACAAGCCTTCCAATGGCAAGTGACAGGAAAATTAATATGATCACAAAACCTAAACCTGCACAGTTCGGAGATGGTAATTGGAAGGAGAGCACAGCACAATTGTAATGCAGAATAATGGGATGGGCTTTTTCACCATAGAAACCAAGGTTCTCTAAAATGGGAGAACAGGGTGGCTTCTCTGCACTTGTCTTTCTGAAAGTATTTCAAAACCCAATATGATAAGCATTTGGCATTGTAACAGCAGATCAGTCAATCTGTGGGGCAGATGATCCCATGCCACTTCTTGAATTCAGTGCAGGATGAAAGCAGCTGCCACAGCTGCTCTGAACTAAAGACAAAGATACTGGAGTGGGAAAACCAATGGTAGGTCTTCTGCTTCTATCTAGTTTGTCCCATAATAGATCAGATTCTGGGGTGCTTTAGCTTCAAATGTCCAGGAGAGGAAGCAAAGAAGAGTTCTAAATCCTCCCTGGAAACGGCAAATTACTTAAAAGCTGTTTCCAAAAGGTCACCTCTCCGCAAAGCATTTGTGGAATTAAGGAAAGCAAACTCGTAGCTTAACACCGGCGATTTTCATTTCACAAAGAACATTTCCATGACATTTCATTGTTTTAAACTCACTTGTTTAAAGGTCCCCTGTGCTTTCAGTAATTTATAGAGGATGCATACAGGCACAAGGATCATTGAAGACGATGCTATACCCCATCCAACAGAATTGGCCCAAAGTGGGAAGACATACTCATCGTAGGTCAGAGGTTTGAAAGTTGTAACACTGACTATCACCACAAACTACGGGGGAAAGAAGAAGAAGAAGATACATTTCAGTTTTTGTTGAAATATAAATCTCTTCCAAACTGGAAAGAAAGAAAAAACTTTTCATATCAAAATCGGCTGTTGAATGCAAACCATTTCAAGATGTTTATGGGCCTTACATTTATCTTACCACAAAGTACTTTTGGATCAGTGGTATGAATCATGCATCCCTCCAGATGTTGTTGGACTGTAACTCCCAGGATGTCTCATACTGAGTTATGCTGGCTAAGACTGCTGGGAGCTGCAGTCCTACAACATTTGAAGGGCCACATGCTTCCCATCTCTGCTTTCACCAACCTCCAACTTTTAGATTTAGTTTTCAGATTGTTGGCCATGATTCAGAACTCTGCTTGACTTCCATTTACATATTGGAGGAGCAATATGCAGATAACTATGTAAAGAGTTAGACTATTTTTTTGCATTGTATTTTAGGATGTGTATCAAATCCTAAAATTCTGATCACTTCTCTCATTCCAAAATTCCAATGGCTTCTGTTAACTGCACTGCACATTTGTGCTTCAGCCATGGCATCCTTGGCTATTAAAAAGCAAAGCACGAGCGCAAATAGCTATGTGTCAGACAAGGGATCAAGCTGAATAAGCACCTAGTTGTTTAATACTGAGTGTCAAGTTAAATCTTGCCACAAAGAAAGGCCCCAAACAGTTTTGATTTGCCTATAATGTCAGCTATTACTCCTGCCACTCAGATATTGAATTAAAGGTATTGGATGTTAAAGACAAGGCTTCAGCAAGAAGTGACAGTTTTTCCCTGGCAGCGCTCCGAATTTGGAACAACACCCCTCCCGAGTCTTAGCATGATAAAAAGTGAAGCTAGTGATCAGCTTATACTAGAGCAAGTGACTTCATTTGCAGAGGACTGTTCTTGAGGAGACATAAGGATAGCCATTTACAAATTGCCCCCAAACTGAAATGCACCACCAAAATAGGTTAGCATAAAATGTGCATATTCTAATTTAAACATACCAGCCATGGTGGGCAAGTGAAAGGAGAATAGGAACAATGTCTGCCACCAGAGAAAAAGGAAAAACAATGGGCCATACCCAAACATCTGAGTGCACTGGACACTATGTTATGTTGTCATAATTTTCAGCTGATCTTGGCCATTACGCACACACACGCGCGTGCGCGCGCGCACACACACACAAAGAGAGGGACTTCTGTATCTCACAACAGCCCCTTTATGAGACCTGGCTAATACATTTTGGATCAAATGCATCTGAGGAAGTAGACTGAAGTCTAGGGAAGCGCTTGCTGCCAATTTCCTTCTTTCAGTTAGTCTCAAAGGTGCTATAAGATTTCTCCACATACATTTTGGAGATGTGAGCTCAGCCATCAACAACATGTTCTTCAGAAACTAACATAAAACATAATTCAGTCACAGAATCATAGATACAGAAGTCCTTCTTTTTGTCCACAAACACACACATACCCCAAGCAGCGTTACTTTTTGAATGACGCCTTCCTGATTCCATTTACCAGAGACTGTTAAGCATACTTAACTAAGTAGCATCTTCTGGCATAATCTTCCCCAACTCCAGTTCTGACTTACTGGGCAGCAGTCAGTGCTAGTGATGGGGGTTTGTTCTCCTGTAGATATGGTTTTTTGATTTCTTGTGCTGTCAAGAACTTTCATCTAATGTTCAATAAAGACTGTGGCTAAACGAAAACTTCAGCATCTTGACCATTGCAGTCGGGGAGATATCTATTACATATTTTTTTTAAAAAAACGAAATACTCAGGCACTGAATGTATGAAACCCTTTTAAATCTCTTAGTAGCAATTAAACATTTTGACATATGGAAAATGTTTTTGCTTGGAACTGTTTTTTAAAAGCCACTTTAACCCCCCCCCTCAAAACCCAAAGGCATTTCTTGCCAATTCTAATCATGTGGTTTTGTTAGACCATTTAGACCATAGAAAACAAAACCAGCTGTGGTCCACCTTTCTGGATTCCTAGTTCCCATCAGATGTGCCAAAGGAAAACTGCTAAGTTGTAGTGATGAACAACACATGAAGTAAACCAATAAAGGAGCAAAACTAAAGTAAAACGTCCTGGTAATTTTCTCCAGACATCCAGTACAGCAATTATGAGTGCAGAAAAGGTTGGAACAGATCTATGTGAACTGAATCCAAAGATGTGGATTAGTTCCATGCCTTTGGGTTGTACCCCAAAAAGCAGGGAAGCATATGCTACCAGAAACAGATATTCAAGTTCTAACATTTCTACTGAAACAACAGAAGTGCTTACCAACAAAAAGGCTGGACTCACAAATTTCCAACACAATCTCCAGTAGAGACCTGGCCTGAAACCCATCATTCGTTGGATATCGTCACTGAATCTGTCCACACCTGAAGATTGACCAGAAATATTTAAAACATGCAGCTCGATTTGACAACATTGGATATTATTATACTTTTGGCATATACCAAGAAATAGTGGTAAATTGGTTGTCAACGGTAGTCACACTTGGTGGAAACATCAGCAAGACGGTTGTTCTTTTTGGAGACATGAAATACTGTCGATGCCCAGTTTGCTACCATCTTAAAACCATTCACAATTGTCTTTTTCACACCAGTTCTCCTAAGTGCAGCTCAATGGTGATTAACAAATATATTTTAGTATAAAGAAATTGTTTTGGTTGATGCTAAAATGTCAAGTGAGCCTTTGAGCTAAACAGTAATTCCCGAGGGTCACTAAAGCAACTGGAGGGAGGGAATGGGAGGCCGGGGAGGGAAAGAGTTAGATTAACTCAGAAGACGAGAGGTGCCATGCCAGATTTAACTAGTGATCAGTTGGAACATTACCTGCAGCCATAACAAAATCATGTTTTATAGAGCAATGGGTCACAATGTGGCCATGAAAAGGAACATGGTTAACTGCCTGAGACAGGTGAGTTGGAAATCCTCTCTTCTTTTATTCATTCATGGAAAGAGGTAGGAATGTGAGCTCAGAGGGAAAAGAAAAAGAACTGGTGGCAGTTAAGCCAGAGGAAATTCTAAGAAGCAAATAAAACAACGATAACTGCAGAGAGAGTCAGTTATGCGTCCCAAACCCAGAATAAAACTATGCTAAAGAGCCTGTTAAATCCTAGCAGGACAGAATCCCTGGCATTAAGAAATGGACACACACACACACATCCCTGGACCTGCAAACTCCAAGAGAAATGGTGTAGTCTCATTTGATACCAATATTTACACTCATGTAATAATATAGATAGAGCCAGCATGGTGTAGTGGTTTGAGCTTTGGGCTATAACTCTGGAGACCAGGATTCAAATCCTGAATTGGCCATATAAAACCACTAGGTGACCTTGGGAAAGTCATACTCCCTCAGCCTAAGAAGATGGCAATGGGAAACCCCCTCTGAAGAAACTTGCCAAGGAAATACCATGATAGGTTCACCTTAGGGCCATCATAAGACCAAAATGACTTGCAGGCACACAACACACACAGTGATATAAAACAGGGGTGCAAAAAGTATGACCCATGTGCCACATGTGGCCCTTGAATCCAACTACTGCTTCCCAAATGTCCCTTCAGATACCTCCAAATTTTCCACCCCCAAATTATTTTTTCAAGCTCTTTGGGGAATTATTTTACCCCCAAATAGCTTAAAACATGCCAAATCTGCCCAAAAATTCAGGATACAATAACAGAATCATAGAATTGTAGCACTAGAAGGGACCACAAGGACAACACAACTAAAGCTCTCCTGAAGGATGCCCATCCAACTTCTGTTTAAAGACCTTCAAAGATGGAAAGTCCACCACTATGAAGCAACTGATTCCTTTGTTGAACAGCTTTTACAGTCAAGCTCTTCCTACTGTTTAGGTAGAATCTCTTTTCTTGTAATTTGAATCCATTGGTTTGTGTTCTGTTACCTGGAGCAGCAGAAAACATGCTCACTCCATCTACAGTGTAGTGGTTGAAGTGTTGGACTATGATTTTGGAAGGCCAGGGGTCAATCCTGCTTAGCCATGGAAGCCTACTGAGTGGCCTTGGGCAAATCTCTTAGCCTCAGAGGAAGGCAACAACACCTGAATAAACCTAGCCAAGAAAACCCTATGTTAGGGTCATCATAAATCAGAATCAACTTGAATGTACGTAACAAGAGAAAGTAAAGATCGCTCTGTGATGATAGGCTTAAGGTTTTTCCAAGATCGCACAGCACACCCTTGGAATCAGAATGGTCTTCCTTTGGGAAGGGAGGATGAAGAAAAATGTGATAACCTGCTGATTAAATGGAAAGTATAAGTTGACCTTATTTTGACTCTGGGGGAAATGCGGCCTTATGTAGCCTAAGCATAGTGCTGACAGGAGATGGATGAAGTAAAGGGAAAGAACATCTGGAGAATGCATGAGTAAATGAAAAATGTGAAGAAGAAAAGCAGTTTTTACAAAAGTTGTTGATTAATGTTGACTTCCTCAGGGATGCACTAGCCAGTTTGAAATTATGCACTCCAAGCAGAATTAATTTCACAAGTCCAAACAGTTCACAAGCTGCGTTTCTATTCTTTTCTCTGGAGAGGGAAAGAAAGAAAGAGCATTTCAACCGGCATCATACTGTTTGCATAATGGTGTCCTCAATGTTCCTTCTAAGTTGCCAAAGTACCTAAGAAGTCCTTGGCAGTAGAATTGAAAGGTCACTGAAGAAGGCTTGTGACCAAAACAAGGCATGCAATGGAGAAACAGGATTTTGGTATCAAATGGAGAAATGGTCACGTCGAACCATTGAAGAAAAGACCTGCCCAAAATTTTGAGAAAGGGGACTTGGAAAAGTTATTTTGGATTAGATTTTGCAGAATCCTCATCAGCATTCTGGCAGGTGCACTTCGCAAAAAGTAATCTCCCCAAGCTAGGGAGGCCTTCACACTGTTATACTAAGGAGCATTGTCACTTTTGATGCTATTGTTTCTAGAAGGGCACCAGAAAGCGAGAGAGAATTCTAGTCAGTGCTATGAAGATAAGAGACCAAATAGAAACAGCTGGAATGGCTGTCATCAAAGCATTTCATGGAGCACTTTCACCAGTAATTCTCTCATGCATTAAAATGATCTGGTTGAAGCCTAGACCTGGACACTTGAGATTAAGACATTCATTAAAAAGAGGCTTTCTCTGTTGCAAAACATTCTTCTCTATGAGTCTTGCTATTTCTTTCCTTGGTTTTCATAAAAAGACCCTTTGACTTCCTCCAGACTCTTAGAAATTGGGAAATTGGGTTCTCTGCATGGTTATCTTAGAATAGGAGTGGGTAAAGTATGGCCTGTGGACCATATGTAGCTCCCCAGGACTGTTTTGCTCTGTGTGTGTGTGATATAGTTGTTGTTTGCCTTCAAGTTCCTTCTAACCCAGTGGTTCTCAACATTCCTAATGCCGTGACCCTATAATACAGTTCCTCATGTTGTGGTGACCCCCAACCATAACATTGTGGTGTCTCGGTTCCTAAGACCATAGGAAATATGTGTTTTCCTATGGTCTTAGGCGACACCTGTGAAAGAGTCGTTCGACCCCCAAAGGGATCATGACCCACAGGTTGAGAACTGCTGTTCTAACCCTATATGGGGTTTTCTTAGAAAGATCTGTTCAGAGATGGTTTGCCATTGCCTTCCCCTGAGGCTGAGAGCTTGTCACTTGCCCAAGTCAAAACTGGCAAAAATGCGCCCAAATCTGGGCATTTGGCAAAAAAGTATGTGTGTGTGTGTGTGTGTGTGTGTGTGTGTGTGTACACACATACATATATGTATGGCTACCTTTTTCCAGCAACAAATGTCCTCTAGGAGATTTGGGGACATTTTTGCCAATTTGGACTCTCCCTTGTTGTTGATCCTGTTGTTCAAAAAGGCCTATCCTCAGCCTCATGAGAAACATGGCAAAAAATTATGTCCCCATGCTCTGAGAAGATGTTTGGGGTCATTTGGGGGGAAATGATTCTTTCTCCCCCCCCAAAAAAAATTAATTAAGTAATTTTTCCCCTTTTGAGTTGAACCTGGGCCTTTCATTTTACACAATTATATCACAATGAATCCACTTCAGCTGATGAAATCCTGGGTTTTGTAGCTTGGACAGGCACTAGAGTTCTCTGGCTGTGAATTCTAAATGCCCTTCCCTAAACTGCCAAGCCCAGGATTTTATAGGATAGTGCCATGGCAGTTAAAGTGGAATCATAGCCCTATAATTGCAGGATGAGAAAAGACCCCGGGTCATTTGGATCCTTTGCTCCAGCGCAACAGAAAACATATTTTTATGTGACAGGCCCTTCCAATATTTGAAGATGGCAATCCTACATTCTCATAATGATTTCTTCTCTGGGCCAAGCATGTGGATCTGCTTATATTCCTTTCAAACTTTTTGGCAGCTGTTGTCAGAGCATCAGCCAAAAATCAAGTAACAAGTGTCTTTTAAAACAAGCAAACAAGCAAACAAGCAAAATAAATGGACGTCAACATGTTTCTCAACAAAAGCAAGTTATTCAGTTTAATGAGAAAATGATGAATGGCTGTGGATCCCGTCATGGAACTTGCTTTTGCTTAAAGAGCTTCTTGGGTTCACGGATGCAGTTCGACTTCAGTGGTTGCTGTCAGAGATGTGGTGCCAAAATCTGAACTTTCAGTGCTGATCATGACAGTCCTCAGAATAGCTAGCCATACTCCAAAAGTCTCGGGAGTTGGATTGATCCACTTCAATAAAGCAATTCTCGTTCCCTTTGCTTCTCTCAAGAGCGCCTTTGATAATGCACAATTATTTTGCTATGATTCCACTTTGACCGTCATGGCTGCATCCTACAGAATCCTGGTATTTGTAGGTTGGGGAGGCACTATAACTCTCCAGCTGAGATTTCTAAGTACACTCGGAGATGTTTTTGCCCTCTGTGAGAAAAGCTCTTTCAATACACTGACACTCTCAAGGGAAAGAGATCACCCACTGCAAAACTGGTAAACTGCTAGACCGATTGCATATGGACACCTCTTAAAATGAAAAAAAAAATGGTTGCAAGAACTTTGTTATTAATTTTCCTGCCAATAGCTGTTTGTGCAAAATAACATTTTGCCCCCCCCCCAAAAAAAAAACCCTTGCATGTACAAAATGCACTTTTCTTGTCTTATGCCTTAGGTGCTTATCTTGAATAGGTTTACAGCCGTAAACTCCAGCAATCTGACCTTGTGGTCTTTAGCCTCACCACAGATCACAGATCTGTGTTGTAGTGCAGATGGCACTTTCAGGTCCCTCTGAAATAGATAAAGCTTATTGTTGCAGTGGTGCGCCTTCAAGTCGTCTTTTAAGGTAGACTGCATCATGGAGCTTTCTTGGCAAGATTTGTTCAGGAGAGGTTTGCCATTGCCTTCCCCTGAGGCTGAGAGCATGGGTCTCAAGGTCACCCCATGGGTTTCATGGTCCAGCGAGGAATTGAAGCCAGGTCTCCAGAGTTGTAGTCCAATACTCAAACCACTATGCAGCACATGCCTATCAGGATAGGAAGGAGGAGATCATTTGAGCCTCTCTAGAAAGTGAGAAAGTGTGACTTGCTCAAGGTCACCAAGATTTCATGGTCTAGCAAAGAACTGAACCCTGGTCTTCAGTCATAGTCCAGCACTCAGTCCACTATGCCACGCTGGCTCTCTATTATAAAGCTTATAAAAGTGGGTTGTATAAGGTGCAGAATTCTGGGAGTCACAACGTATCATGGGGTATTCTTGGCAAGATTTGTTCAGGGGAGGTTTGCTGGTGCCTTCCCTTGAGATTGAGAGTGTGCAACTTGTCCAGTGGGTTTCATGGTCCAGGGGGGAATCCAACCCTAGTCTCCAGAGTCGTAGTCCAACATGTCCAACAGTCCAATGACTAATGTGAAGTCAAAGGATTTCGTGGCTGGCATCCATAGCTTTTTGTGGTTTTTTTGGGCTATGTGGCCTTGTTTCGCCAGCATCTGTGGCTGGCATCTTCAGAGAAATGACTACATTCAAGCCACTATGCCACTCTGGCTCTCTGTACAGCTGATAAAAGTGCTCATATAAGCTAGAGAATTCTGGAAATTGTCATAACTTTTTCGAACTAGGATTTAGGAAAGCCATCTAGAACGGAGGAGTTAACCTTTTTTTAAAGACTTCATTCTGTTTGTGTCCTGTTTGAAGGATGGCTTCGGCGCAGAGGAGGAGTGGAAATTACCTGCCCCAGCCCAAGCATGCAATGCCCTGCTATCACCAGCATTTATACAAGAAGACGGGAAAACTGTAATTGAGGGCATAATTAATACTATGCGCCCAGCCTTCAAGGGAGCAGGTCGGAAGCTTCCTCGCTCCTTTCTTGGCAGGAGCGTGTGTGATTAAGAACCCATTTCCCCCAGGTTGCCCTGCTGTGTTTGGCTCTTATAATAAATACAGCACAAGCTTTTCCAGCCCAGGTTATCTGAGTGCATTCATTTTCATTTGCAAGGAGGAAAAGAGGCACTTGGCTGCCTGCCTAGCAGTGTTATGATTGTGGCGAGGAAGAGGGGGAAAGCAACATTCATCTCACTGTCTCCTTTACATGGCCAGTCTGTGGCTATGTCTGCCGGCTATTGACATATGGAGAGCATCGGAGGGCAAAAGGGTGCCTTAAGATGTCGAATCACAACTAATCGCAAGAGCTGAGCTGATTTTTCCAGTTAAGGTGAAGCTTCGTGCTGGTTGCCTAAGGGCAGGAAGGCTTTTGTTTTGCAGGGAAGGGGGAAAAATACATTTGTCTTTATGGGGTGCATCTGCACTGCAAAAATAACCCAAGCTGACACCATTTTAATTGCCATGGCAATTAAGTTTAAGTAACCACTAAACACTTGGAAACACGTCTTCCTTTTTTCCTGTCAGTTACAATTAATATAAAGATAGAAAGGCTACAAGAACACATATTTTAATTGCATATTTTCCTACATTGTAGCTCATGAGTGGTTCAAAAGAAGAACCAATCTTTTCCCATTCAGAAACCCATATATGTCACCCTTGGGCAAGTCATACTCTTTCAGCCTCAGAGGATGGTCATGGCAAACCACCTCTGAAGAAACCTGCCAAGAAAACCCCATGATAGGTTCGCCTTAGGGTCGCCATAAGTCAGAAATGGACTTCAAGGTACACATCAACAACAATATGCCACATCAGTGTTTTTCTTTAGTTGCCATGTTGGCATTTGTTCAAAAGAAAAGAAAAACCAGAATAATTAGAAACACAAGAGGCCAACAGAGTGTCTATTGACAATCCTGGGCACTTATAATTGTAACTTAAACCAGAGATTAAGTTCCTTTCCTGCAGTGCTATTGCAATGTTATTTTCAGTTATGGCTTTGCATCCGTTCCCAGTCAAAAACCAATGGAAATATTCTTCTTTTCTGTCTGCCAACTCACCATAAAACCAAGAAACGCCAATGGCTTCCACTAGGACAGCAAACAAGATGGACGTTCCTGCGGCGAAAGTGTCGAGCAGAGTAAGGACATAGATTCCACTCTAAGCAACAATAAAGAAACATCCAATAAGATGCAGGACCCAACATTTCCAGACTGCCATCAAATACCAAAAGCTCTCAGTAAATGAATGTTAATTTGCTTAATTCTCTATGCACCTAAACGACCAGTTTTTGCACAAGGGGGGCTTGATCCAACACTAAGGAGAACAGTAATACTTTTGGCTAATGACTCTTTTGTTTAATACTTTTGATTCTCCTGGCCTACAATCAAATATCTTGCTATGAGGAGGAAGATATAAATTCTATACATACATAATTCTTTATCATCAAAAATTTAAAAAATGGAAGGTTAAAGAAACGGTATAGTGGTTTGAACATTGGACTATATCTCTGGAGACTATATCTCTTCCAGCAAACCTTTCCTGAATAGATGCCCAGCCACCAAAAGAAAACATAAATCGTTGACCCCTTGATTTGTCTATAGTCATTGTTTATTTGTTATTATTGTTATAGAGTTAATTATGTTTTAAATTATAAATGGTTTAATTGTATTTAAAGGGGGGGGTTGGGGTTATGTTACGGAATGTACTTTTAATGTTGTAAGCTGCCCATTGCGTTGTGCATAAGGGTGGGATTATTATTATTATTATTATTATTATTATTATTATTATTATTATTATTAT
>NC_056529.1:17496693-17524305 GCF_019175285.1 Sceloporus undulatus | reverse complement strand
TAGAGACCAGGGATTGGATCCCTGGTCTGCCATGGAAACCCTGTAGGTGACCTTGAGCAAGTCACACACTCTCAGCCTCACAAAACTCTGTGATAGCTTTGTCTAAGGGTTGCCATAAGGCAGGAATGACTTGAAGGCACACAACAACAACAACAACAACAAAAGAAAGGGACACAAGGCAGCTCCAGATGGCTAAACAGTTTTTACACCTGTCCAGCCTGTTTGATGCCAAAAGAAAACATATGACTATTGTGTGGTTATTTTAAAACAAAATAAAATATGGAAATATAAGGCACTGCTTTCTGTTTTGTACATAACTGACGTCAGTCTGTTATGTGTCATCATGCATTTGCAGATGGAGCAAGGATGGAACTGAACAAATCAGTTCAAACAAGAATCAAATGCAGGTGCGCTTTCTGTTCAACAGCTATAGGCTAAAGATCATGACTGGTGAGTATCATTAGAAAGCCACAGATACTGCAAAGATACTCTTTTCCTGCTAATTTTCTTTTTAAAAACTATCACAACACTATTTAAACAAAGAAAATAGTCTGCAAAACAACAATTAAATATTGTAGGCAGGTGAATTAAGGCCCTGTCTGCTCTGGAGCAGGAGAAGTCTGGAATATCCTGCTTCTGGATGAATGAATATTTTCACCATTTTTCTCATCCCTGCAAGAAAGGTGTTGCAAGCTCTACAGTTTTTGAAATCTAATTATACTTTAGGACTTAACTCTGTGCAGCAGAATGGGTCTGGGGTTGTGTGTGTGTGTGTGTGTGTGTGTGTGTGCATGCAGAAAACAGAATGTTCTGTACAGAAATTAACAGTTCTCTATGCAGGAACTTGTTTTCAGAAGAGAAAGGTGTGCTTTTGCGCATCCCACAAAAATGTTGTACTCTTTGCACACACAAAAATGTGTATTAATTCCTGAATGGCAGTTTCCTACTTGTCTAAAATTATTCTCTTTGGGGTTTTTTGACACACACACACACACACACACACACACACACGTATAAAACTCTCTTTGACAATGCTGGCTCTTCGGCTTAGTAACAGACATGAGCATCGGCCCTATGGTCAGTCACGACTTGACAACCTTGTCAATGGGGAATACCTTTACACACACACACACACACACACACACACACAGAGCTATTTCTATCCCTACTGTTTAGGAACATGGACAAGATATGACTATCACACTGTTTACCAGACTGATCTATCCAGAAAAGCTTTAAAAACGTCGGATGTGGGAAAAGAAATGCTTCTGCTGTTGTGACCACTTTTGGGGTAACTGAGATAGTCCTCCAGCATTTCTGTTTTTTGCTTGCTGCTCTCTACAAATATTTCAGAAATTTCCTCTCACTTTTTTGTCAACTGCAAAGGGGCCTAAAAACAACAACAGGTGGACATTTCTGCTACAATGCTACTACTGTACATGCAATGTTTTCCCAAAGGTTATACTTACACTCGTGATGCAGAAGAGAGCAAGAAGGAACGTGCCAAAAGAGACACAGAATGTGAAAAGTTTCCGGCGCCTTTTTATGATCTGGAAGTCATCTGCTAAGCCTGTGATGACAGCTTCCATGCCCCCCATCTAAGAAGGAAGAAAAGAAACAACTCAAAGCCATCCATTACCAACATCAACAACAAGAACTCTTCTGGAATCATTTAAGAATTGGCTGGCTGGAACAGACTAAGGCCCTTCTAGTAGATCATTTTGTCTCCACCTCTGACCATTGCAAGAGCTAAGGTGACTTGGGGAAATTCAAAAGCAAGAAGAGGTGGAGAATGCAGTCTTCTCTTGTAAGACAACTCAGTGTCTGATAGTGAAAGAAATCCTTTCCCTGGAGTTGGGAAGTTCTATTAATAGCTATAGACAGGGTTATAGCTTGGGGGGCAAAAATGAAGGTATTGCCTCCAAATAAGAATTCTGTCCCCTTGCCACTCAATGACATTTTCCTTCAGTTCCCAGATTTCTAGCATTGCAGTAACTGAGGCCATGTCCACATGGCCCAAATAAATCATCCTTCCCCCATTTCTACAGCGATGAGACAGGACAATGTGGGGACAAACCCCTGTGTCTGGTGACAACTGTCCAGACAACCTCCAGACAACACAGGGAGACCAGATGTTATAACAGCAAAGGAGGACAAGGCACAGCAAAATGTATGTCATTCAAGAAAAACGTAGGATATTATGAAATAAAAGCTTAAAACACTTACAGAAATATAAATTCATGTTTCTTAGCTATGCCCATATTGGAGGACATTTTGGAATTCCTCCTGGACAGAAAGGTTAAATGTAGGACATGTCCTGGAAAAGGGGAATGTCTGGTCACCCTAAGACAACATCCACCCAGTTCAGTGCCGAACCCTCCATATATCTCCATTAAAACATTTTTTAAAACTTGCTTTTTGATCCAGATCTTCCCAGAAGATCCACAGCCCTCCGTTGTAAAACCAGATGGCTGTTTGTAACATATCCCAGTGTGCCACGCAGTGTGGCAAATCTCAGTGTGCCACTCAGTGATGCCACCATTGTGGCAAACCACTGAGATCCAAATGAGGTACCCAGACTGTGATGGATGCTGGGTCCTTTGTTCTGACATCAGAGCAAGTGATTCTCATTGGCAGTGGCTGCGCCAGGTGGCATAGCATCACATTCATCCAAACAGCTGCCCAGAGGGCCTTGACAATGGCAGAAATCGGAGCCGCTTTGATGCCAGAATACTTCAGGCCATTCCCGGAGTATTCTGACTAGTGCAGACACCACCATAAAGTGTCAGTCAAGCATTTACAGATACAGTTTAGGCATTGGAAGCAAAAGGGCAGACAAGTGTAGCAAGGGAATGCAAACACAGCAAGTAGAAGAGTTCTTGGTGTGAACAATGTTCAATGTCTCACTATCTGCAATGCTAGAAAGAAATCTTTTTAGGGGAGATTTCTTATTTTGAAGGGGCAATGCCCTCATCCTTCACCTACTGATCAGACTGTGATTAATGTGATTCATACAGAGACTCTTAACCTGGGGCCTGTGGGTCAATTTCTGCAAACTTGGATGGGTGAAAAATTAAATCACTTCAGTTCCTTTAAAATGTTATGTATTCTGCTGTATGCATTTAAAAACATTATTCTGAGAAGCAATCCATACATTTGACTAGACTGCCAAAGGGGTTGGGTTCATGACACTAAAACATCTGAGAACTTCTGGTTTAATACTTAAAGAAAACCATATTAAGCTAATGAACAAAGCCCACATCCTGTTGCAGTGGATTTCATCAGTGGATTTCATCAGTTTAATTGTGCATTGTGCATGTTTTTTAAAGTTTGTCTTGAATTAATTATAAGTGATTTTCATCATGGTTCAAGATGTAGTATTATAAGAACACTCATACACCCACGGAGTCTCTCTATCTACTCTTGCCACGATGTGTATTTAATCAATAACAAACATTTTCCTCCATTGTCTTTAATAAAAGCAAGAAAGCCTGGGAGGGGGGTTTATGCAAAGGGATCCTGTAGCACCTTTGAGACTAATGAAAAGAAAGAAGTTGGTAGCATGAGCTTTCATAGACTTGAGCCTAGTTCCTCAGATGCATGCATGAGGAAGTAGGCTCAAGTCTACCAGCTTTATCACACTTGTGGGCCAACAGGATTTAAACGAGGGTTAAACTAGAGAAAACCAGGAAATGCCTGATGTTTAGCACATGACATTCCCTGGGTTTTCTCTAGTTTAACTCTTGTTTCAATCCCGTTTGCTCGCTAGTGTGATAAAGCTCTACGAAAGCTCATGCGACCAACTTCTTTCTTTCAGTTAGTCTCAAAGGTGCTACAGGATCCCTTTGCATAGTGGTTTTCCAAACTAACACGGCTATGCCTTTGATTTGTGTGTGTGTGTGTGTGTGTGTGTGTGTGTATGCGTGCCCCTAGAGCAGTGGTTCTTAACCTGTGGGTCGAGACCCCTTTGGGGGTCGAGTGACCTTTTCACAGGGGTCGCCCAAGACCATCAGAAAACACATATTTCTGATGGTCTTAGGAACTGAAACACCACAATTTTATGGTTGGGGGTCACCACATCATGAGGAACTGTATTAAAGGGTCATGGCATTAGGAAGGTTGAGGACCACTGGGTTAGAGGAAGTACTTCAACCTCTTGATGAAGTTGGTTTATGGTAACCATGGCTGGAATCCTTTTGATGACAACCAATGTACACACATAGTTCCAGGTCACATGCAACTGATAAGTGAGAATAGGGATGGGAAGAATATTCAATGTCCTCATTTCCCCCTATATCTACACTCTTACCCACTGGTCATGGACAGGTTAAAGATGCTGGTATATTAAAGATATTTTGTTTCCACCAAGGGGGAAAAGACTGAGTGCCTTCAAGAGCTTTTCTACTTGTTGAGAATTCTTACTATGGAACAGCAAGAGTGACCCTAAGCATCACAGTCACTTGGCATACTTTTGTTTAGAACCTCTCAATGCTTTCCCAAGAAGTGAATGGGCTTTTGATTTAAATATAGACAGGATACAAACCTTGGCACCACTTCAGAGTTGAGATGGAGAGGCTTTGAGTGTTGTTACAGTACTCCATGTTTAGGTCAGGTCTACAGTCGCAGCCAAGTTCTTAATTATCAAATAAATGTGAAAAATACATTCAAAACTTTCCTCATTTTGCTTCCCTTGGATCTTAAAAGAATTGGCTGTGAAATTATGTTTAGGCCAATAATTTATGATATCATCATCATCATCATCATTATCATCATGTCCTTTGGGATAATGGGACTCAAGGTGGCTTACAAAATTTAACATACTAAGAACAAACACAACGATTGTACCTGTTTGGATCCAAGAACAAAAGAAATGACCAAAACGTAATAGTTCAGAAAAAGAGGAATACTCACAGAACTGTCAATGCCCAGTGTAAGCAACATGATGAAAAAGACAATTGCCCAAAAAGTTGATCCTTTCAGTGTTGAAATTGCCTCTGGATAAAGGATGAAAACTAATCCAGGTCCTGATGAAGAAAAGAAAAGAAAAGACTTGTCTCCTAATTTTATAAATATAAGATAACTAACCTAGATGTACATCTGTATCTATCTATCTATTATTGGTGGTGGTGGTGGTGTTATTTCTTCAGATTGGATAGATTAGCTATGTTCACTCTAGTTCAGGATATTATTATCCAGTGCACTCTACATTATTGGATTTACCATGTTGCAATGCTTGTAATCTGTCAGTAGGTGTCACTGTAATCTACCTGCACATCAATTGCAATACTTGGTGATAAAATAAAACACTTTTGGCAAGTGGAAAAGAAATAGTCAATCTATTCTCAGTTCTTCATGACAACAGGAAAAGAAAACTTAATGGTTCAGGATGACTAGGCGACACACATTTTTCAATGGAAGGGATGACTAAGAAAAGTAACTGGATTAGAAGACAAAGCCAGCGACAGACTTCATGGAGGCCACTTCATGCTCATCTCCTCCACTTTACTCTTTTCATCCAAAAGATTTATATGGCAGGCAATTGTGATTTTGAATCAGAGCCTGTAGCCAGTGCTTGGCTCTGTTTCGTATTTAATGCCCACCATCTTATATTAGCTCAAATGCAGTCCCTAAAATGGATAGCTTTGTTCTCTTTCCCTGCTCCAGGGAAACTATACAGAGCAGTGAGTAACTAAATGGATGCTGCGTGGGGCAACGGTTTGAGCTGGACTTGAGTTGCTGCTTCATTCCACTTTATATCTGCCATCATCCATCATCCATTTTAGAGGCTGACATAGGAATGGACCCATCTAGAACCTATGGAATCTTGTAAACTGAACTGTCATGCTAATCCCTGATGCTTTGAAAGGGGAAAATCTAACATGGGCCTCATTCCCACTACCTTTTAAACCGGATCATGAATCGGTTTGAACCAGTTCCAATAACCCTGGTTTCCACTTAATCCGAATCGCTGAAATGATTCCAAGAGGGGGGGGGGTCATGCACTATTTAACCCAATTCTTTTTCACACTGATTTTTTCCGCTTCTTTCTTAATAAACTGAATCTGCACAAATGTGAACCACATGCAGATTGGAATCGATTCAAATTTCCCCTTTGGCCTGCTGGAACCGAATCATTTTGAATCAATTCATTTGTGAATGGGAACCACAAGTGGATTATATTGGAGGGAAAAAAATGCAATCAGGGCAAATGTAGTGGGAACCACGCTCCGCTGTCAAATAGATCCATTGATTCGGATCGCACACTGATTTATCTGTAAGTGGGAATGGGGCCATGGATAGCTTTTACCCCACAAATGTTTCAGTACAAATACAAGCCTATATTTTATAAAAGGAGGGAGGAGATTTTCAAGTAGGTCCTGCCAAGTGAAATAAGGAATAAAGCTCCTGCCTCTTTAATGATTGTGTAGAAGAAGGGATTTTTGTAAGTATTGCTTTTAGTGAAAGTAATGCCTGCTGAGTTTTCCTTCTACAAAATTATTAAAGGGACAGGTGACCTGTCTCTTATTCCACCTGTTAACCTTTACTTGAAGGGAACAAACAAGCGCAATCCATTCAGTTAGACTTCCAAGTGCAAACAAGGCTTTCCAGATCTTGGAAAAGTTCCTATTTTGGATTGCAATCCCAAGAAATGTGCCATTTCTGGAATTTATACTCAACCCACCCACCTTTTCCCATGCTATCTGTGTTCTGCATGTTCTCTATCTATCTGTCTATCCATCTATAAATGGTGTATTTAACCTGAAACGAAGAATCTGGTACAACTTTTTGCTAAACAAAGGGAGGCAAGTGTTTCATGAGGTTTGAAAGAGATGTTTCCATTCTAACCAGAAGGGAGAAGACATCCTACCTTCAGTGGCCACATCTTGAATGTCGACTTTGTATTCATGTGCCATATAGCCCAAGATAGAAAAAATGGCAAACCCCGAGATGAAGCTGGTGACACAGTTGATAGTACTGGTCATCAGGGCATCCCTAAAGGAGAACAAGAAATAGCAACAGAAAGAAAGAAAGAAAGAAAGAAAGAAAGAAAGAAAAAGTCACCCATTTGTGCCATGGTAAATATACTCAAATTACAGGATAAGAGCAATTATGCAGGAAATTGTTCCATTTCCCCCCCCTTCTTTCTGTCTCCTTTTAAAGGCACACTTCCAAGTGATTGGTTCTGACTAACAGTAATCTGATTGTGAAAGACAGATGTTTGCCATTTGGAGAGCCAGGGGTGATTACAGGTGTCACTTCTGCTACAAACGAATGGCCATTAATTATCACCAAGGAAATCTTGCATGCAGCCCTAAAGCCATTGAACGGCAAATTCAAATCAAAAGCAGACAAAATAGTAAGTTGTTGAAACCAAAGCATGGTTCTCTTACTTCATTACAGAAAGATCTCAAGCTGGTTTGTTGTTATTACATAGGGACCTTCATATTAACGCTAATTTATGGCAACCCTATCATAGAGTTTTCTTATATAATTGTAGAATCATTAAATCTGAAGAGCTGGAAGGGGTCACAAGCATCTCCTAATCCAATCCCATCATGCAGGAATACACAACCAAAGCAATCCTGAAAGATACCCACCCAACCTCTGGTTGAAGATCCCCAGAGACAGATAATCCACTGTGCTCCCAGGCAATCTATTCCACTGCTGAACATAGTAAAGAAGTTCTTTCTAATGTTTAGGTGGAATCTCTTCTCGTAATTTGAAGACTTGTGTACCAGTCTTTGCAACAGCAGAAAACAAGTTCACTGTCCTCTACATGACATCCCTTCAGATATTTAAAGGTAGCAACCCTGTCGCCTCTCAGTCTTCTCCAAGCTAAACACCCCCAGCTCCTTAACTTGTTCCTGGTAGAGCTTGGTTTCCAGAACTTTGATCAACTTGGTCACTCTTTTCTGTACATGTTCCAGCTTGTCAATATCTTTTCTGAATTGTGGTGCCAGGAACTAGAACTATTCCAGAACAAGGTGGCTCTGCTACTTCCCTTGAACTGTACTCATACTTCTGTTGATGCTGCCTATAAACCTAAACATTTCATTGATTTTTTTTTGACATTATGGCAAGATTGATTCAGAATAGGTTCACCATGAAAAGATTATCCAGTGGATTTCCACAGCTGAAATCATGTCTCCCAGAGTCTTAGCCCAATACGCGAACTACTACACTACATAAGTTGGTATCCAATTCTGATGGATACAGCTGTGCTGTATTTGTTTCTAGCTTGCAGAAGAGAACTTGCATATGCATTGCCACAGTGCATGGTTACATACTGTATGTGGTTGTGCATTGCACACAATCGCTCATTGTGTACACACCATGACAACTGCACACTGTAGATGGTTGTGTCTTGCACATGGCTGTACATGGATATACATGTGCATAGGACATGATGGTGTATAGATGAATACACACGTTGTACATGTATATGTGCACACCTTTTCGGTTATGCATTCAGTTGCTCAGTGTCGCAATTCACCATTGAGGGAACCTGGTATAACTGCTTCATAAAACTCATTGAGCATACAGTTATATTCCATGTCCCTGATGTAAGATCTCGACCATTGTTTTAAGAAGCATGAAAACCTGAATACTTCTATGCAGGAACACCCTAAAATCATCCAGTTATGGGTAGAGATAGCTTAGCCCAAATAGTTGTGGTGCTTCCATTTTGAAATGCTCTTCCCTAGGAAACTCTCCTGATGCCAAATTTAATTACTTTCTGATATCAGTCAAAGATCTTGATATTTACCCAGGACATCTAATCTTTTTATTTCTTAACTCCAATAACGTGGTTCCGTGCTGTTCTTATTGTTTTCACCTCTCCGGCTGGCTTAGTGCTATTTCAAAATTTTAACTTGATTTAAGGCTGCATTTTCCTTTTTGTTGAATTGCAAGAGACTTTGGAAATTATAAAATTAAAAAGCTCTGCATCTCTTCATATATAAGAGGAGAACAACACCCTTGGGAATGAACACCGTCTTTCTGGAATAATATTATCCCATTATCCATCCCCGTCTATATGTAGGAAGAGAAACATTTTTAAGAGAATGAAAAGTTCTAATTAATTTATCCAAACAAACAAACAAACAAATAAACAAGACAGATTGCAATTGTCTAAGCATTTCAACGGTATCTGTCTTACCTGTAACAATTGTTGTTAAATTCATTGTAGCTGGCAAAAGCAATTAAGACCCCGAACCCAGCTCCTAAAGAGTAAAATATCTGTGTAGCTGCATCAATCCATACCTGCATAAAGGAAACAGAGCACTGTCATCTTAACCATCTTCTCTCTCCTTGTTTTAACGATAACATGAGATAAAAGGAAACAAGCAAACCAAAAACAAAAGAGAAAAAAGATGACCTTCTTCTTAGACGATGAACAAGAAAACTCAGAATGGCCTCTGGATTTGACTACCATAGTGGTTTATATATTGGGCTATCCTTGAACAGCTTATCTGGCTGTTAAGCAGGATCACTGAATCATAGAATTGGAACAGACCACAAGGACCATCCAGTCCAACTCTGTGCCATGCAGGAATACACTATCAAAGCATCTATGGAGATAACATTTCATCAATTCTTAAAGTATGCCGTTGCCTATTAGTCCATTTGGACTATAGTGTAGTGTATGTTCCTGATGCTTCCCTTAAAAACTTTGAACAACTTCAGTCCTGGCAATATGAAGGATTGACTTCTTGAGTGTCAACATGCCCAAATATTATCTTAGCCATTCCCTCAGACTTCCCAACTTCCAAAATGAGATACTAGTGAAAAAACAGAGGGACTCTTCTGTAGTGATATCCCTACATATATCATATTTAATGTCATATTTGATGTTCTTCCAGCCACAGATCTCTGCATTTGTCCAGACCATCCAGCTTTGTCAACTGAATTTTCTGAATTCTTTTTTCCCCACTGCCTTTTCATACACTTTATTTATACTTCTGCAGTTGCTTATTTATGAACCTAGCTCTGTTTAATGAATTAGATCAGCGGTTCTCAACCTGCAGGACCACTTTCACAGGTATTGCCTAAGACCATCGAAAAGACGATCAGTTGAGGGTCACCACAACATGAGGAACTGTATTAAAGG
Source organism: Sceloporus undulatus (assembly GCF_019175285.1). Classification (NCBI taxonomy): domain Eukaryota; kingdom Metazoa; phylum Chordata; class Lepidosauria; order Squamata; family Phrynosomatidae; genus Sceloporus; species Sceloporus undulatus. The sequence continues at coordinate 17,514,194 of NC_056529.1, read as the reverse complement.
GTCATGGCATTAGGAAGGCTGAGAACCACTGAGCTAGACTGACACTGATATAGGTGCCTGCAAATAGGTTGGTATAATGACCTTTAGTGAATGAAGATGAGAGGTAGATATATCAAAACATTGGTTGGAGAGGTCGTCCATGAATGGAGAGTCCAACCTTTCAGAACAGTTTTTTTGGAGAGAGCTAGAGGAGATACAAATCAAGAAAGATCACCTCCTTCCCTTTTAATAGGAAAAGGAATACTCTGAATGGTAGGCTTACTGAAGATGGAAGGAACCTTTCTATCCATGGAAGGATGAGTGCAACCTTGCCTGTATGAAGGACTATGTGCCTACAAGGGGCAACAGAATTAGAGACAGATAGTCAGTTCGACTTTGTCTAGACAAGGTCTTCTTCACTTCTACTCTGAGTCCTCCATCTTTCCCAGACATGTAAGCCAGCACAGCATCCTAACATTATCTACCTATCTGTAGACGGAGTACTCCCCACCTACCCCAGTTAGTCTTTCCAACAGATTTAACCCAAGAACATTCTCTGAAACTGTTGGATGTTCCTACTGAGTACAGTGATGCTCGTGGGATGGTGGATCCTATGACTAGGTCCCTAAAGATGTCCAACATTGCTAATCTCTGGAGATGGCCTATATCCTCCTGATGGTATCAGAATTGAACAATGAGCAGTGAATCATCTCTAAAATGCTTATAACAGGAAGCTGTAACCTCATTGATTACACAGCAATGAATGAATTGTTGTGAAACACAAGTCTAGAGCATTTGAAATTATATATCTGTTCCACAAAAGGAGCCGCAAGAATGACTCAATTAAAGCTGAGATATCAGGAAGAGTGTGTGTCTCTTCTCCATTGTTCTCCATCAGGAGCTTCCTGAATATGTTTCAGTGTCTGTGGATTCCCTCACTGTTTTCTCTTCCCTACACTATAAATCTGCCATTTATTATGTGTAAGCAAGAATTAGACACTAGCAAAATACCATAGTAACATTTGCAGCAATGTCGTCACTAAAGATTAGAGGGAGAGACTGGCTGGCACCTCTTGGAAAAATATTTGGCAAACTAGAAATAGTTTGAGAAAGCAGTACAGCTCAATAATAGTGTTGTTGAAGTCAATACATAGCAGTTCTGCAGAGTCAACATTTCAAGGTCTGTAGCTTGGGCATATTTGATTGCTGACAGCATTTCCTCACAGAGAGACTTTCAGAGAGATAGCTGCATTTTTCAATATATATATATATATAAGGTAGGCTTGTAGCACCACAAAGGCTGATTTATTTCAGCAGAAGTCTTCATTTTTCACATGCATCTGAAGGTGGACCAACAACGATAAATTGGTTGTTGTGCAAAGGGACCTTGTAGCACCTCTGAGACTGTAGTATAAGCGTTCATAGACTTCGTCTATGATGCATGGGCCATGCATCTGAGGAAGTAGACTAAAGATGCATCTACATGGCAGAAATAATGCAGTTTGACACTCCTTTAAGTGCTGTAGCTCCATTCTATGGAGTCCTGGGACCTGCAGATTTACAAGGTCTTTAGCCTTCTCTGACAAAGAGTGCTGGTGCCTCAGAAAACTACAATCCCACGATTTTGTAAGATGGAGTAATGATAGTTAAGTGAAGTCAAACTGCATTATTTCTACATTGTATAGATTCTCTCTAAGTATACGAAAAGGTATATATAATGTCTTTGGCTCCGTAAACTTTAAAAGTGCTACAAGATCCCTTCGTAGATTGATATTCCAGACGATCATGGTTATATCTCTAAATGAACTGGTTTGTCTTTAAGGTGCCAGAAGGTTCCTTTTTAGACTCAAAGAAGAGAGTTAGCTTTAGTTCAAAGTGCAGACGTCATGTATGAAGGATGAGAAAGAAAATGGTAGACTAGAACAGCCAAGAAACTTAAATTGTCAGAAAGGAGGTGGGAAGACAGGGATCCATTATACTAGTGTTGGTGGGGAACTAACTATAACTGGATATGGACTGGTGGTTGGATCCAAAATATTCACTAGGAGAGGAGCTCCAATTTTGAAAGTTCCATCTGTCTGATTCTTGGGTTTCTTCCCCTGCTCCCCCATTCATCAGGCTTCCCAGACACCTTATGTATCATTTTTAGGAGGCTGAAGAAGATGCTGAGTGAAGGAGGAGATAGGCGAATCTACTTTTGTCATCCCAGTTGCACATATGGTATATACTTGACTATAAGTCAATCTCATGTATAAGTCAAGGGTAGGTTTTGGGGCCAAAATTATGGATTTTGATATGACCCATGGATAAGTCGAGGGTACAATTTAGGGCCATAAAGGATGTAGCAAAGGAAAACAATGCCAAAGAAAGTACAAAATTCCAGGAACCATAACTGTTTATGCTCATATTAAAAGCTGGATTGATGGGAGAATAGAGAGAAGTCAGTGCTTCCAGGACAGATTGCTCTCTTACTTTTCAACAAGGGATGGTCCATGAGTTAAAGTACAATACTTACATTGACCCATGGATAAGTCGACTCAGGTTTTTGGGGGTCACTTTTTTTGACTAAAATTTCAAGTCTTATACATGAGTATATACTGTAATTGGGTTCATTTCGATATTTGCACACTTGAATCATGATCAAACATATTAGCTTTTTCAAAACCAGCCAAGATTACTTCCTAAACATACACTTTAAAGAAAAACAAGTATCCTATCTCATATTTGTAACAAAAAAATCAAAATAATTGGATGGATAAACTTTTTATTATGATTTCTCTTTAATTATCTTTTCAATTATACTCTCTCTCTCTCTCTCTCTCTCACACACACACACACACACACACACACACACACACACCATCCACCTATAAACAAAAACTAGTATCCAAACAGATTACTTACTGTGGCTTCTTTTAATCTTCTCAAATCTATGCTGAGGTATGCTTTGATTCCATCAAATGCACCAGGCAAAGTCAGTCCACGGATTAACAGTACAGATATCACAACGTAAGGCAATGTGGCTGTAATCCATACAACCTGCAAGATGAGACCAACACAATTTTGATCCTTATTTTGGTGGCTATTACTACAATGGGCTTCGATCTGATGGTTGATTCCCTTTGGGGAAGCAATGCTCATCAGTAAGAACATGCTAAGTCTATACCCATGGAAGCCATATTTATGCAACATTTCTACTTGATATGAGAAGAACAACTAGATTAAGGTCATGTTTTCTTTGGTCCTTTGTTTTAAAAATGCAGATCCAAGGTTATATCATATCTTCCCCTTACATTATGTGGGATCTCTAAGGATGTTATCTGGGACACCGATACTAATGGGATTGGAGAAGTCATCTAAACAGGACATTTTTCTGTCTTCATTACTGTTCAGTTTTTCATGCTCTTCTTCAAGGAAAGTTGAAGGAGAAGAAGAACCAATCAGTACACACTCTTTCTAAATGCCATTCACAAACTACACTTATTTACACACTACTCTCTTATATAATGACACAACAAACTGGCTTATAGTGATGAGAAAAAGAGTGCATAACCTTTGGGCTTTCACACTACCCTCCTCTTCCTTTTCATTCCTTCTAATTCCAGACTAACCAGATTTCCCCATAATTCTAATTTTCCTGTGGCCTTGAGAAATCGGAAAATAAATATTCTACTATATGCGGATGATATGGTCCTTTTGGCACAAAATTTAATAGGTATGAGTTGAGAAGATTATTAACTGCTCAGCTGGTCAGTTAAAGTTGTGTTACACTACTTTAATTCTGCAATACAGATACAGCCAGAGTCATGTTTTGTCTTCACACAGAACTATATCTACTCTAGGATATTTTCATCTGCGCAGCTATAAACAGCATCAGGAAACTACAGCCGCTTGCTACATACTGCTCCCTCCAACACAAATTGCCTCCTGGCACAAAATTTAATCCAAACAAATGCACAGATTTTTATTGTTGGGGTATTTTTGGTTCCAGCCAATCTAACATACTAAAGCAGTTCATTTGGAGAAAATCATCCCCCCCACCACCACTGGGGGAGAACTGAAACTATTGGAGTCAGGAAATATCTTACAATACCTTGCATGTTCTGTTTTATAATGGTTTCGCTTATTTTATTTTTATGACACGGTGTGTTTTCTGGCTCTAGATGTTTGGGTGGAACCTGCTTGATTCTTCTCATACAAATGATCCTTTGGATACGGGGCATTTGTATGCCTCGCAGAATATTGTTATTCTCCTTGGAATCTCTAAAAACATTACCGCTCACACAATGCAAGTTTATTTTCTTTAAAATAAAAAACCTAGAGCAAAAGTGGGCAACTATGGTGGGTCTAGGGGCAGGTTTCCTGTTCCTAAGGCCCTTTGAGAGCTGGGTGGACTTGCAAAAATGCCCTCAGAAGAAAAAAAAAGAACAGAAGTGGCCAAAAGCCCAATTGTGCTTTGGGGTAAAAAAAAAAGTATTTTTATATTAAAATAATGTTTTTTAAAAGATGAATTCCCATTCTACAAGGCTTTTAGTGAGTATTTTGGTGGATCATACCAAAAGATCACTCTAAAGATTCTTTAGGGTTGAGGACCACAAAAATAGCCTTGAATGACCACATGTTGCCCCAGGTTTGCACTTTGGCTGTCCCTAGAGGATGAGACTTAATCTCAGATCAGTTGCAAGCAAGCCTACAATTGAAAATCCTGGATGCAATCAAAGTTTCTGCAAGAGCACCCAGATCTATCTTGTCCAAAAAAGGGAGTAGCTGACCCATGAGCTAAACGCTTGCAAGCAGTCTTCACAATGTGGTCATGAACTGCTATTTCAAGATCCTATCCTGCATTGAGCAGGAGCCCCTTCCAACTCCAATTCTTTGATTCTAAGAGTAGAGCACAGTTCAGAAGTCATATTGAGGAGGGAGCAAGCTTGTTTTCTATAGCTCCAGAGAACAGGACCTGGAGCAATGGATGCCAGCTTCAGGAAAAGAGATTCCACCTCAACATTAGGAGGAACTTCCTGTCAGTAAGGGCTGTTCGACAGTGGAACAAACTCCTTCCTCAGAGTGTAGTGGAGTCTCCTTCTTTGGAGGTCTTTAAGCAGAGGCTGGATGGCCATCTGTCGGGTATGCTTTGATTGGGATTTCCTGCATGGCAGGGGGTTGGACTGGATGGCCCTTGTGGTCTCTTCCAACTCTACAATTCTATGATCCTATGATTCTAAGTACTCCCAAAATATAATCTTTCCCTATGTAAACAGTAGGGTTGCAGAGACAGTAGGGATCCTTGATGAGAAAGGATTTTCTGACATGTTGAGACATCCACTCCTAAAAGTAGTCAGCCTCTGCCATACGTTTGTGCCTCTGCACAAGAATGGAAGAACAAACAAAAGTGCTTTCCTCCCTTTTATGTTGTTTGTTACTCAAAATATATTTTGCACACGCTATGTACTGTGCAAAATATATTGCACAAAAATATATATGTTTTGTGCAATATATTTTGCAAAAAAAAAAAAAAAGGCGTCCTCTTCCCTCCAATCATCCGAATATATACAAATGATATCTCATCATTTCATCCATAGTGGAAGAAACCTTGAAATTTTTCAGTCTCATGTGTAAGAATTAAATAAGTGAAGATATCTGGACTGAGTACAAAAGGGGATGGTTTTGTATATGTGTTCATATACTTGTTAGAACGATATCTGTGCAAAGTTAATATTATTTGACTGCCTACAGGTGTATATAGGAAACCAAGGCAACTTGTCAAACCATAGTTCACAGTTAGACACAAAGCCAGGATGTAAAATTGGGTGCAACCTATAGAGTATGTGCAGCCCCTCAACGCCCCTCAGACCAAAAACTATGCAACCAAATTTTGGGAACAACCGCTGCAACATTTCAGCAAGAAACAGGGGAATTGTCATTAAAGCAAACATTTTGTTAGTTTGAAATGGTATATGCTGAAATTTTGTTTCAAGCAAGGCTTCTGGCCTGAGGTGGGTCCTATGTGGAAATTGGCCCTTATACCTGCTGGAGTTGTCCACCCTTGATCTGCAATTGTAGTTTGAAGCTAGTTCATAAACTATAATCTGGACTTTTAGTGCTTGACACTGCACTTAAGATGACAAACCATGGTTTCCCTGCTCTTCATGATCATTGCATGGGATTCTCAACCAATAAGCAGTGCCATACCTTTCCTGAAGTCTTCACACCTTTCCACAGGCTAAAGAAAAGGACAATCACGACCACAAAGAGGCACAGTACGAGCTGCCATCGCGGCAAGCCAATGTCCTGAATGCCACTGCTTTCATTAAGCTGCAAAACATGCCGCCTAAGCAAGAGAAAGAGAAGATCAATGGAGTGAGGTCATTCTGCTCCAAAGAGCACTTAGTCTGCATGTACACTGCAGAATGAATGCAGTTTGACACTGGTTTAAATGCCATGGATGAAAGCTCTGGAATTCTGGGTTTTGTCATTTTGTGAGACATTTAGCCTTCACTATTAGAGAGCTCTGGTGCCACAACAAACTACAAATTCCAGGATTCCATAGGATTGAACCAAAGTGGTGTCAAACTGCAATATTTCTGCAGTGTGGCAGCAGCCTAAATCATTTCCCCAACACACACACACACACACACACACAGAGAGAGAATCTGATATGACATAATCCAGTCTTGGCAAAGAATGAATTGTATGGCTAGAAGAGGTCTTGAAAATCATGCAAAAGTCTAAGAAACAGGGAATAAAATAACAGGAAGCAAAACTCAGCTTTGTTGAGCATCTCCCCTTAGGCACATAGAAAGGGCATCAGTAAAACAGACATGTATCACTGAAGAGGCATCAGTCAACTTCTAATGTTGGTGTGGAGAACATTTAGTGATCCAGATGTTTTGGCTTAAAACTGTCCTTGATGTCTCACCACTGACCATGATAGATAGGGCAGATGGGAATGGTCAACTAAAATCTCTAGAAGGCCTCCCAATACTGGTTGAAGAGATCTGGTAGCCCTTAACACTTATGAATCCATCCTACAGAATCCTGGGATTTGTAATTTGATGAGAGGTTTAGCTTTCTGTGCTAGAGAGGGCCCAATCCCTTGAACTACATGCAAACATTTTATTTGTTTGTTTGTTTTCTATGCTGCCTTTCTCCCAAATAGGGGCCCAAGGCAGCTTACAATATACCCATATATATTCTTGTTTGTATTTCTGAGCTGAGAAATTCATCACAAAAAGTGGAGAAGAACACCATCTGAAAAAGACAACCTTGGTAAGACATATCCATGCATTAACCCAGGAAATTCCAACCTAGTTACTTTTTCTTAGAATGAAGACCTAAGTTTTTAAGCCAAGAAGTGACTGAATGGGCCTTGCACCTGCTCTGGGTTTTCATCTGAAAATTTAAGGAGCTAGCCAAAGTACTCAAGCTATTTTAAGCGTAGGATTCAAAAAATCCTTTAAATCGTGACTAAAATCTGAAGTGAGCTCTCTGCCCTACTGACATAGGGTGCATCTACACGGTAGAAATAATGCAGTTCCATCTCACTTTAAGTGCTTCAGCTCCATCCTATGGGATTCCTGGGATTTGTAGGTTTACAAGCTCTTTCATCTTCTCTGCCAAAAAATGCTGGTGCCTCACAAAATTAAAGATCTCAGGATTCTGGAGGATGTAGCAATGGTTGCTGAAATGCGGTCTAACTGCATAGAAGATCCTCTGATAGGAAGATCCTAGTTACTATATCTCATTATAAGTCTCCACCTTGGTACCCTTACAAGACTCTTGGAAGGGCAGTTGAAAACATGTGCATAGAAATATGCTGAGATTAAGATATCTCTGCAATATGATTGTTATTGGGGTAACAAACACACTATAAGAAAGACAGACCCTTAGATTACTTTTCATTGTGTATTCCATTTCTCCTTTGTGAGCGGTACTGAAAGTGTGGCCTTTATGGCGCTGTTAAAAGGATATGAAGCCTAAACAGGAAAGAGAATGTAAAAGAACATGACGTGCCTCTATGAGATGTGCCGGCTTTGTTTTTCAGTCCTGGTCTTTAAGACGGAGCCAGGAAAAACAAACCTAAACCCCCTATTCCCAAATACAAGGCAGAGAAGCCAAAGCTCCATTGAAGTCAGTCATCTAGATGAAAATGGAGCACACTGTAAGAGCACTACCTTAAGAATGTTTGCCTTCCAGATGTTTTGGATTACATCTCACATAATTCTTATCTTTATAGGGGAGATGATAGGAGTTGAAGGCCAAAATATCCAGAGATCCAAGAGTTTTCCATTCTTCCCTTAGGGAAACTTAGGAGCTTGACAGATGGGCAGCTAAAAGCTGCCGTCTTTGCCCCTGGTCAGTGGCGCAGCAGCCATACACTGAAGTACCGACCCGCTCCCTCAAAAGAAGCCGCTCTAGGCAGCTTCTTTTTAGAGGCATCACAGGCGCACTCGTGTGCCATGGTGACGCCCCTTGAGAGGAGTGCCATTTGGGCGCTCCGATGCCCGTGCATCATGATGGTGCACCCCACATTTTCTGAGCAGAAAGCAAGTTTCCATTCCTATATTCTGAAGGTGGAGACCTCTTGTATCCATAGTTGAGAAAGGAATTTATACTGTCCTCCTGAAAAAACACAGTTTCCATACTGATGGAGACACAGGGAATGCCTGGGCCAAGTGCAAAATGTTCAAAGAAGCAGAACACATGAGGATTGATGCACACTTGTGCACTTACTCATAAAATTCAGCTGCAGGCGTAATCTTGTACTTGGAATAAGAGGTCCCAGGGACAAATGCTGAGGCGTTTCTGGGATCCGTGCAATTTGGGCTGTTCCAAGGATTGCCACATTTCGTCCAAGGCAGCTCCCCAAATGTGAATGATGAAAACAGGTAATATAGAGACCAGGCGATGATAACGTTGTAGTAGAAGCCCACATAGAGTGCTATGAGTATCACCGCATAGCCCACGCCTGGAGGCAAAGGAAAACCAGGTGACACATGCAGTTTTACATTTCGTTCCACTCAGTCATGTCCATAGGGAAGGTTAATTTAATGGTTCATGGTTATAGCTCAAGAATGTATGGGATCATTCTGTGCTTACCCAGCAAAAATGGGGTCACTAAATGAAATTAAAGTCAGAGAAAAGAAAAATTAAAAGGGCATTTAAAAAAAAAATAATTATTAGAATGAATACATTTTTAAAGGCAAATTGGGGGAAACATGCTATACATAATGGAATATGTCACAACATTTAACAACATTTCACACATGAACACTGGGATATAGGTGGCCAAGGAACATCAGAATGCAGTCATGATAGCAAATAGTAAGAACACACAAGTTAGGAAAGGCTGCAGCAGTTTGTTTTTGCCTAAATGCACTGGGAAGAGCAAGATTCTGCCCTCTCTTCTCTTCTCCTCCTGCTGAGTTAACTGAGTGCAAACTATTTTTGCATTTTGAGCTTGGTTTGCAGCAACTGAAGTAAGTGGAGAACAAAAGGGGGAAAGTGGAAGATGGAGAGAAACTGGGACATTTTTAAAGTAGCTGAAAAAATGGGACCGTGGAGGAATTGGGATTTTCCCTGCCAAATCTAGACAGTAGGAGGGCATAATGTGGTCTGTTGGTCATATTTGACTCCAAAGTTTGGTAACAAAACTTTCTGAATTACACTTATCCTTCCATATTCACCAGGGTTAGGGGCACAAGACCCCCGTGAATATGGAAAAACCACAAATTACCGGAGAGGACACATCTCTAGGAATCTCTAGGTCCTCTGGTGCAACTCTATGGTCAACATCTGACAGACACTGACCATAGAACTACACTGGAGGATCTACAAAGGCCTAGTAGAGCATTCTCTCTAGGAATCGCTAGGTCTTTCAGTGCAACTTTTAGTTAAAGTTGACCATAGAGTTGCACTGGAGAACCTAGTCAAATCCGTGAATAATCAATTTTGCAAATATCAAAGCCGCAACTACAGAGGGATGAGTGTGTAATTCACAATTCCTTAGCCAGCATCATGACTGTGGGTGATGAGATTTCTATTCCAAAATATACCTCTTCTAAGCTCTCTCTCTCTCTCTGCCCAATTACTTGACCAGGAGGTCAGTCTAGAAGTGTGTGTATATAACTAGCACAAACACAAAGGAAAAATCTAGCATAGTACCCTGGATGGAAATTATTCAGTGACATCATTGGAGGTTGTTTCAGAAATAAATTGTGGGCTATTTGCTCAAGACACAAGCTGCTATTAAGAACAGCTGGAAGCTCAAGTGTCTAAACTCAGCCCTTGGATCCTATCATTTGAATGAACACTTCCAGGGTGATCATAGGATACAAACCAGTGCCAAATGTGATGGGACCATGTCATTACCACCATGGCACACATATCACAATATTTATAACTAATATTAGTCTGATGTGCAGCAGTTAGCTGACTAATAAATGACATTGAACGGGGGGGGGGGATCTCTTTTCCTTCTTTCTTTTTTTGGTTTTGCTTAGAGACACACTTTTAATCCTCCTCCCGCAATTGTTAGAGAGAAATGCTCATTTATTGGGGACACACTGAGCCATGGAGATATGAAATCTGGTGCATTATGTTCCATTTCAATTCAAACTAGATTTTGAAGCCAGCTAAACATTCGTCCATCTAGCTAGGAGTAAGCCAAAATTCTCATCGAACTTCCATCTAAAATTTAAATATATTGGCCATAGTGGGAAATGCTAGTAGACATGGCTCAGTGCTATAGTAATCTGAGAACTGTAGTTTTGTAAGGGATTCAGCTTTCTTTGTCAGAGGCCTCTGGTGCCACAACAAACTACAGTTCCAAAAATTCCATAGCACTGAGCCATGGCAGCTAAAGTGGTATCAAACTGAATTATTTCTACAGTATGGATGCCACCCATTATGCATCAGTAAGCAACGCTACATGCCCAAATGAGAAAACAAACAAACCTCTATTTCTAGATTTCTAGAAACAATTTTGATAGTGAAACAAGGAGGACTGAACCTTAATTTCAAGGAGAAGCTTCTAGGAGTGACAGTGTCTCCCTTTTTGGCTGACTCCTATTTATATGTTGGTTGGTTGGTAGGTTGGTTGGTGGTAATGGTAGTCTGGACATGGGGTTCAGAAAGTAGAAGAGTGCATGTGACATCAAGCTGCCCTTGTGACGGTTCACAACAATTTTCCCTTCGTTGTTTTACAGGACATATTGTGAAATATAGGTGGAGAAACTGGGGACCTCCGAATGTGGTTGGAATGCAACACCACAATCCTGCACCATGATGAAAACTGTAGTCCAAGAATATCTGGAGGTTTGTCTTATCAAACAATCTAATTCCTTAAGCAATTAAACTGATGTGTGTATGGGCATGCACAGATAGACATGAAATTAGTGTAAGTATTGCGTTTCCTGATCAATATTGATTTGACCAATATTGGATAGAATGCAAGGAAGTTAGTCAAACGTTATTCTCTAGCATAAGCAAGTTGGTTATCCTTGTAGCTTCCCTTGATGCAAAGCACTGGAAATTTCTACATTATCAAGGACCACATTGCAAACATCTTCAGCAGAAAACCTAGAATTTACCTTTAAAAAGCGGGCAGATTTTCCATACCGTGGCAGCTCCTTCTCTGTTATACTGACCCAGTGCTAGTTCCATATAGAATAAAGGCATCCCGGCAATGACGAGGAAGAGGATATAAGGAATGAGGAAAGCACCTGGAAACAGAACCAGCAGACACTAACATTAGTTGCATGCAAGTTTCCTTTTGGGTTCTTATTTGCATCAGTTCACTGATGTATGGGAATTACGGTATACGAGTAACTAGTGCAAAAACATTACCAAGGATCCTGTATGGTGTGGTATGGGATGAAATCAATAAGGAGGTGCTAGTTTTAGATATTGTTTTTACCACACTGGATGACACTAACCCTAGTGACACTGTGAGAAAGAGAGAGAAACCTTTTCCATATCTTGCATAAAGATATGCTCTTTTGCTATGCTCCCCCATTTATTTGCCATTTTTCTAAGCCAAAAAGCCCCTTGTGTTGTAACCTTTTCTCATATTGCAGTTACTCTCCCATGTCAGTTATACTCCAAGGTGGAAGGTTACAAGCATACAGAGCACTGAAAAAATCCATTTTAAAATGTGTTCATTCTTGACTGTAGGAATGAACCAAGTGAGAGGTTGCAACCTTGCTCATGGCACCAAAGTGAAGGGACTTCATTCATCTTCAATGCATTGCCTTTTTAAAAAGGGACTGCATTGCAGCCTCACTACCAAGAGATGTAAGTCAATAACTTATTGCAGGTAACTCAGTTACATGTAACTCATTACCTCCAAGTTCTGCTTTGTTTTCCACAACAGGTATAGAAAATGTGTAGCCTTTTCCTAGGTTGATGCTCTATGTTTCTTGGGCTACTCACAGAAAGAAAGAGGTCAATTAACTGAATGGTATTTTCAGATGCATAATGTCGACATAATGTTCTATAGCATAATGGCTTTGCAAATCTCTCTTTGTGTGAGTGGAGTTGGGAGGAGAGAGGTGGGGAGCAGAATTATACAGCTGGATGGCAGTGATAGCCATTATGTTTGACTGTGTAAATCCACTTCGGTAATACAAGTCTCCCTGGGAAAACAGACACTTGCTCCTATCTGGACATGGCTAATTTCAATATCAAAGCGTAACTAGAGTTAATGGGGGATGTTCAAGACCAAAGGAAATCAATTCAGGCATATCCTGTGCATTTATTTGGGAAGTTTATAGGCACCACAGCACCAATACCACTCTAAAGTTGAGATATTCAAAGGACTGGTAGCACAATTTATTTACTGTACTTATTTTCAAATGGCTATCTCCCTAAACTGTTTTCTGTTATACTAGTGACATAGAGAGAGCATCCAGAGAGAGAGGATGTGCTCCAATTCCAAGGATGTATTCAAGTCTTTTACTCCAGGTATCAAGTTAGGTCTCAAGAGTCTGTCTTCAAGTCTTGAAACCTTGCAAGATATTTTCAAGTCAAGTCTCAAGTCTGGGAGCCAACTTTTAATATGGGGGAAAAAAGAGGCGATGGTGTGAGGTGGGGAGTGGGATTTTCAACAATTAGAAAATAAAGTAGACATGCACCAAGTTAGGTTTTAAAAAATGCATTTTGGTCCAAGGGGTGCAGACTGTCCTTGTACAATATGTGCAACAGGACTTGTGTTCAACACGTATTTTCATGGAGTACCAACAACCCATTTGGGAACTCAGCAAAACTGCAGGCATACTGAACCCAAACATGAATTCTAAGACAGTTTAGTTCTTTGAGGAGTTGCTACGATGGTGTGTGTGTGAGAGAGAGAGAGAGAGAGAGAGTGTGTGTGTGCGCACTCGCACATCTTTAAGAGATGAAGGTATTGCACAAACCATTGTATTTCAAGCTTCTGGAGCTTTTGTGGAGGTCTGGGGAAATTATGATGACGAAGGAAAAAGGCAATGGCTGTGATCCTTACAAATATTTCGTGCAACCTGGAACTTTCGCCTGGTTGATTCCACTTCCATCAGCTAGTATGGAAAATCGTCCAAAATGGTAGGAACTGCAATATAAAATATCAGTGGGGCAAAAGGCTGAGGAAGGATGATCTATTCTATTCCAAGCAAGGTTTAGGGTCAGACTACATACATCTTTGCATTTTATATTCAAATAGTAACATCTTGTTCTTAGGTTAGAAAACAAAAGTGCTGCTGTTCTTATCACCTCCATAACATGACAATTTGGTTGATATCACAGAAATCCAAAGCTTCTGACAACATCTCCTAGCCCAGTGCATCTCAAGCTATCTGATATAGAGGACCAGCAGTTTCTCTTGTATTAGGGACCAGTACCATATTTGTACCCATTGGCTACAGTTACCCTTCCTTCCTTCCTTCCTTCCTTCCTTCCTTCCTTCCTTCCTTCCTTCCTTCCAACTTGGCAGGGTTCAGTTTATGGACCAACTTTTAAAGCAACATTGCTCTAGCTCTCAGATTCTCACAAACTGAGTGAAATGTTGCCCCTTCCCCAAAAGAAAACAACACACCCACAACATTTGAGGCAAATTTGCTCCTGTGATACCAGACTTGACTATCGGTGGCTTAAAACGGCATGGAAGTGATGTTGTGTCACTTTCAAGTTGGCTGAGATGTATCCCTCTGACTCACTGGAGGATGTAGGTACAAAAATTAGACCTCCACCTTGGCATGGTTGCCCATCCTGACATAAAAGATGGGTCCCAATACTTGGCTATCTCACTTTTTAGCTTCAGAGCCAACGCTGAAGGTTGGGTTTCCAAAAGTGTTGTGCTGCTGTTGGGTTTCCTTACCCATATCAGCCAGACCATCTTAATACCTTCTCCCGTTTCCAACCCCCCCCCCCCCAAAAAAAACAACAACCAAGAAGCTTGTCTCTATTTGGTTTTCATTATGATGGTGATAACCTAATCACCATGCATAAGTTTTAAAAGGAGCATTTCTGGAAAGGGAAAGGGATCAGGGAAAACATTAGAAAGGAAACACACACACAAGTGGTTGGGATCACTGAGACTCATTGTATGTCAAGGTGGGGGGAAAAGTGCTTAAAAACAGCTAAAATTAGCTCGTTGTGTCTTTCAAGTGGATTAAAGTGCCGGCGATAGGAGGTAGATGAGTGAAAGTTGTACCAGGCGCTGGATCAAACACAAATGAAAACATCTCGAGATAACACTTAAGGCTTGTCTTACTGTGCTATAATCAGCAGCCTTTTTAACTATGCAAGTGGCATTATGTCTTTCTTCTATTACTTGAGCCATTGAAGTGGAAATTTCCTTTCTCTCCTCAAAATGTAACTGCAGCCATCAAAGATGGCTGGTGGCTTTTACGTTATTGGGGAGGGCTGTGCGAATCCATTCCACATTTTAGTCTGAATTTTAAAGGAACTATCCAAGAAGATGAACCGATTTTGGGCCTAGGGTTCCACACCTTTAAAGTTTGGATTAAAATCCAGAGTGGGTTCACAGCCCTATTAACCTGGAAGCCAATAGTCTCTGTTGGTTAGGAGTGAAGCCAGAGATAGACACACCATTACTTTGTTCCTTACTCACACTGGTCGAAATTTTGCCATGCAGATTTCAAAGCAAAAAGTACATATAAACTCAGATTTATTGAGGGGAATTGTCACAAAAAGTGGATGTTTGTCTTGAAAAATAAAACAACGTGAAAATAAATGTTGCAAAACAAAAATTTGTGCATTTGTAAACCAAAATGGGTTAGGGACACAAGATCCCCATGAAATTGAAAAACCTGCAAATAAAAAAAAAAATCACTGTTTGTTTGTTTGTTTTATCCTTATCTAGGAATCTCTAGGTCCTCCAGTACAACTCCATGGTCAACATCAGCTAGAAGCACAGGTCCTCCAACACAACTCCATGGTCAACATCAGCTGGAAGCACAGGTCTTCCAGAACTACTCTATGTGGTTCAACATCAACTGGAAGCACAGGCCCTCCAGTACAACTCAACATCAGTTGAAAGCGCAGGTCCTCCAGCACAATTCTATGTGATTCAACATCAACTGGAAGCACAGATCCTTCGGCACAACTCTATGGTTAACATCAATTGGAAGCACAAGTCCTCCAGAACAACTCTATGGTCAACATCAGCTGGAAGCACAGGTCCTCCAGCACAACTCTATGGTCAACATCCACTGGAAGCACAGGTCCTCCAGCACAACTCTATGGTCAACATCCACTGGAAGCACAGATCCTTCGGCACAACTCTATGGTTAACATCAATTGGAAGCACAAGTCCTCCAGAACAACTCTATGGTCAACATCAGCTGGAAGCACAGGTCCTCCAGCACAACTCCATGGTCAACATCCACTGGAAGCACAGGTCCTCCAGCACAACTCTATGGTCAACAACAGCTGGAAGCACAGGTCCTCCAGCACAACTCTAGGGTCAACATCAACTGGAAGCACAAGTCCTCCAGCACAACTCTATGGTCAACATCAATTGGAAGCACAGATCCTTCAGCACAACTCTATGGTCAACATCAGCTGGAAGTACAGGTCCTCCAATACTATCTATGGTCAACATCAACTGGAAGCACAGATCCTCCAGCACAACTCTATGGTTAACATCAACTGGAAGCACAGGTCCTCCAGCACAACTCTATGGTCAACATCAGCTGACCATAGATTCACATACAAATGTCTTAGAGCAGTAGTTCTCAACCTGTGGGTCACGATTCCTTTGGGGTCAAATGACCCTTTCACAGGGGTCACGTAAGACCATTGGAAAACACATATTTCCGATGGTCTTAGGAACCGAGACACCATAATTGTATGGTTGGGGGTCACCACAACATAAGGAACTTTATTAAAGGGTCGTGGCATTAGGAAGGTTGAGAACCACTGCCTTAGAGAAATGTTTTCTATAGGAATCTCTAAGACCTCCAATGTGACTCCATGGTCAAATTTCAGTAGAGTCACATTGTAACATCTAGAGATTCTTAGAAAGAACATATCAAGTAATTCTGCAAATAATCAAACATGCAAAAGCCAAAGCTGCCAATGTGGAAGGCCAACTGTATCACAAATTCAAAGTATCCTCCACCTCTGAAACTTTTAATCCAGCTCTTTGGATCAAGCTTTTGATAAACCTCTTCTGACATCCATTTCAACATACCCAGAGGAAGGGTTCTATGGAGGTGCAATTAATGATCAAACTGTCATATTCCAGTGCCATAAACCACCTTTGACCCATGTTCCCCTGTGAAGAGCTGTGATTGTGTGCATCAGCAAAAAGTCCCGCAGAAATGCAAATCACATCCAGCTGCTTGCCTTTGATCCCACAATCTCTTTCTAATGCTTTGCCGGAGCACTTCCTACCCTTGTTATTCCAAACCATGTGACTGTTATTTGACATCAAAGTGTTCATTTATAAGTCTTATCCTGAAAGGCTAAAATGTGCAAAGAGGAGACCATTTAAAGGAGAAAGTAAGTGTGTGTGTGTGTGTATTCGTTCTCACACACACTTTAAATTTCTCTCCACTTTTTACAAGAGTGCTCTGGGACCTCATAAAAGAACAACAAAAATCAGATAGCTTCTTTTGCAAATTAAATACATATTTTCCCCTCGTCGAGGCAAAAAAGGGCAGCTTTCAAGATTTCACAGCCTCTTTTCAAGAGAATAGTCTCTGTGTTGTCATTTTTTCCCCAAGAAATGAAAAACATCAGTAGTTGCCTTAAGCATCGCCACACCGTCATATGATACAAACAGAAGGGCTAGCATTACGTAAATTGAGTTTTCCCAAACTAAAAAGCTTAATAGCCAAACTCTGCATTGCACAAAAATTAGCCATCCAGCAAAAGCTCCATGTTCTTTTTGTACAAATAAACTAAAATAATGAAGTATTCTGCATAACCTAAAACCTTGCAGATATTTACCTGAAAAAGAATTTAGGGCTGGTATTATTATTATTATTATTATTATTATTATTATTATTATTATTATTATTATT
>NC_056529.1:17359315-17496683 GCF_019175285.1 Sceloporus undulatus | reverse complement strand
TTACAGAGCAAGCATGCTGTAGTGGTTTGAGTGTTGGACCATAACTCTAGCAACCAGGGTTCGAATCCTGGCTCAGCCATGGTAACCCACTGAGTGACATTGGGCAAGTCACACTCTGTCATCCTCAGAGGATGGCAATGGCAAACCCTCTCTGAAGAAACCTCCCAAGAAAACTCCATGATAGGGTCACTTTAGGGTTTCCAAAAGTCAGAAATGACTTGAAAGCATGCAACAACAACATGTTTTTTTAATCATTTAACTCTACAACAGCCCTTTACTGAAGATGTAAGAAATCTGTGATCCTAACCACTGTCTGTGGCTAATGGGAATACAGATACATTTGAAACTGCCTGATAATGACCCAGACTATACATCCATCTTCTCTCATATAAAAAAACCATGGCTGTCAACAGGTCTCCAGGGTTTCAGGCAGGATTGTTTTCCTAGACATACCTGAAGACCTACAATATTCCCTGGGAGTCGCTCATCCAAGTATCAACCAGGTCTAGCCCTACGTGGTTTCCAAAATCAGACAAGACGATGTGGACCATTGGAGCTGGAGATAACATTTGAATAGCCATAGATTCCCCAAACTTGCTTACTGTTTGTTTGATTGATGATGATGATGATGATGATGATTATTATTATTATTATTGCATCCCCCAAATGCAAACTTTTGTTCAAAGATCTTTTTGTGCAAAAACAAGATTTTGGGGGTGCAAACAAGCTTTTTTCAGAAGAACGCAAACTGGAAAAAAATCTCATTGCAATTGATCATTTTATTGATGTCTTGGTGTGTCAAGATAGCCTTCCTTGTTGAAGATGAGAAAGTTGGTATGTGTGCTTTGCATTGTGTGTGTGAGTGTGTGTGTTTATATGTGTATGTTTTTGTATGTATGTATGCATTCATATACTCTTTACATGTTATTGCAAAGTTTCATTGCTCCACCTTGTGGTCTACAAGATAAAAAAATAATGTTCAAAGCTCCCTTGAGTTTCTATAGAATAAAGGGGGACAAAAGCATGAGAAACAGATGATGACCCTTCCCCATTTCATTGTCACATCATTAATGTTTGGCCTTTGCAGCCAAAACACACTTTGCTTTATAGATACCCATTTTCAACTTTTATCACTCAGTTCATTGACTTCACATTTCCAGCCGCTTATCCTATATATTGTTATAAGTCCACCCAAGCTACTTTGTTCACTGATATTGGACACCTTATACCTTTTCCTTGCTCATCCAAAGGAGGAAGCCAAAATAAGAGCAGTAGGAAAGACATTAGGCTGCAGAGGAGGTGAAAAGGACAGCATGGATCCAAAATGCAGGAAATAACTTTTTAAAAGAGAATGATCCTCCATGTAAAACTTCCTACCAGTAGAAAAGTAACATGAGAAAGAAAGGTGCCATGTCACCCACTTCCTGCACACTAGATTTCTGCCTCATAGGAGGTTGATTTTTAAAAATACACACTTGCAACATGTACAATATATATAGAACAATATTGAAATATAATCCGCCTAGTTAAAAACCTTAAGTGATGCAAGCCAGTGGCAGATGAAAGTGTCCATGTCAGCAGGGTGATAAATCCATCCCAGCTATTTTATCAGATAAACCTCCCTTGAAGCAGAAATCTTGTTGTGTGCCTTCAAGTGGTTTCCAATTTATGGCCACCCTAAAAGGACCCTATTGGCCCCATACAGACAGGCCAAAATAAAGCTGCTTCAGGTCACTTTGGAGGTATGTTGTTTAAATGATGCATGCATACTAAGAGTCCGGAAGCCTCACTAAAGCCACGATCCAGTCCTAAGGACTTGAGCATAGCTTTGGCGCAGCTTCCAGACTCTTAAGACGCATGGGGATTTTGCATGTTTTACTCCATAAAAAATAAATCTTCAAGTTCTGCACCTAACAGATGAGATTTGAACCTCGGTAACTTTTTGCAATATCAATCTTTCACTTCAAGGCTGGTAGAAATCATTTTGCTGCTAGAAGAAAAGGTAAAATGATGCCACCACCATCCCATTCCCCACTCAGAAGCCAATGTGACTGAGAGCTAGAATCCCACCCCCAAAAAAACTCCACTATCAATGGGATACTTTTTTGCACAACATTGGAGCAGGGTAGCTTAGAGGACACCAGGGCACACAGTGCTCTGCCTTCCAACATCATATTGAGGTTGGGTCAAGCTTCTTTTCTGCTGCTCCAAAGAATAAGACATGGAGCAATGGATTCATGCTCCAGGGAAAGAGATGCTACCTAAACATTAGGAAGAACTTCCTGGTGGCAAGATCTGTCCAGCAGTGGGACATGCTACTTTGGACAGTCGTGGAGTCATCCTTTTTGGAGGTTTTTAAACAGAGGCTGGGTGGCCATCTGTCAGGGGTACTTTGACTGTATATTCTTGCATGGCAGAATGGGTTTAGACTGGATAGCCCTTGGGGTCTCTTCCAACTGTAGGATTCTATTATTCTACTTTGATGGCACTCCTTCACCATCAGGATCTCAGGTAGTCACCTCAATCTACCTCATGGTAGGACCAGCCATGTTTCAGTCAATACATCTGTGAAATCCAGATCTTTCAGGTTATTTCCTAGATACAGTATTAATTTATGGGCCCCATAACCATGCTTGTCTGTCCGTGTGTGTGTGTGTGTGTGTTTCGAAGGGAAATAAAGAAGTTGTTACATTCACAAGGAAATACTTTTGCCCAATGACTCAAAAATCTGTTTGTGCTTCGACAAAGCACATGGGAGGAAGAAAACAAACCTAACAAGGGCAGCCAACCGTTCCGTAAAGCAGTGCTACTCAAAGTGGTGATCCTTGGACCAGTGTCGGTTCCTGGCTCATTTCCAGGAAAGAAACAAACAGTTATACCCTATGGAAGTGGATCTCAACCTATGGGTTGCAACCCCTTTCGGGGTCGAACAACCCTTTCACCTAAGACCATCAGAAAACACGTATTTCATATTATATAAAACAAATAATGTTATGGTAGGGGGTCACACAACATGAGGAACTGTATTAAAGGGTTGTGGCATTAGGAAGGTTGAGAACCACTGCTCTATGGGCACAAAGTTAGTCCTGGCACACTGGAAAACAATTAATTGCCAGTCAACCACATCCACTCACCTGAGAAGCCCCACTGGAAACCTTCCATCACAGATTACTACTGGTCTTTCAAGATAGGCTTTATACCTCTAAGCTCTAGAAGGAGATCCCGCAGTTTTGTGATAGAAACCCAAACTGATTTCAAAGGGTTTGTGCTAAACCCCGAGCTTTGAAAAGCTACTTTTGGACTATAGCTCTCAGAATCCACCAACTAGCCTTGGGGAATGATGGGAGCTGTAATCAAAAAGTATCCAACTAAACTTGCATGAATTTCAGAGCAGGAAAGATGCTCTTAGTCATCTCTAAGCTCACTGTCTCAGTGAATACTGTAGGCTCTATTTCAGAGGAACCCTATGAAATTCATGGGGTCACTATAAGTCACCAAGCAACATGAAGGTACATAGAAAGCTAGCATTCTTCATGGGAGGCTGAACTGGGCTGCTGGGCTGTATTTTCTGGCTTGATACCACAACTAGGGTTTGCTGGTGACTAAATGCACCCAGATTTATTTTGTACCCAGTAGGAGAGCACTCAGATTTATATTGGCCACCTAATATTTATTTTGGCCTTCTTTCTTCAGTGCCAAAGGTAGACAAATAGAGTCCTGCAGACTGTCAGTGGCAGGAGAGAAAGAGCGATGGGTCTGGCAGTCCACCTAGCTATTATTCTGCCCCAGGATGAGAGGTTTGTGGAAGGAGGTACCAAATACCTTCTTCTTCAAGATCTCAAAAGTATAACAACACAAGTACCCCTAAATATGTCACCAACAGGATGTGAGCCCATATAATCTGGCCAGCCAGGCTTCAACCACATTCCCCCCAATGTGCATTTCAACACTCAGATGGCCAAGAAACAGTTTTGACCCACTCTCAACTGATGCCTTCCTCCTTCTGCACCATCACATGAACCCACTCCCTTTCTCAGGTTAGAGGCTTAAAATCTCAGGGAATGAGATGCTAATGGCCTGCTGACCTTAAATAGAAAGAGTAAAACCAAGCGTCAGGACCAAAGTCTGAAGGTCCTTCAGGGAATACGGTCCCTGTGGTAGGCTTCCCAAATCTCAGAGACTGGATCCTCCTATTTGGTTCTCAGATCAAGAAGGAGGAATCTCAGGGTGAGAGCAGTGTCAGGCAAAGAATGTGTCATCATGAAACCAGCAGAATATGTCTCCTGCAACAGCATCGCTAGGTTTCAGTTTGAGCCATGAAATCTTAGGGCCTGGGATGTTCCTGAGCTGGCAACCATGTCTTGTGGGTTTCCCTCTCTGAGCTGACCTATCTTCTTGCCTCTATTAACACTACCACCTCATGTTCCTATCTCTTTCTATCTCTGCAGGCCTAACTCTGCTAGGAAAAGGGAGAGGGCAACACAGGTGGTGACTATACATTGCCAGCTCAAGAGCATCCCAGACATTAGCCCTGAGCAGACCAGACCATGCAAAAGGTTTACCTCTTTCTTTGCCAATAAAGGGCAGTTTCATTTTAACCTATAATGGAGAAGAGGGACAATGTGGTAACTTGCAAGACTGTATTGAGATTAGCACAGTGTGTCCAGCATGCAGGCTTCATAAGATCTCATCCGTGACCTTAAAAATGCAAAGGATAAATAAATAACAAAGAACACACACAAAAAAGTATTATCAATATGTAGGAAATGTTCTATTTTATGGTTTTTAGGTCACTCATGAGGAAAGAAAGCCCAGATCTTTTTAATGCAGTTTTTGAGCGCTGCAAGAGGACCATGTTTTTAAATGTGATATGTAGCAAACCCAGAATGGAAATCATCCAGGATCTGGTTCAGTGTGCTGCTCTTAAAGAGAATTGTGAGGAAATTAAGAGAATAACAGAGCAAAAATCCAGGGTAGTAAAGTTGGACTTTACTTAGAGCCAGGTTCTAATCCTCAGTTTTCCTTGAAACTCAAAAAGACTGTATCTACACTGCAGAACTAATGCAGTTTGACACTGTCATGGCTCAATGCTATAGAATCCTGGGATTTGTCATTTTGTGAGCTTTTTGGCCTGCTCTGACACTGTCTGAGCTGTCCTCTGGTGCCACAACAAACTACAAATCCCAGGACTCCATAGGATAGAGCCATGGCAGTTAAAAAGCCTTATCAAACTGTATTAATTGTACAGTGCAGATGCAACCCCAGATTCATTTGGCACGCATTTTCCACGCTGAATGTGTTCTAGTCTCCCTCATCTCCTTTATCACCAAGAAACTGAGTGAGCCAAGCACCGATTTCTCGACTTCTTCCACGGTCCTGCCAAGAGCTCTCCATCTGTTAGCCATACCCTCTGTTCCTCCAATGTGGGACTGGCTGGGTCCCAGTGAGGATTACAGATGGAATTACTCCAGCAAAACATGCAAAGAAATAGCATGTCTCTTGACAGAAAGAAACTAGGAAGAGAAGGCTTGAGCTGTATGTGTTTTGCATTAGACAAGAAGGAACTTAGGATTCTGCTTGAAAAAGAATCTGAGTCCTGGACCATCTAGTTTGGGGCTGTCTTTGTGGACTCACAGTGGTTCTTCTGGGTTTCACTGGGGATCAAACCTTGGACTTTTTGCATGCAAAGCATGCACACTACTACTGAACTACAGCCTTAAATTACACACACACACACACACACACACACACACACACACACACACACACAGTATATATCTGTGTCTAAAAGTCTCCTGTTGATTTATGAAGACCCCATGGATTTCATAGGGTTTTCGTAGGTAAGGAAAACTCAGCGGTTTTGCCAGCTCCTTCCTCTGAAATATAATAGACTACAACACTTTGTATTTATTGACTTCCTCCCATCCAAGGACTAACCTACATCTAACATCGGATGGGATCAGGTGCCTTTAGGGTATTTAGGCCCTAGTATAAAGCCTTTGCCTTTACCTTTATGAAGCGATGAGGGAAGTCCAAGCATAGTAGGCTCAAGTACTCATGGTTCTAAGGACTTTTTTAAAAACCAGTTCATAGGAAGTTGTTTTATAGCATCTCGGTACCTAAAGTCAACCAAAGCCATTTTGGAACATATAGCAAAAAACCCAGCACCATTTCTTCTTTAGTAGTAGAACCAGAAATTTTAAGTAACAGACCGTCTACTGTACTCTCATGATATCCATCATTTGTTGTCTCTTTCTGGCCGCATGTAGTCCAAAGTCTGCATTGCAATATCTGATGAACATAGTGCATTTTTGTGAGTAAACACACTGAGAATTGATCCTGGTGCAATACCCCATGCTTAACTGTGCTGCAAAAGAACTCATGGGGCATACATTCTTCTCCTTAACTCCCTCTTCCCCTCAAAAATCTACAAAGGCGTAAGATTAATGAGTCACTTTTCATGCAAAATTGAGCACTGAGGTGGAATCTGCACTACAGAATTAATCCAGTTTGACACTGCTTTAACTGTCATGGCTCCATCCTAGAGTAGTTTAGGGTTTATAGTTTGTTGCAATCAGGAAACAGAGTTATCTGACCAAGAAAGCTAAATATCTCACAAAACTACAAACCTCAAAATTCCATAGCCTTGAACCAAGGCAGTTAAAAGTGGTGTCAAACTGCATTATTTCTGCAGTGCAGATTCAGCCTGGAATACAGAAACATTATCGTTTAGATTTATATACCACTTTTCAACCAGTGACTGTTCCAAGTTGGCTCAGTTTCAAGGAAAATTTAGAACTTGAACCTGGATCTGCCAAGTCCTAATCCAATGCACAAACTGCTCTACAACTCTGATTCTTTGCTCTGTTTTTGTTTTAGGTCCTCTTTGAGAACAACACACCTAACCAAATCCTGGCTGATTGCCATACTGAGGTTGCTGAATATCAGGTTTTTAAAATCCTGCAGGAAAAGTCAGGTAGAGAATATGACTGAGGAAATAAAGCAGTTTGACATCACTTTAACTCCATGTGTCAATGCAATGCAATTCTAGGATCTGAAGTTTTGTGAAATATTTAGCCTTCCCTATTAGGGAGCTCTGGTGTCCCACCAAATTACAAATCCCAAAATTTCATAGCATTGAGCCATGGCAGTTAAAGCAGCATCAAACTGCATTAATTCTGCAATGTAGCAGCAGCCTCAGTGTCCCCCAGAGAGTTTCATGGCTTGATAGGGACTAGCATCAAGATTGCACAAATCTCAGTCCGATGCTATCATCCAAGTGTGGGAATCTGTGGAGCATTTTTGCTCCAACAACCCACTGCTGGCCACATCTTCTCTTCCCAGTGCATCAGAAGTGACTTTGGGCCCCTTCACACTATACAAATATAGCGCTACAATCCACTTTAACTGCCCTGGGGGGTGCATCCTATGGAATTCTGGGACTTGTAGTTTGGTGAGCCATTGGAGCACTCTGCCTCCACAAACTGCTAATCCCATAACTGCCAATCCATAGAAAGTTGCCAAGGAGGTTAAAGTAAAGTAAAAAAAAAAACAGCACTAGAATTGCATGGTGTAAATTGGGCCACTTCCATACACCATGTAAGATTGGTTTTCAGTGGGAAAGAGAGGGGTTTTTTTGTTTGGGGGTGTGATGCAAAATTGAGGATGGCATATTTTGAAATTTTGATCATGCCATTTTGTTTAAATCGGGGGCTTGGGAGCATCAGTGGAATGGCAGAAGGTTTGGGGACTGCAAAGGTGGAGTGTGGGGTCCCAAATAGGGTTCTGCTCTAACCACTACACCACAACAATGCTCTCTTCTCCCCCCCCCCAGGCTTCTGATGACCCTCTATTAAGAACTACACATCCAACCAAACTCTGGTTGATATTAATTTCAAAGCCATGAGATACAACATTACAATGTACTGCTACTCAGCCCAAGAAATAGGTTCTTCATTGCCATGCACAAATAATTTAATTTTACTCAAACAATATTTTTGGTTTTCTTTCTGAGTAGTAGCCTAAGAATAATGAAATAACACCTTTCCTGCATACTGGTGCTTTTTTCATTTTGTGGTTGGTTATTTGGCTATTTATTTATCGCTGCAACAATCCTGCAAGGTAGACCAGACAGAGAGTGTGACTAGTTTACAGTCATCCTAGTTTCATCCAGCTCACTAAGACTAAAACCCAGATCTGCCAAGTCTCAGTCCAATACTCTAACCATAACATCACACTGTCTCTCCATATCTAATTCTTCTCTCTATAGAAAATGATGATCTACTTCCTCAGATGCATGGAGTATTCAGATGCATTGAGGCACCACCACACTTTGGCAGAGGAGGCTAACAATGTTGTAAAACTACAAATCCCTGCTTTCCATAGGATGGAGGTGCAGCACTTAAAAGTGGTATCAAACTGCATTATTTCTACAGTGCAGATGCATCCCCAGTTGGGCTTTTAATGCTGCACAATGGTCAATTGCAATGTTACTGATGCTCTCAAATTTTATTGCATGGTAGCAGCAGGAGAGGCTGGATGGGGAATTATTTATTGCTCCAGTATTTTATTTATTTAATTAACTGATATCCCGCCTTTCTCTCAGCATGTGATCTAAGGCACCGTGCAACATTTTAAAAGCACAATGCAATCTGAAAAACCTCTTAGTACAAACGTACTCCTGTATGCCTTCCTGTCTCTTGACTTTTAAATTTCAAAATAATATTTATGCATACAATTCTCAGGGACGTAGCCAGGATTTTAGGAAGGGGGGGGGTCCAGACTAAGTGCCACCATTATATTGGGGCTTGGGTACGGCGGTGCAGCAGCACGCGCCATTCATTTTTCTAATGGAAGGGGGGGGTATGGACCCCAAAAACCCCCCCCCCCTTGGCTACATCCCTGCAATTCTGTGCCTAGAACATGGACATGTGATTTCATAAATACAGGGCTCAGTTACATGTTTTTCCCCTCTAGGGCAGACCAGAATGGAGGAAAGTCATGGTGACCTCTTCATTTCAGTAAACTTGTTACAGACTACTAGATTGAACCCTAATTTATTTATTTATTTATTTATTTATTTATTTATTTATTTAAAATATAATAACGACTGGAATTTGCACAAGACCACAGAAAGCATAATTCCAGCATTTGAACTCAGAGCCCCTGCCCTTCCAATCAGAAGCCAATACTTTCAAAGTCTTCAGATACATTCAAAGTCTAACTATGGTATTCCTCTCCTCTGTTCATTTATACCCAGCCATATCTGAACAATATCTGGATGAAGAGATTGAGAAAGAAAGGAAGAGAGTGGGTATCTAGAGACAGAGTGTGCATCTACACTATAAGGCTCTTTCAAAGTGGCATCAGTTTGATATCACTTTAAACACCAGGGTTTCCTCCTGTGGAATCCTGGGGTCTTTCCTTAAGTGAACAACTCATAGCTGCTTGCTAGTGTTGTAATTCTGGGGAATAGTCCACCAGAAAAGCGTTCTAAAGAGACAGCCTAGTGCAGTAGTTTGGGCTTCAAACTATGAGTTTGGAGACCTAAATTCAAATTCCTGTTAGGGCATGGAAACACACTGGGTGACCTTAGGCAAGTCACACAATGTTGGCCTCAGGAGCAGACAATGGCAAGCCTCCTCTGAACAAACCTTGTCAAGAAAACCCCATGCTAGGTTTACCCAGGTGTCACTATCATAAGTCAAAACTGACTTGAAGGCACACCGCATGCAGATTTAGAAAGACCCAGTGTGTTGTAGTTGTTTGAGCATGGAACTAGAACTCTACAGCCCAGGGTTTGAATCCTTTCTCATGAATGGAAACCCAGTGGGTGACTTTAGGAAAGTCACACTCTCTCTGCCTCAAAGAAAAGCAAAGACAAAGCCTCCTCTGAACAAATCTGCAAAAATGTCCACCAATACAACTAAATGCACCTCAAAGTGTTTGCCAACTGTGGAATGCAGTCACCGCAACAGTGAGAAGGAGGGAGATTTCAGGGAAAGGAGGAATGTAGTCACCCAAAGAGTGAGAAAAAAGAAGATGCCAGGGAAAGGAGGAATGATAGATAGATAGATAGATAGATAGATAGATAGATATCGTTTATTACAGTCATAGACCAGCAAAATTTGCACCAGAGACATCTAAATATGAGTTACAAATATTTACAAAAATGCAAAACCATAAGTATACAAATATGTAATAGCATAAAAAGAATTGTCAGAGAAACATCTGAGTGATGACAGACTCACAGGGATTACACCTATGTGTATAGCATTTATTCTCTATCCAGAGACACCTGAATATAAGTTACAAATAGTTGCAAATATACATAAAACACAAATATAAAAGTATAAAATGGCATGTTAAAATTAGTCAGAGCTGCCATGTTTTTAAGCAGGAATGCAGTCACCCCAAGAGTGAGAAAAAAGGAGATGTCAGGGAAAGGAGGAATGTAGTCTCACCTAAAGAGTGATTAAAAAAGGAGAGGTTGGGAAAGGAGGAATGTAGTCACCAGAGTGAGGGAAAAAAGGAGATTCCAGGGAAAGAATGAATGTAGTCACCCCAAGAGTGAGAAAAGAAAGGATCAGTCAAGGAAAGCTGTGCCTTACCGCCTCCGTTCTTGTAGCAGAGGTAAGGGAACCGCCAGACATTGGCCAGATCCACCGAGAAGCCAATCACCGAGAGCAAAAAGTCGATCTTCTTGGCCCAGGTCTCCCGATCGGGCAGGGCAGCCTCTGGAGAGCTGTAGGGGATGGTGTTGTTGGCAGGGCTGTCCCTCTCCAACAGGCTGGTGCTGGTGTACTGGACGCCGTTCTGCTCCTTGACCAAGATGAGCTCCACATCCTTCTTGTCCAAAGGGCGCGGGGCTGGAGGGATGGCAGGGCCACCGTCCCGGAGGGGCATCCCTGCTGAGCCCCTGGCATCCAAGGGCTTGATCATACTCCCTGGGAGGAGAAAAAGAATCAAAAAGAGGCAAAGGAGAAGAAGAGCTGAGGCTGTGAGGGGAAAAAAAGAAAGAAAGAAGCCAGGAGGCGCAGCGCTCCAAAGCTCTCCAAGAGCGCAGCGCAAAAACGCACAGAGGAGAGAGCAAAGGAGGAGGAAGAAGAGGAGGAGGAAGAGTCAGAGGAGGAAGGCCAAGGGAGCAGAGGGGTGAGGAGAGCCCAGAGGCACCGCCCTGGCCCCAACCTAGCAGAAAAGCCTTCCTCTTGGGCTCCTCTTCCTCCCCCTCTTTGGACAGAAAGCCTGCCAACAAAGTGGTACACACCTCTCTTGCGCTCTGTCCTTTTTTCCCTGCTCCTTCTCCTCCTGCTCTTTCTCCTCTTCTTTCCAACACTGGTTAGGGTCTATCTTATCTCTCCTCTTTTCTTTGAGCCATCACACAAACACACAACAAACACACAAAAACGCTGCAAATGCCAGGGTACCCAACCTGGGTTTGCAATTGCACGTCTCCTTTGAAGAGAGTTTCACTTTGGAGTCTTTTGAGGGTTTTTTCTGTGCCAAATCCCTCTACTTTTCTTCTCGTTGTGTGCCTCCAAGTCTTTTTAAGGGGGGCATTTCCCCGGACCTGTCCTCCATTTCTGCCCAGGAGGCAATCCAGAAGGTCCTACCTTCTAAGCATGGCGAAGAAGCAAGAGTTTCTATTTCTGCACGCGTTTTCTGCTTTTACTTCATACCCTGCACTGGCTTTACCTGCCTTTGGCAGTGCCTTCTCCTCCTTTGTGGTGAAGGCACAAAGTCACCCTGGAAATATGGCAGCCTGAAGGGGAATCTAGTATTTTCTTGACAAGGTTTGTTCAGAGGGGGTTTGCCCTTGCATTCCTCTGAGGCTGAGAGAGTGTGACTTGCCCAAGGTCACCCAGTGGGTTTCATGGCCAAGTGGGGAATTGAATCCTGGTCTCCAGAGGTAAAATCCAATGCTCAAACCACTATGCCACACTGGCTACTTCTTTAGGTGGGGATTTTATTTATTTGTTTGTTTATTATCCCCTTCCTTTCCACACTTTTTAGGAGGTGGGGAGAAATCCTGAGGGCATTGGTCCAAAACACACTTTAACTGCCCTGGCTCATGCCCAGGAAATTCAGGGAACTGTAGTTTTGGGAGACATTGAGTCTTCTCTATTAGAGAGCTCTGGTACTACAACAAATACAGTTCCCAGGATTCCTTAGCACTGAGCCAAGGCAGTTAAAGAGCAGTGAAAGCAGTCTCAAACTGGATTATTTCTGCAGTGTGTTTTGGACCATTGATTTCATGATGGTCCCAGACCAGAGTGATGTTGTTTTGATGATGCTGTAAAGTGCCATGCAAAACATTCATAATAATAATAATAATAGTAATAATAATAATAATAATGTTAGTTGGCGTACACACGGAGAAAGTCCTCCTGTTACAATGGACTAAAAATTGTCTTGACCTGCTGCTATTCCCAGATTGCGTAGCTCTCAAGACCTTTCATCCCCTGCCATGTTCTGGATGGTTTAGATCAGGGATTCCCAGACCTTGGTCCTCCAGAAGTTTTGGACTTCAGCTCCCAGTATTCCTGACAGTTGGCCAAGCTGGCTGGGGCTTCTGGGAGGTGAAGTCCAAAACACCTGGAGGACCAACGTTTGGGAACCAGAGAAATCAGAGTGAAGTATCATAAATCTCCCTTGCCTCCCCTCCAGCTATGGATCAATCAGGTTTGCAACAATCCTGCCAGATTTGATTTAGTAGCCTAATGCTGGATGATGCTCTTTGAGGAACATGGTCCCATTTGCCCCTTTTGTTTTCCTGCTGTGAGGACCATGATTGGAAGATGGTTTCCTCTAGCGGAAGCCACCTTAGAAATCTTTAAAATAGCTCAGATATACAAAGATGACATCCCACATGGCAGATTATTCTGTTCATCTAGATTGCGATTGTGTTCATTACTATCTTCCAAGACAAGGGAGTTTATCACACGATGGAGATCAGGAGTTTATCCTGTGAATATCCCAGAACAATTGTGTAATTACACAAAACAATTTCACACAATGTCGCACAAAACCATCCATTAGAGTGGTCACAAAGAAACATGAATGCACATCTTTTTACTTTCGAGATTTCGGCGACAATGCATTTCCAATATCGTTTATTTGTGCAATTGCGTGTGATAATCATTCATGCAATTATTCGCCATTTCCGTTTTATTTGCAGGATGCTTTAAATGTGCTTTAATCTCTTTTTAATGCCAAAATAGCCTAAGTGTGATAAACTCCTATTTGGCAGAAAACCTCTAGCGTTTCTGGAGATTCCTTCATTTATTGAAATTTCCAGTGAATTGACTCACCATTTGGCAATTCATTCAATGAGTTCAGTGGTTGAATCTATTCCTGGATATGTCAGATCTGGCTATGGTGACACATGCCTTGCTTATACCTCATTTGGGTTACTGTATCACACTCCCTAAAGGGTTGCCTTTGGAAACAGTTTGGAAACCTCAGCAGATCCAAAATGTGGGAGCCAGAATGCTGACTGGGGCTAGTTACAGGAAACACTTAACTCCCTTGTTGCAACAGCTACACTGGCTATGAGTTCATTTCCAGTCTCAATTCAAAGTGTTGACCTATGAAGTACTAAAAGGCTTAGGTCCAGACTTTTAAAAAAGACTGCACCACACTATAAGACCCTGCCAAAATCTTAACATCCTCAAGGAAGGACTTTTTCTCTGTCCAATAACCATCACGGGTTCATTTGGTGAAGACATAGGAGAGGGCCTTCAAATCTTATTTCCTTTAGCTGCATCCGCTTTGCAGAAATAATCCAGTTTGTCACCACCTTAACTCAATGCTGTGGGATTCTGGGAGCTGTAGTTTTGTGAATAATTAATAATAATAATAATAATAATAATAATAATAGTTTTTATTTTTATTTTTACCCCTCCTCTCCCTTGGGATCTAGGCGGTTTACAATATGATAAAACAATATAAAATACATCATACATAATAAAATACCCCCCTCCCAGCACAACACCTTAATAAAATACCCTTAAAAGTAAAGAATAAATAATGCATTGTGAGACACTTAGCCTTCTCTGTCAGAGAGCTCTCATGCCACAACAAACTACAGTTCCTAGAATTCCATAGTATTGAGCCATGGCATTAAAGTGGTATCAAACCAGCTTATTTCTGCAGTGCAGATGTACCCTTAGTCAAAATTTCCTTCAACAACAGGGTAGGCTGGCTCCCTTAGCTCTCCTTTTGCCAGCAAGTAAAAACACTGGCATTTGATGATAAATTGGTTGTGCAGAAACATCTTTGTATACGATATTTTTACCTTTACTGTTATCATTTGAAATGATTTTATACTTAATAATAATAATAATAATAATAATAATAATAATAATAATTGTGGTGGTTTAATATGGTAGCATATTTAATTGAATTTTAACCTTTTTTTAATTATCAGCCTGCCTCCATCTCATTGTAGCCTCATTGTGAGCCCCCTCAAGTCATGAGCAAGGTAGGCTATACATTTAACACAACAACAACAAGTCCTCTATTTAAAACTGACCAAGAAGATTTGGCTCAGTGTCATAATAACAATAATAACAACAACAACTCCTGTACTTAAATCTGACCAAGAAGATTTGGC
Organism: Sceloporus undulatus; assembly: GCF_019175285.1. NCBI lineage: Eukaryota > Metazoa > Chordata > Lepidosauria > Squamata > Phrynosomatidae > Sceloporus > Sceloporus undulatus. Next base: position 17,482,069 of record NC_056529.1, on the reverse strand, counting down.
CCAGTATCATAATAAAAATGTAATCATAGAAAAATGACTAGAAACCTGTCTAAGCTAAAGTAGACCCACTGCATCAATTGTTGAATTGCTGAAGTGTGAGCTGCCTTGGGTCCCTTTGTGGGAGAAAGGCGGCACAGAAATTAAACATATAAATACATAAATAAGCAAATAGAATGGCGAATTAGCACATGGGTAAGTGGTGTGAGCATTGGATGATGACTCTGGGTTCAAATCCCCACATGGTCATGGAAACCTGCTGTGCAACCTTAGGAAAATTGGTCTCCTAAGAGGAAGGCAATGGCAAACCCGCACTGCACAAATCTTGCCAAGAAAACCCTATGATAGGATCACCTTCTGGTTGCCATAAGTCGGAAATTACTTGAAGGCACACCGACACCATCACAACAAATCCACTCGATTCAATAGATTTACTCTAGTGGATTAACAATTGGATTATTTTACTGAATTCCTACCTTTTTACGCATAAACACACAGAAGGGGAGAAATATGGAAGGAAGGATAGACCATGCCCTCTTCTTTCCAAGCCTATCACACACCTGACTTCAGCAACCCACCCTCTCCATATTCTTGAACCGAGCCCTTAGGCCAACTCACCAATAGGTGAAGTCTCTGTGCAGAAGATGACACTGGATCAAGATGGGTGTCCCATTCCCTGGTGTGGGGGGGGGGGCAAAGATGGTATGGAGGAGGAGACTGGGTCACCCACCACCTCTCCACCCTTCTCTCCTTGGAGAAAGGAAGACAAGCTCTAGGCAAGCCAGCGGTGAGCTTTTTAAAAACCCATCCGCTTCCTGTGATTGAATTACTGTATTAATCAAAACCTCACAGATGTCCTACCCTGGAGCATCCTGAGAGCCAGCCTTTTGCTTCCCTATACTGGAGAGAAACTAGGTTTAGCTTGCAGCTGTTCTGGAAGACTCCACTGCCCCCCCCCCCCCAAGTCCAAAGTATTTGCAGTGAGGAATGAATTTAGAGAAGTTTTAAGAAGGTGGATAAACCAGGAATCCTTGTCCCCCGAGTTTTTTTAATTCTTCGCCTCCCTGGAGAATGTGAGCTCTGCCTTTGTGCCTCTTGTCCACTAGCTGCAGAGCCTTTTTGAGCTGAAAAGTGTGGGCAGGCTGGTTAATGTAATCTCAGCTGGCCCTCAAGGTAAGAAAAATCCTCAATTGGATTTTGCAAGGGTGAAAAAAAATAGGGCTTAATCTAGAATCAGTCTGGTCCACATTCTGCTTAATGGGGCTTGACAGCAGTTTTAAGCACTTACAGGCCAAAGGATGGGGAGGGAAGATGTAAAATGTTCCAGCTGTGTTTGCTTTTGGCAGGTTGGGAGGTGACTCAAAGACCTGTAAAAAGCATTCAGTTGGGTGACATTGGCCATGCTGAGAAGGGGGATGCTGTAAACATTAATATTAGGTGATCCTAAGGAAAAGTGATGTTTAGAAATGTCCCATTTGGGGTGCATCTGCACTTAGAAATAATGCAGTTTGACATCACTTTTAAGAGCTGTAGCTCTATCCTATGGAATCTCATGGTTTGTAATTTTGCAAGTTTTCTCTGCCAAAGATTATTAGTTCCTTACGAAAGTGCAAATACCTGGATTCTATAGGATGGAGCCATGGCAGAATAAGTGGTGTCAAACTGCATTGTCTCCATTGCAGATGTACACTAGGGCTGTGAAATTGAGCTTCTTTCCTTTTTAAAGCTGTTTTGAAGGTTTTTAAAATAAAACTTTTTGTTTTAAGCCCACTGCCTAACTCTTTCTTTCACACTGCTGTTCAGATGAGCTGTTTCTCAGGTAAACAATTCATTTGTTATTCTGACCTTATCCGGACCATTTTTAACATCACATTATGACTTTTGTTGTTGAATGTCTTCAAGTCGTTTCTGACTTATGGTGATCCTAAGATAAACCTATCATGGGGTTCCCTTGGCACGTTTCTTCAAAAGAGGTTTGCCATTGCCATCCTCTGTGACTGAGAGAGTGTGACTTGCCCAAAATCACCTTGTGGGTTTCCATGACCAAGCTGGGATTCAAACCCTATGACTCTCCAGAGTCATAGCCCAATGCTCAAACAATTACACCACATTGGCTCTCCAAATGATAACTATCCCATCAGACTAATATCCATGTGGGTATTGCAAAAACATAATCTTATGGGATAGACATAATTTGACTACTCCATCAAATTATGACTATCACATAAGATTATGTTTCTTTAATACCATTAAAGCATGGTATTCTTGGGTGGCTAGGGGATTCTGGAAGTAAAGGAGCTATCCAGGGTGATTAAACAATATGTGGGGCATTGTTTTGTAGTTTGGAAACATTTGAACCCTGATATTAGTCAGAATTGATTAAAATGGGCCCAAAATGGACTCAACAATTTTATATATAGTGTTGACTGTGGGACTAAAAATAGATGATAGATAGATAGATAGATAGATAGATAGATAGATAGATGTTGTTGTGTACCTTCAAGTTGCTTCCAACATATGGCAACCCTAAGACGAACCTTTCATGGGGTTTTCTTGGCAAGTTTCTTCAGAAGGGGTTTGCCGTTGCCATCCTCTGAGGCTGAGAGAGCGTGACTTGCTCAAAATCACTCAGGTCTCCAGAGTCATAGTGCAGCACTCAAACTACTCGAGAGAGAGAGAGAGAGGGGGGAGAGAGAGAGAGAGAGAGAGAGAGAGAGAGAGAGAGAAATAGAAAGATAGATAAATATATCTGTTGTTGTGTGCCTTCAAGACATTTCTGACTTATGGCAACCGTAAGGCGAACCTATCATTCTTGATAAGATTTGTTCAGAGGAGGTATGCCATTGGCTTCCCCTGAGGCTGAGAGCATGTGATGTGCCCAAAGTCACCCAGTCCAAATAGGAAATTGAACCCAGATAGATAGATAGATAGATAGATAGAGAAAAGTGCCATCCAATGGGGACAACTGGTATTTACTGTTTTGGCAATTTGTTCTCAAATGTTTCCTCTGAAGTGAAGCCGTTTTTCACAGGACTTGAATTCCAGATCACCTGTCCCACGTGAGTTTTCTTCCAATGGAAAGCTGCTGCTCTCTGGGGGTGAAAAAATGATCTTAAGGGAGGAAATCGCTTAAGACAAGTGTTGTTGAAAAGCATGGATTTCTGCTCGGCATCTGTCACACATGTGAGTCCATGGGCAGAGTAGCAAGAGTTGTTGCTGTACCCCTGGACTACTGCCTGAGATGATTATGATGTCACTGGCCTGTTTCCTCCAGAGTCATGATACTACTCAGGATGGGTGTTTATTATCTTCACTACAGAAATAATGCAGTTGGACACAGCTTTAACTGCCATGGCTCCATCCTATGGAATTCTGGGTGTTGTAGACTGTTGTAGTACTATTGCTCTCTGACAGAGAAGTCTAAAAATCACACAAAGTCCATGGTCCAAGCATTGAACCATGGTTGTTAAGGTGGTGTCAAAATGCATTGCACATGGCCCTCCACATTTGCAGCTTTGACTTTTACATTTTTGATTATTTACAGATTTGATTGCTACGTCATCTCTAGGAATCTCTAGGTTCTCCAGCAAAATTCTGCTGGACATTGACCATAGAGCTGCACTGGAGACCTAAGGATTCCTGCAGAAAACACTTCTGTGGGTATTTGTAGGTCCCCCAGCATTTTTCTATGGTTATATTTTTGCAGAAGTTGACCACAGAGTTCTATTGGAGGACCTAGAGATTCCTAGAGAGGTGTCACATTGCACAATTAATGCAGCTTGACACCACTTTAATAGCTCATGGCCAGGGTGACCGGATGTCCTCCTTTTCCCTGAAGATGCCAGCCACAGATGCTGGCAAAACATCAGGAATAAATTCTTCTAGAACATGGCCACATAGCCCCAAAACCTCACAAAAAAACATGATACCTTTATTGGGCCAACCCAAACACACATTACACATGTTGCAAGCTTTCCAAACTCCACTGGCTTCTTCATCAGGCAAAGGCGTTTCAAATGATACAGGAGAAATAAATTGACTATTTTAGTCATAACTCTGCATTTGGTCAAGATGTTGTTGTGGTAGTGTTCAGTTCAGATGTTATGGAAAGGTGTTGATAAAAGGTGGTCCTCTCCTCTTTCTGGCTTTGGAGATGCTGGGAGATTCAGTCCACAAAATAAACTTTAAATTTAAATTTGTACGGTAAAAGGCTACTGCCTTTGAGATCCAGTCTGTCTCAAGTTTGGATGAGGCTGTACTTTGCTATATGGCCAACACGGCTACCTCTGGATATATATTTTTTCAGAATACAGGAGTAATGGCACTTTTGTAAAGTTTGTTCCGTTATATATGTAAGCAGCACCCCAACAGAGTTACATCAGTCTCCCAAACCAAATTACCCAGAAAGAGTAGGAGAATAGGAGAAAGAGAATATTTCCCCAAACCCTAAAGGCAAATAGCAATCTGGTTTTCTCTCCTTCTCTCCCTGACTCTCCTTCTCCCCCTAGTGTTGTTCTAACTGACTGAGAACTTTGGCCGGTTGTGCATGTTTCAAACGTGAACACTGTCATTTGTCGATATTGTCAGTCACAGGATGGAAAGACTTACAAGCTTTGGGGTTTTTGAAATCACAGGAAAGGTGAACCTGAGAGATTTGTCCCTTCCTAATACACAAATAAGTGCAAACTGGTGTCAACCTCTTGACAGTGCAGAAATATCTTGAGTTTTAATGTACATTTGCTTTGTCTAGCTCAGTGGTTCCCAAACTTTGGTCCTCCAGCTCTTTTGGAATAAGGTATTCTGAAGTCCAAAACATCTAGAGGATCAAGGTTTGGGAACCACTGGTCAAGATAATACTTTTTCGCTCTGGGGCAACATTTTTTTCCTCCCAGCAAAGAATGGCAAGGAACAGCGCCCCAATAGTGGAAAAGGCTCCAGCACTATTTGATGCTGCAAAACTGAAATACCAAGTGAACATCATGGCAGAGAATGAGAGCCAGAAGTTACAGCAGCCCAGCAAGACCCGCTGTATTGCTTTATAAACATTAACTGACATTGGTAATAAATTCAATGAGCTCTGTGGCTGGGAAGGTTGGCAGCTGTTTAAACACAAATATAGAGAGAAGAGCCAGCATGGCATAGCAGTTCAAGTGCTGGACTATGGAGACCAGGATTCGATTCCCAGCTTGGCCATGAAAGCCACTGGGTGACCTTGGGCAAGTCACACTCTCTCAGCCTCAGGGGAAGGCAATGAATGGTTAACCTCCTCAGAACAAATCTTGCAAGAAAAAACCATGATAGGCTCGCCTTAGGGTCACCATAAGTCAGGAATGACTTGAAGGCACTCAACCACAAACAACAAACAAACAGAGAGTTAGAAGAAGCCTTAAAACTAATATTGCCTATTCTCCTAGTCCACTCCCCCTTATAAATGATGTTACTTTGGGGTGGACACTTTGCCAGGGGTATATGCTGTCTTCTAGTTGAGGTTGTTTAGGTCTTTTTAAGAGTTGTTTGGGCATTGGACTATGACTCTGGAGACCAGGGTTTGAATTCTGGCTTGGCCATGGAAACCCACTGGGTGACATTGGAGAAGTCATACAGTGTGCCCTTTTTTTTACACGGGGGATCCGTTCTGGACCCCCACGTAAAAAACCCGCATATGCTCGAGCACCATTGAAAGTAATGGGGCTCATGCATGGCGCCACGGGTCCGCACCCCAATAAATCTTAATGGGACGCGCCACACGGGCTCCCTTGCGGCTTTCAGCGTATGCTGAAAGCCGTGTATAGTGTGCCTACATATGACGCGGGCGCATTGTACTTGTTCAGCCTCAGAGGATTTGAATTTTTCTGACATGAAGAAGACATTTCTGAATAGCACTGGCTCCTGCAGAGGTTAATACTTGGGAGTACTGGTAGGGGAGACATTTTAGCTGCTGTGGCTCTTGTGTAAAATTGTTGTGATTGGAAACACAAGGCATTTGGGTTTTTTCTTTAAAAAATATTTTTAATCGAAGCTTTTGAGTCAGCTTGTGGGAGGATGTGTATAACCCACAACATTTCCCTTTATGATGAGAATTGTGGTTGAGAACATTTGATGTCACCCAGTTTTGATGTGTTAGCTGTGTGATGTGGTTCCTGCCAAAGGGAGGAGAGAGACACTGAGAACATGAGATCGTTTCTCAGACTTTCCTATCAGGTTATTTGCCTGTTTGTTTGTGTTCTTGATAAATAGTTATTATATACACAGACCTCACCATCCCTTTGGAGCCAAGTGGTTTAATGGAACCAGGGCTCCTAAATAATAAGACTGCTCATCTTTAAAGTCTACATGGCAAACACTTACGAAATGGTTCTTGCCATGCCGAGAAAACATATGCTGATTGAATTTGCCCCATGGAAATAGTTGAGACTTTCAGTTTGATAAGAATTTACCAAGATATGTACGTTTCTTTAAACAGGAGAAGGAAGAAAATTAGTTTTTAAAAAAATTGAATGAGGTTGTATGCTATGAACTGACCGATTCAGTAATAACTGGCGGAGAAGGACTCCAGTTACCAGGGAAGAAGGAATGCCAACCTCTGCATTTACTCAGAGGTGCCTCACTACTATGGCAAAAATCAAAGAATGGCTGAAATCCTCTGGGTATCTTACACATGTGTACCTTCACCTCTAAAAACAGTTTGCTATTTTTGTCTGCTCCACAGCCATGTTCAGTTCAAGTCTGTGGAAGTGGAGGTGCCATGTGCAGGAATGTGCACAGCTGTGCATGGATGCATACGCACACTTGTTGTGTACTTAGTGGCACATTTGGTCTCTCGGGTCAGTTGTGCACCATTGCCATTCAGCACAAGGGTTACACTGCACAGTTAATGCATAACTGTACATGTGAAGAGTTCCACACCCTTCGTATACTACCTTGGCCAGAGACTTATTTGAGCGTCCAACAATTGCCGAAATGGGACGTTCACTTCTATAGTCTATTTCAGTCCCTATGGCACCTAAAAATTGCTCCAGGTTTTCCCAGCAGTTCTCCAGCGACAGCTGGTTTTCATGAGCTGACCCTTTGCAGTCCAAAGAATGTGTGGGTATCACACTCTTGAGTGGGCAAAATCCATTCACTTTACAAAAATAAATAAGCAAATTGAAAATTACAAGTTACCCATGCAGATGCACTTTGCAAATTTGGCTGCACATTCAATAGCTATGAAGGTAGCTGGAATGTCAATGATGATAAATAAAATGCCTGAAGTAACCACCTCACTTTGATTAAATGCTAGGGTCAGATCTACTCAGAGCTCATCATGAATGTATCCTAAAACTCAATGGCTGAGTCTCCTTTGTCTCAAATGCCTGGGACCAGAGGTCTTTTCAATTTCAGATTTTAAAAAAATAAAATTGAATTTTGGGATAGCTGTATTTGCCTATATGTACATTATGAAATATCTTGGAGATGGGATCCACGTCTAAACACAAAATTCATTCATGTTTCCTAGATACCTTGTACACATAACCTGAAGGTAATTTTATATGATACTTTAAATGATTTTGTGCATCAAAGTTTGTGTCCACTAAACCATCAGAAAGCAAAAATAGTTTTTTTGTGGTTTTTTGGGGTATGTGGCCATGTTCTAGAAGAGTTTATTCCTGACGTTTCACTGGCATCTGTGGCTGGCATCTTCAGACAATGCATAGAGAATGGCATCCTCCAAAGATGCCAGCCACAGATGCTGGTGAAACATCAGGAATAAACTCTTCTAGAACATGGCCACATACCCCAAAAACCCACAAAAAACTATGGATGCTGGCCATGACAACCTTCGTCTTCACATTAGAAAGCAAAGATGACACTATCTCAGCCACCCATGAAAAAGTATTGGATTTTTTTTGGGTATGTTTTAGATTTTGGCATTCTGGACAAGGGAGACTCAACCTGTAATGTTTGTCACGGAGACAACTTTAATTAAAGTGTGCCTCTTAAGGCAAGTATCTGAGAATTAAGTTTGTCTGTGTTGGGAAAAACATCTAGAATCTCATCTTTCAAGGTCAGAAGAAGTCAGTCATTTGGCAACTCTGGCGAGCATGACCCATATTCTGAACACGAACTTTTCAATTATTGCTAAAGAGGCTTCTTGGCCCTAACAGAATTATGCTCATGGGTTGGGGCTGTGGCAAAAGAAAGAAAGAAAAAGAAGGAGATACAATTGAATTAAAGGCTGGAGCTGCTTTATAGGATTCATCTGGACAAGTTTGTCCCCGAGGCTGACAAGTCACAGAGATATTAAGCTTTCAGAATTACCCAGAAGAGTTGCGGGATGCGGCGAGAGGGAGGAATAATTGATCCAAAGAATCCTTAGTAGTTTATATTAGATAAAGTTGGAAAGATAAGCAGAAATGTTAGAAGAAGGGACCTTAATTGAAGAATGGTTGGTCTGGGAAATGAGAAGTTTCAGTACAAAGAGTACAAAGGACAATACAAAGGGAGACGTCTTGCAACATTGTACAATTAAATGTTCAGCCAAATTTGCAAAGCATATTCATGTGTGCAATTCTGTATCCACAACCTTGAACTAAAGACAGGTGGATTAAAATGTCCCTCTACCTTTGCACACATTTGTAAAATACCACTAGAATTCCAACCCCTGTGTGAATCCTATACATAAAAGGCCTCTTGCCTCTCTCACAACATCCATATACTTGACACATCACCTGAAAAAAAGAATCTACACTACGGCCACAAATAAAAGGCTACTGAATGTTCAGGAAGTTATTTCACGGGACTGAACTGTACTTTGCAACACAGAAAACTGTTAAATGAGACTGAGCAGTGCTTTGCAAAGTGGGAAGGTGTTAAATGAAAGGGAACTCTCTTTTGCAGCCTGGCAAGCTGCTTCACAAAACCAAGTTTGCTTTGGAATGTATTGCATGACTGCAGACTGGGAAGCTTTTGCATGGAAACTAAACTGTGCTTTGCAGCCTGGCAACCTGTTACATGGAACTGATCAACAAAACTGGGGCTCACTTCTTAGAAGACTAAATATCCCCCCCCCTACATTAGATGTTTGATGGAGAAATACCCAAGTTGATAAGAAATCAATGGAGACTCTTATTTTGGCACTGTTTTATGCTCTTAGCCTTAACACTAATCTCAAATTGGAATATAGCTCCTTCCCCACCTCCATATTTTATTGCCTTAGATGGCAATGAACACTCTCCTCATACAATCATCAGCTTATAAACAAAAGAGAAGTAGTAGAATTTATAGATATCGGTAGGCCACTTTAAGAAGTTGGAGCAGCATCCGATATTGTCCCTACCTTGTTCCTATGTGTCTTTAAGTCATTTTTGATTTATTTATGGGGACCAATCATGAGGCTATCCTGGCAAGATTTGTGCAGAGGGGCTTTGCCATCCTCTGAGGCTGAGAGAGTGTGATTTGTCCAAAGTCCCCCAATGGGTTTCCATGGCTGAGTGGAGATTCAAACCTTCATCTCTAGGGTTATATTCCAATGCTCAGTTCATTGCATCATGCTGGCTCTCATAGTTCCTGCTTATGCTCCTGGGTATTCAGGAAAAAAGCTGTATTGATCAATTCTTCTCCTTGAGAAAAGTACTATTTTCAGTACAGGCCGTGGACCAGAAGGGGGAGCCCTTGCACTACACTTCCAGATCAATTGTTAGGTCATCAGAAATACCCAGATTTGGAAACCAATAAAGGGATAATAAAAACGATACTCAGAAGTACATGCAATAGTGGTCTTCTCTCCCCACGGAATAAATCCTAACCTATATTCACACAATTGGGAATAAAGGAAACATGGGAGAAATGTTCCAGGTGACAAAATATTAACATGTGAGTTTCTATTGGGTCTCATTTACCTGTGCAATGCAGGAAAGCTTGCCATGGTTTTCTTGAGCAAAGAGGCCACCAAAGTCTCATGGAACCTTTGTGAAAAATCAACTTGTTTGCAAGTAGAGCAAGCAAGAATGGAATCGGTGAAGATCAGAGCAGAATTTGGTGAGATTGAAGGCAGAATCTGAAACTTTGTTTTTGCTTTTTAAGTTACATAGGTGGAATAGTCTTATATACATTCAAGAGGTCCATAGGAAGCTGCTTTGGAGTTAGGCCAGCTGTCCATCTGTCTAGCTTTGTCTGGCTGAAGTTCTCAAGAGTTCAAGGCAGGACATTTCCCCAGCCTTACTTGGTGATAAGGATGGAAAGAATATTCCTAAATATGTGAGACTTAAATGAAAAAAGGGGTCCTCAAGTTTGGAGAAAGTCAGTTGAGAAGAATCTAGAATGGATGCCAGTTGAGACTTATTTTGCACACACAAAAATGTGCTTCTTTACACAGAAAACAGCACTTCTTGTGCAGAAAATGTTGTCATCTGCTTAGAAAGCATGTGTTGTGCCCATGATTTTCTGCACATTAAAAAGAAATCTCCAGAGAAAAGGCTGTTTGCAGTGCCCCTCATGTGAACAAATTTTTGCAGAATAAATCCCAAACTGTAAATAGTCCTTTTCTATGCTTCTCTTCACTGGCAAATAACAAACCAAACAAAAACAATGAGTCACCCTGGCCTTGCTGTGGGTCTTGGTTCAATTGCAGATGTAGATGTATGTCTCAAGTCCTGCTGAACACAGTGGAACCATCTTCTGGATAAACTTAGACAAGTCTGGCTTTTAAAGCCCACCTCCATCAGATAGAATGTCTGTGTTTGTATTTTGGCTTAATAAAATGCCAGGTAATTCACATCCTAATGAAACGCCCCCACATTTGAAAACAGAAAGAAAACCTGCTTTCTTCTGCTGGGAGAGATTTAGTTTCTTTCCAATTTTCAACTATGACTTAACCAAAATTGGAGAGACAATATTATTACCGTTGTTGTTTCCTCCTTTGGATAATAATAGCCGTAAGAGTTATCATCTCAACTTTCTTCCGGTACTGAAACCCAAGACAGATGACAAAAGGCTGATATCTTCCATCAGAAAACATAGCTAGGTTGATGGAGCACCATCATCACAGCAGAGTACATCTGTTAATGTGATCTCCCCAAACCCACTTTAGAAGAGAGGGCACTGGGTAACCTTGGGCAAGTCACACTCTCTCAGCCTGAGGATGGCAAAGGCAAAGCCCCTCTGAAGAATTTGCTGCGATACATTTGCCTTAGGGGCGCCCTAAATTGGAGACTTGGAAACACACAACCCAATGAGGGTGGGATAAAGTGTTTCCACCTGCATGTAAACATGCACACACATCTCTGTAGTCAACAAATTGCCCAATACCTGCCAGAATAAAAATACAGTAACTTCCTTGCTAATAGACACTACTGGAAAAGACGCCACACAACCTTGAGACATTTGAAAATGATGAAATCATCTAGTTTCTCTATTTTGGTGGCCACTCAATACAGCTGTGGTCACGAATCTCATAAGCTTTTTTTTTTAATTGTAAGCCGCTCTGAGAGCCTTTAGGGCTGAAGGGCGGGGTATAAATACCGTAAAGAAATAAAAATAATAAAATCTATTTCTTTTAGCAAGTTCTTTCCTTTTTTTGCTTATTTATTTAGGATACAACAAAATTCTGGGGGAACTTGTGAATGGATCACTGAGAAAAGGATTCTGTGGCCACATTCCCACTATGATTTAAAGTGAATTGCTGATCAGGTTATATGGCCGTCGTTTCCAACTGAAACCAGTTCCGATCCTACTGCAATTGGTTTCAATTCCAATGAAGCGAGGCAACTGTTTACCATCCCTCCTCAGTTTTCGGTAGATCCATCATCCAACCCCCAGCGCTGCCTTTGTGCTTGTGGTGTGACCTATGGGCACATGATTTTTTAAATAATATAAAATAAAATTGATAGAAGATTCAATTCATTGGTTTTGCAACCACTTGCAATTACCTGGGCGATCCGACAGCAGCTCGTAGTGAGGAAAGTAGTTGCAAAACCAATGAATCAAATCTTCTATCAATTTATTTTTAAATATATATATATAGCTGGGCTGCTATTTACGTCACTGCTGACACATGATTGATGTGCATTTTGAAGTGGCACAAACTAGTGGGGATGACAATCGTGCCAAAAAAGAAGTGATTACAAAGGGATAATGAAAAGATCCACTTTCATAGGGGGGAACGACGGACCTTTTGGAATCGATTTACCAACACAGAACGAAGGCGAATCCCAAACTGGTTTAAATGTAAGTGGGAATGGGCCCTACATTGCTCGTTTGCATAAACTTCTATAGGAGACCAAACGTTGGGTTCACAAACCCAAATTTGGGTTTTCCGTATCTCACTTCAGCTAATCTGGTCATAAAGGCATCATGTACAAACCTAGGCTTCATTTATATTTTTAGTACTTTTTCTTCCTAGAAATAAAAACACATGCCATCCAGTTTATCAACTGACCACAAAATGCTTCCAGGGTTTAAATATTTATTTCAAAACACAGACATAAAAAAACCACAGACTTTGGAGAGAAAATGTTTTGATATACATGGCACAGTAAGACACAATAAACAATATAGCACAACTATCTGTTAACTTGGATGGCAAAATCCTACCCAGGACTTATGGGTTATAGTTACTACTATGTGAAACTCGGGGTGCTTCCTGATGGAAGGCTCCCAGGAATACAATTAGAAGATTAGTACAGATTAGTACTCCCAGGAGTACAGATCCTTTCCATCTTTTTACTCTTTAACAGATTTTCTGCATTACAAAAGACGATTATAGAAGTAATGGGGAAACATGGCTGGTTATTACAAGTGGAAGTCAAGGATCCGAATTCTAATAGTTATTTTCAACTAGAGCAAACATAGTGAATCAAGTATTAAATGGGGAATCAACAAGTAGGATCTATTCCATTAATTTATCAGATTTACTCCAGATTAAACAAATAGGAATCAGGCTGATATTGACTGAACTGATATTGACTATGAGGTAGGACAGAAGTCTTGTTTGGAAGCACCCAAAGGCTTAGATCCAACTCTGAATGTACAAGGGATCCTAGATCACTTGAAAGGTTAGCATTCATTATAGCCACAGATATCTAGTTATGGGGGTGAATAAGAATTCTATCCCCCATCTCAAATTTTCCTTCAGTCCCCAACTTTCTGTCATTGCAGTAACATGAAGTTCAGTTGAGCATTTGGAGAGTTTTTATATGCAAACAAAAAGGGCAGGCAAAGCTAACAAGGAAATTCAAACAGAAATAACACAGTTCTAGGTATAAATGATTTTAAAAGTCTCACTCTGCCATGCTAGATATTTGGAGACTGAAAGAAAGTTACTTACTTTCAGCAGGAATGTAACTATTAAGTGCAAAGACATCCTTTATTTTATTTTATATTTGCATATTATAATATTTACATCTTTCTTTTCAGTCCCAAACAGACCATCTCAAGGTGGCCAGGTGAGTGAAATATCCGAGAGGCACAACTATAGCCATTATTTCCGTTCTGAAAAGTGGAGGGGAAAGTGCAATGTACAATGGCTTTTCAGTGTGGTGTCAAGATCAAAACCTCCTGAGTAGGTTCTCATTGTACAAAGATATTGTACAACAGTTTTTCAGTGTGGTGACAAGATCAAAGTCTCCCCGGCTGTAGGTTCTCTCCCTTCTCCAAATTGGAGCTTGAAACATGGAGTGTTAAGAGTTAATGGGTTAACACTGAACAACAAAAGGGAAAAGTCATTTATTGATGCTAAAATGGTTGAAGATTCTGTAAAGTTCATTCTTTAATTTCTATCAAACCATGGCTATAGTGTGTAATAGCAAATGCTACCCAGTGGCAGATAAAAATTACAAGAACATGTAAATGGTAGTCAGAAATGATACTGATGGGAATTCATGATTTTAGGTATGAATGCTGCTTACCCTACAGTGATCCCTATGAGTCCCTATATTGGGAGAAAGGAGGGATGTAAGAAAATAAAATTAAAATAAATAAACATGTATTCAATAATGTAAGAAATATGTAGGGATTGCAAAAGTCCCCTTGTCCTACTTTACCAGGCATCAGCTGCTGTCAGCAATGGAGGTCTGTTCTCCTATCAACTGGAACACAATAGACTGATGTTTCCATCCTACTCTCACTAGTAATTTCTGGCATGAGTATCAGAAGCAGGATCCCAGTTACAATTCCAACGCATACCAGAGAAAGCTGCTGGGAAAAGTCAGTCTGATGTATCTCAGTTGATAGGAAAAGAGATCTCCATTGCTTGCAGTGGCTGCGGTCCTGTAAGACAGGATGGGGGGAGCGTCAATCCAGGAGGCATGACTTAATTAAAGATACAGTTTCCCCCTTTGGCAAGGTTGTCCAGTCATGTCCTACTGTAGGGGCCTGTACTCATCTCCATTACTAAGCTGAAGAGCCAGTGTTGTCAAAAACAACACTGTGGTTGTGTGGCCAGCATGACTGCACAGAACAGTTACCTTCCCACTGAAGTGGTACCTATTTATTTACCTGCATTTTTATGTGCTTTTGAACTGCTAGGTTGTCAGAAGCTGGGACTAGTGATGGAAACTCACTCTGTCACACAGTGCTTGGGTCTCGAACTGACAACCTTGCCATCGTCAGAGTCAGAATCTAAACAACTGAGCCACTGCATCCTTAGCAATGTATATTGCTAAAGCTTTATCTGCACTGGTCAAGATATTCCAGGAGCAGCCCAGAGTATCCTGGCCCTGAAACTGGCCCAACTGGCCTGTTACCTTGGCCTCTGTTTCTACACTATGGTGGCTGTCTGCATGGATGTCCTGCTGGGCTGCCCAGTATTTTCACCGCTGCTGTGGCTTACTCACCTCTGAGGTCAGAATGAGGTGACTGGCCATCTCTCAGGGATGCTTTGATTTAGATTTCCTGCATGGCAAGGGTTTGGACTGGATGGCCCTTGTGGTCTCTTCCAACTCTATGATTCTTTGATATGCTGGGTGCTTCCCTCTGACTTTAGGATGAGTGACCTACAGCAGCAGCAGACATGCTAGGTGGCCTAGTGGGATGCCTGTGCAGACAGGTGCCATGGTGCAGAAATGGATGGTTGCAGATCTTCCCAGAAGACCTGGAGGTGCTACGTAAGGGTTTTCTTTTTTGGTTCATATAAGTAACTGTGGTATATAGTCACATTATGACCAATGGAAAGAAGGAGGATTGAAATGATAGGGGAAATCAGTCTATGCAGGTGGCCCCTGCATAGACTGTGAGACAGTGAAGTGGACCAAGAAGCTGGAGCAGATAGTGAGTTTGTCCCATTGTGAAGAAAACAGCCATCTGCAAAGCTTCAGCCCTCTTCATTTTTGATCTCAAGATTTCAAGTCCTTTGCTTAAAACCCAAGGTTCCCCAAAGTTGAAAGGAAAAAGTCCTGTTCCCTAGAAAAAGTCCTTAATAATGGGAAAACTTCTGCCACACAGAAAGAAGAAGCTTTCTGCTCCAAAAATCTTTACTTATCCAAGGAAACAGTTCATATGTTGCATTTCAGCTCCGTATTAGTAGCCTGGGGCAAAAAGTGCAAATCCGGCCCCAAATAGGATAATTTATAAATTAAAAACAGCTTTGAAATGTATGGTGTTTTTCTTTAAAAAAATGTTATCATCTTCTGTGAAAAAAGAACAAATAATGTTGAACTTTTAAAAAAGAATCCTTACACACATTAAAAATTGCATAGATATTTTAGGCCTTTCCGATTCAGTCTTCTTTTTTATCGGAGACACTTGAGTGATCATCTTCAGTGGTCTGAGGACAGACTTTATTTCTGGGCACAGAGGTCTTTTCGGAAACTGGCATTTTTGGTGTGGGCACCGGTTCAAATTCAGTCTCTGTGAATAGCTGAGAGCGCTGCAGCTCCAGATACGTTGTAAATAGCTTGGCGTATTCAGGATGCTTCAGAGCAAAATCCTTGAACTCTTCTGAAAATGCAGAAACACAATGTTATATCTAAACAATGAGAAAATGTGGATGTTTTGCTCAACCACACTTTAGCAAGGATGGGGAACTTCTGGCCCTGGATTCAGTCCTTGTGAAGTCTCAATCCAGCCTACTAGACCTCGCCAGATGGTCCCTTTGGATAAGGGAGACTCAATCTGCACCTCTCTTAATATTTTGTTACTGTTATTTATTCATTGGTCCCATTCAGCTGCGCCTTTGGCTCTATCCTCCACTGGAGTTCATCCCTCATCTTTTCATGTTGATGATGGTTTGTTTGAAAGAAGATAACTTCAAACAGCTGGATATGAAGCTGGCTTGCTTAATGAAAACATGGCTACCATTAAACAGCGCTCAAGGTTTGCACAAACCCTCCTGCTTTACATTCTCAACACACTCAACTCTTACCTAGTATAATATGGTAACATTATCGTTTTGTAAAACAATGAAGGGAGCATGAAACAAGAAGCAACCTATAGGCAATACCTGTGCTTGCTTGGTTGCTATCTATCTGTTGTTATTTCAAGTAGCTGAATTGTCATGTTTGCTCCACAGAAGCATAGGAATTGTAATCTTATAAGGGAAAAACTAGGGACTCGCAAACAGACTTTACAACATCTTCAAAAAAAAAAGCTACAATCCCCAGGAAAACCATGACAGTTCAAACTTACCATAGGAGAGTTTGTTTGTCTTATCAGCATCTATTTCCTTGAAAAGGTCAGAAATATCAAGATCAGGAAGGCCAAGTGATGAACGGATAATTAAAGCAAATTCATCTTCTGTTATGATGCCATCTTCATCAATGTCAAAGAGCTGAGGAGAGAGATCAGATGTGAGAAAGAGAAAGAGTGTTGCAATGTAGACCATGGCAACTTCAGCACTTCTTCATTGCTTATGGAGAGCTGGACTCAAATCAGTATTTCGTGCACAGCTGTTCCTAGCTTTCTAGAGCCTTTTGGTGCCTGGCATTTGGTGCCTCTAGAAATGAGAAACTTATCATCAGATAATCTGAAGCACAAAAGCAAGATCAATCAAATACATACTTATTTCCTTTCACAACCATTGTGAAAGCCTGGAACAGCCTTTTGGCAGGAGAAGAATTAAGTGTCTCATTGACCACTATCTGCCCATCTTCAAAAAGCTAGGAAGCTAGAAAGTAGAGCAAGAGGCCTTATCCATAGTGGTCCCCAAACCATGGAATATTGTTTTCCCTGTACACAATTTAGTATTCTGTATTCTGCCTCCATGTAGTTCTACTGTGCCACCTCATCATGATGTAAAAGTGACCTTAGGCTCTTTCAAGGCTATGCCAGGAGAATCTAAGTTGGGAAAACTGAATATGGCCCATCAATGGGAGGTTGGCCATCAGGGGATGTGAATGGTGTGAGAAAATGGCTGTCTGCATCTATGGAGGTACTATCCATGCCAGTGAGGTGATAGATCTTAAAGGCATTTAAGATACATTTTGGTTTCTTCCAAGGAGATCAAATGGGACTCACTGGTTCTCCTTCCCATTTTATCCTCATATCAATGGGATGATCAGTGGGTTGGAGAATAGAAAAGTCCAAACTTCAGCCAGCCTGTAGGACTGGATGTGACAATTGCTCTATCATGTAATCTCTACACCACCAGAAAAAGGGACCTTTCCACACTACAGTTCTAGCACTTTCATACAGCTTCAGTCTCCCAGACATGTTTTGCACTTTGGAGTTTGTCACACTTTGGAATATTTGCATATACATAAACAGATACAGTACCTTGGAACTGGGACCCAGGTCTACACATGAAATTCATTTGTTTCATATATACCTTTTACTCATGGCCTGGAGGTAATTTTATACTCTGTATACAAAATTTGTATCTATTAACCGATCAGAGCACAAAGGTATCATTATCTCAACCACCCATGTGGACGATTTTGGAATTCTGGATAAGGGAGACTCCACCTGTGTTACTTTGACTTTCATGGCTGCATTCTGTGGAATCCTGAGATTTGGAATTTGGTGAGGCACTAGAACTCTCTGGATGAGAAATCTAGATATCCCTCCCTAAAATGCCAATCCCCAAATGCTGCTGCTATGACAGTTAAAAATCAAATTATAGATCCTTGGGCCCTTGTTATCCACTGGGGTTTGGTCCCAGGAACCCCTGTGGATAACAAAATCCCTGGATGCCCTAGTCCCATTAAGTATAATGGCACAGCAAAATGGTGTCCCTTATGTAAAATGGAAAATCAAGGTTTGCTATTTGGAATTTATATTTTTTGGGAATATTTTCAAGCTGTGGATGCTTGAATCCATGGATTAAAAAATCAGAGGATAAGGAGGGCCAACTGTATAATTATATGCCAAAGGACCGATGGTTACTCTGCCCTTATTAGCAGAATTGTTTTATCATAGGCACTAAATCTGAGGACTTACTTGAAATGCCATTTGAATGGTCTGTTCCGTATTTGCAGGATTACAGAGAACAGACAAGCCGATCACATATTCTCTGAAGTCTATAGAACCATCTCCATTCTGTAAGAAAGACAAGGCAACATTTATTTAATTGGAGATCATGACAGACATGTTCTCAGTCCATCCTTCTGATATGTTAGGTCTATTTATGAACTGAGGAAAAAAACCCAGTGAAAACATGCAAACCTCACCTGCATTTTCTTCCCACCTTTGTTTCGCAACGTCTTGCAAGGTTTTGCTTCCTGCCCCTCCTCCATGGCAATTATTGCATTTTACACATATTTTTTCTCCTCATGTTTGCATTTATTTGCTCACTTTATACATGCCTAGCTAAGATGGAAGTTAGGGCAAATCAAACCTGAACTTTCACTAGAAGTGACTTGCAATTGGAGACTGTTTAGTTTAGGAATATTAAAAGAAGACAACACCTCTGGGAAAGATGATAATGCTTGGTAAAGTGGATGGCAGTGAAAGAAACGGAAATAACATTACAGGTGGAATGATCTAATCTGGAAAGCCATGGCCTAGAGCTCATAAGATCTAAGCAGGACACTCGTCAACTAGAGATCTTGGACATCTCTTCTTCATAAGGTCACCCTAAGTTAAAGTAGACTTGATAGCAACTTCCCTTTAAAAGGGGAAAGCGACCGCCACATTTGCAGCATATTTGGGGTGCTTTTGGCTGTGCTTTGGGTGAAAAGGACCTCCAAATAAGCACAATTGCTTAGAAAAATGGGTCTGGGGAACTTTGGGGAGCTTCAGGAAGCCTTATTTGGCTTGTATATATGGCCCATGGGCTAGAGATTGCCCATCCTTGTGTTAGGGTGGGGTCTTATCCACATAAATACATTGTTTACTCAGATCTTCACAGACCCAGCTGCAGCCACTGAAGTCATGCCGTCCCAAAAGAGATATGAAAAGCAACAAAGAGCCAGGGTGTTCCCATGCTGGGTGTGTAAAGATGAGTAATAAAAGGAGAGAAAGAGATGTCTCAATGAAAAAAGGGGAAAAAAAAGAGTGAGAGAGGGCTTAACTTTGTGTACCTTGCCAAGATAGTACAAAATTATTCATGCACATTCCATCTAGCGAAACCCGCCAACCCCTTTGTCTAGGGCAGTAAAAGCAAACAGGCAAGCCTGGATTTAAATAGAACACAGAGTTGACAACGTTGCTGTTGTTGTTGTATGCTTTCAAGGTGTTTCTGAACTATGGCGACTTTAAGGAGAGATTGTCATTGGGTTTTCTTGGCAAGTTGCTTCTAAGTGGGTTTGTTACTTCCCACCTCTGAGGCTGAGAGAGTGTGACATGTCCAAGGTCATCCAGTGGGGTTTGTGACTGAAGGGCTGTGCAGACTACCTCAAAGAGGTGGTCTGCAGCCACCCCTTTTACAGCCAGATTGGGTCCACGGCAACCACACGCCGCAGCCCCGATTTGGCCTTTGCAGGGTGCGATAGCTGCAGCTTTATAGAGCTCCTTTGGCACTGCGTCATGCAGACGCAGTGCTAGAGGAGCGCTGTGATGCTGTGTGTAGCACCGTGTAGCATCATATGGATGCTACACCCCAACTCCACCCCCAACCCGGCCTTTCCCCCTGCTGTGCACACTCCGAGCTGGGATTCGAACCCTGGTCTCCAGTCACAGCCCAATGTTCAAACCATTTACACCATGCTCAAAGTTGACAATACAGCTCTCCTGGGAAGCTAAATGCAGTCACCTAATATTCATCAGTTTCCCATGTCTATAAGTAGGGGTTTCATTCACTATCGATTACCCCAGTACCCTCCATTTATCGACACCTAATGCTCTCTTTGTTAGTCACACACAGCAGAAGTAGACAAGCAAATGGATGGCACCAATCTGAGCTATAGGAGGAGATGAAATGTTTGAATGTTCCTCAGTATCAAATCCAGAGCCACAAAAAGTAACTTTTTGGGAGTACGATTTCAGCTTCTCCCAGCCAGCAGGGGTGTTGTAATCCAAGCACTGGGGATGTGCAAATCCAAAATTCAGAGGGCAGAAAGAGAGGATATGTCCCAGTCTGCTGTGCTAGTTCTTTTTTTAGCTGCAAGGAGTATTAATTTAAGCTTGTGGAAGGAGTACATTATCCCTCAGGGCTCTAACAGAGTTCAGTTTACCCCTTCTGTAGGCATTTTGCAGGATTTATTTTGCAAACACTTCAGCCGTTTTCAAGTTGATCAATGCAAAATATGTTTCTCCTTCCCCCACAGCCAACCATGCCAAGCTACAACCTGATCAAAGAAATGACAGCAATTTCAATTTGTTAGGATCTGAGTTTATTTCCCCCTCCTTTGCACATTCATGCTTTGAAACAAAGAGAAGATCAATTTTTATTTTTATTTCTTTTGCTTGGGCTTGCTTGAAATTCAAACATGCCCTGAGGTTAAAACAGAATGCTGTTTAATACCAAAGAAAAAGGCAGAATATCTCTTATTCAATTTGTACAGGGGTTGGCAAAGTGTGTTCCCCAAGCCATTTTAGGCCCAGAAGAAGCACACAGCCTTTGAGAATCCCTAAGCGCAACCATGAAGACTCCCAAAGTCCCCAGACCACATTTATTTTCTTTATTCGGATTGCTTTGGGGATAATTTTTTTGCCAAAAAGAGCTGAAAGCCACTGAAACCTTCTGAACATTTGGGATTTTGCTTCTCCTAATGCCCCAGAGAGACCCTAATTGTCCCCCTAAAAAGCCCCAAATTGCCCAGAATAGTGGCTGGAAGTGATGTTGAAAACATTTTGGTTGCATGTGTTGTTTAATTATGCATGTTTTAGCTGTGCACATTTCAAAATATGTGCATTGATTGGTGTGCACCTTATTTCTTGAAAAAGAAATGTGCCAATAGTATTGCAAATGTTGGAGATGCTGTGCACATTTTCCTGCGATAAATCTCAAGAGGTGTGAAATTGGACCTGTTGTCAAGACTGGCTAGTCCAGGAAAATTTCTTTCCATACCTAAGTGAAACAGAGGCACCCTAAAATAAAGGATCCCTAAATACACAAGTATACAAACTTGAAATCTGATACAAAACATTTAGGAAACAGAACACCCAGAAAAAGGATCTGTGAGTTTGCAGGACTTACAAAATGCACAGCTGGCAAATTGAGGAGACGGGGGAGGATTGATAAGAAGAAGAGACAACTAACTGTTCTACTCAAGCTCTTAAAAAACCTGGAGCGAGTATCTAGAAAGGGACAAAGTAAGTACGAAAGTGGAAAGAAATCTCATCCTTCTTTGTCAAGCAAGGGTGGGGAATTTGTGCCATCAGAAGAGCTGAATTTAATATCAGAGAAGTTCTCAGGGCTGCATTCCAGTGATGGGTGAGGCCCACAGCCAAAGAATGCAATCAAAGAATGCAACCCAAAACTGCCAGGGTAGTTTTTGCTCTACCCACCCTTGGAAAGGCAGCTTAATTTTTTAGGAAAGGGAAAAAAACACATACAAAAATTGGGAAAACAGAAGATTAGGAATCTCCAGTGGGCCCAACTGGGTGCTTGGAAAGACCCAAGTGGGCTCTAGGAGCTGAGGTTTCAACCACATGGTTGTTGCGTTGTGGGGTTTTTTTTTTGCAAAAAAACCCCCAGCATTTTCTGTGCAGGAAATAATATTTCTGCCTTGGAATATTATTTCCAGCACAAGATGCTGTATCCTAGATGGAAAGTGTTGCTATTTTCTATGCAAAACAACCACATGTGAATTTTGTGCACAATAAACCCTGAACTGCGAATAGGCTTTGTAAACGGTGTGGTTTTTCAAAGAGCTTCTTGAAATGGGAAGAAGGCTGTTAAAATTACTTCTTGAATCCTTCAAGATGAAATTTGGAGTGCTGCCACACTGCAGAAAAAGACGTCAGATACCACTTTAATTGCTATAACTGCTATGGAAATCTGGGATTTGTAGCGTGGTGGGGGCACCAGAGCAATCCGACAGGGAAGGCTGAATATCTCACAGAACTACAAATCCCAGTATCCCACAGCACTGAGTCATGGCAGCTAAGGTAGTGTCAAACTGCTTTATTTCTGGAGTGCACCAGCTGCCTTAGTGAAGAATAACATCCTTAGTCAGGGACTCCTGGCATGGTCCCAGGGCCTCACAGTCTGCCAAAATAACAACAGATCCCATAAATGGACAACAAATCCACTTCTGTCTTGTTATGTTTTTTTAAATAAATGGATCTTTTTTATTTTAAGCAGTGTGATGCCTGCAAGCTGCAAGCCGGCAACTTATATAAAAGATGAATGGTCAAGACAGCTTTGGGGGAGTAGGCAATCCAGGAAGTTGTAAAGGGTCTGAGATGTCCTTTGACTGCATTTTGCCCATGTGCTCAACAATTTTCAACATGGCTTTGACAATTCTAATACATATACTTAATTGTACACAATCGCATAGGCCAGGCATGCACACAAAATCATAAATATGTCCCTGAAATGATAAAGAGATGTAGCTACAAAATATATACGTGCTAACTTTCCCCTGGTTCCATACTCCAAGGAAGGAATATCCAGCTATTGGGCACATACTGCAGAGAGAAAGCTCCAAGAAGAAATGCTAAGACGTGCTAGAACAGTTTTACAACTCCCTGCCTCCCCAGCAAAGCAATCTAAAAATGTAGCAAAAGCCAGGGAGTTGGCCTTGCTTCTTGAAAAGAGCATTTAGCTAAAACAATATCACTTGCAACAATCCTCAAAGTGAAATAAGCAGCATAGCCTTCTATTCATTCTTCCCTCTCCGATAAATTCAGTTCAGGAGTACATAGTTAGTTGAAGCCAGTCTTGGAGATTCATCTGGACTTTCCCATCTCCATCTCTGTCCAGGGCTTTGAAGGCGCGGAACATGCCATCCATACGTACGAGACAGCTGATGAAGTTGTTGAAATCCATGGTGCCATCTTCATTGGCATACCGGCGGATCATCAATACATAGAGCTGCTCATGCAGGTTGAAACCTGCGGCCTTGAAAGCAGCGGGAAGCCGTGCCATCTCGATGGTCCCCGAGGGTTGCGAGACATGCTGTTTGTAGACGCTCTGCCACTTCTTGATGTTGTTCCACAAGTAATGGAACTGGTAGAAATCCAGCCTGCCCGTGGTGTCACTGTCCATGACCGACACCATGCTCCGACAAGTGTCCAGGCTGAAACCTTCTGACTTCAGGTCTTGGTGGCGGGCCATCACCTTGTTCAGGATGTTCATCAGTTCAGTGGGACACACTGCCATGTCATCACCGGCCAGTTGGGCGAAGAGCCGCCGGAACTGGCGAAGCTCCTCGCTCTCATTGGCCTCCACGTTGGCAAAATGGCTTCGGGATGGTGGGGGCGGCTGAGGGGTGTACTGAGCTGCTGCTTCACTGATGATGTTCACAAGGCCTCCAATGAGCCCCATGACATTTCCTGCTTTCCCACCACCGCCACCTCCGCCTCCTGACAAGAGTCCTCCAAGGCCTTTCATCAAGGCCCCGCCGGCCCCACCACCACCGCCAGCCCCTCCGATGCTTTTAAGGAGGGCACCACCTGCACTCTTGCCGCCTCCGCTGCCCCCTCCAAGGCTTCTCATGAGAGCCCCCCCAGCAGCAGCCATAGCACTGCCCCCGCTTCCAGAAGACCCAGACCCACCACCGGTGGCAGCATCCAGCAGAGCCTGAGCTAGGAACATGGTGAAGGTTCAGAGAAACTCAAATGTCTTCCACCGACTCCGATGGCTTCTGAAAAGAGCAGAGCTGCTGGGTGTGTGCTGCAAAAACAACGCAGCTGCCAAAGGCAATTGCAGACCACTGTGCCCAGACACGTAATCGGCACAGCTGGAAACTATTGTGGAGGCAGGATGGGCTCCACCCTCTTGGCTGCAGGCGAGCCAAGATGGAAACCTCCCTCTGCAACGTTAAAGTCACAAAGCCTTTTCTGAGCAGCCCCAAGCATATCTTTTTTTTGTTTTCAATTCTTGACATTCCTCATCCCCTCTTCCTCATTCCCCATCCTACAATCTCTCCTCTTGTCCATTTCATGATCAATGAGAAAGCCTGTGTTTTGTTTTCATGTGATTCAAGTCACAAGCTTTCGCTTCTGGAAACAATTATAATGGCGCTTTCATTTCAAGCAGGGAAAGGGGGGACTTACTCTGTCAAAAAGGGCAAACAGCTCATGGAGAACGTCAGAGACTGGCAGCTTCAAGTAATTGGCAAACTCCTCGATTCCAATCCTGCCGCCTTTGGAAGCATTGGCGATGGCAGCAAACTGATCCAACTGCTCTCTGATATTGTCCCATTTCAGACTATTAAAAGAGGATAGGGTAAACAGTCACAACCATTTTAATCCCATTTGATATAGAATCATAGACTCTTGAGTTGGAAGGGACCATAAATACCATCTAGTCTAACCCCCTTACGTTCAGGAACACATAATTAAAGCATTCCTAAAAATGCCTAGCCAACCAATTTTTAAAGACCTCCAAAGAGTCTACGACCTCCTCTCCAACTCTAATGTTTAGACAGAATCCTTTCCCCCCTTTCATTCCCTCAAATCACATTTTCCTAGGCCATAACCATCTGAATTAACTTAGCAGCTGCTTTCAATAGTGTGTTTCAGATTTTGCCATGCCTGTATATTTCAAAATCTGTTTTCATTTTGTTTCAAAATCTGTTTTGTTGAATTTTGAAATTTTGTAAGCCGTCCTAACACACTTGTGAGATGTGGACAGCACAGAATAATGTTAACAGACCAAAGCCATCGCAGATCTAATGGAGAATACAGACATACACTGCATTACTTTTTTTTTTTATTACACTTGCAAAGGATGTCGCCTTATGATCTCAGGTCCCCCACCCAGCATACTCTTTAAGTGAACTGGACTGCAGTTCCCACCATCTCTAGCCCAATACTGGACAGTCTGGGAATGATGGGAGATGCATCCACTCAGAGTGTACATCAGGATGGAGAAACCTGCCAGATACCCCTGGTCCATTAAGCTCAATATTGCATGCTCCATCCAGAGCCTGAAAGCAAATAATTCCAAGTAATGGAGTTATTTGTAACTTTTTACTTTTCAAAGTAACCAGCCTGTGCCCACATTTCATTGGAAAAGTAACAACTTGTGTGGTGTTGGTGATGTTTACCCTCAAGTTGTTTCTGACATACAGCAACCTCCTTCTGGTCAGTGTTTCTACTGTGATTGAAGGCATTTGTGCAATTACTTGGAAACTATCCCCTACTCAGATGCGTCATTAGAAAGAGAAATGTTCGGCATATGACCATCATCATATCTGCCATCACAGCAAGGCAAACCACTTACTTCAGCTTCTTGCTAATTTTCGTGAATTCTACCAAGCCGGCTTCCATAGGCAATGTCAACCGCCCTGCAGAGATCATCAGCCTGCAGTCTTCATACGTATGGTCTGTAACAGGTACACCCAAAGCACTGCAGTTTCAAAGACATACAGAGACATATGCTGCTAGTGAAAGAAAAGACAGGCTTATTTTTTGGATGTTTTCAAAGAAACAGCCATGTTAGTCCCTTGCACATAACAAGAAGGAAGGGGGGTGTGTGGAAAAAAAGAAATGTGACAGCCTCTTTAAGACCAGCTGGTTTTTATCTTAGTGTGAGCTTTAGAGGCTCTACAAATGGGTGGTGATGGAAATCTGTGTGGTACCCACTGGCCACCACACATTTGACAGAGATGCCATGGGAATGCTGAAGCAGATTGTGCCCAAAGTATTTTAAGTCCCACAAATAATTTTACAAACCCATGGGCCCACTCCCACCCAAACAAGTGCCAACCCTCACCTTGCCATTTTGCTACGGACTCTGTTAGCAAATAGTATCGGATCTTTCTTCTCTTCCTCGGTTGGAACGTGGACGGGGAGAAACTGGAGAGGAAAACGACAAATGTTTTTAGCGAGCTGGAGCAACCCAGAGACATTCAAGAACAGAGTATTTGGACACACTGTGGATGGGATGAAAGCTTGTTGCTGTTTCTTAAACATACAGGATTTTGGGCTATCTCGGCTCAAGTATTTATGAACTCTGGCCTTTGGCACCTGCTTGACTAAGGTGTGACAATTTGCAGTCACTTCATTTGCAAAAGAAAAAATGAGGCAAGATCTTCAGTAAGAAATTCGATGCTGAGTGCATTTTTGTTTTACTTAAATAATAAAAGTAACAGTGCCTCAGCCATTCAGTTTAACTGCGTGATTCTCAGTTAAGGCAATTTGAATTAGTCCTCTAGGCTACGGAGGGTATCTTTGTTCTAGAGATAAACAGAGGCCATAAAATATTAGTTTTATGGTTCACATCACTAATTGCAAGAAGAGGTAGGGAGAGAAAGCCAGCTGTTATATAGCCCTTCGTCTTTGGGAATTAGTCAGGACTGGTTTGTTTGTCTGTCAGGGGCAACCAAGTTGAAATATTTCACTCAAAAGTCCTATAAGGTCCCTTTGCATACTGATTTTCCAGACTAATAGGGCTATATCTTTGAATTCTCTAAAGAAGAGCAAAAATAACAACATTTCCAACCCCCCCTTCCTTTTTCAGGGAAGAGAAGAATAAAAAGATACAATTCCATCTCTTCTGCTTAGCAACCACTTGGTGTGTTATCTCAATGCTACTCCAGTGGCAGCAGCAGAAAAATGCAGCACCAGATACAGTGGCTGTTAAACTTATCAGCCAGGGATGTTCAACATTTTAGCCACTTGATGGCACCACATGCTTAAAAGTAAAGGAAACCTTTTCAAAAGGATTTCTAAGAGAAAGGCTATCCTCTACATCTGAAAAAATGGATTGAAATCCATGACAGCTCAGACTAAAACAACATCAGTTAATCCTAACGCTGCTACTAGATTCCTCCCCTCTGTTTCTTTGTCTCAGAAGAGTAATAATAATGTGTTTCACTTGTGGAGCAAGGACTCTCTATGAACTATACAAGGAAAACAAAATTATGACAGAATGTGTATTGAGTTATTGATTTCTACACAGAGAAAGATCTTCATGAGGACTTAAAATCAGGGAGTTTTTTAAAGCATGCAAGCAGAAAGGTAATGTTAGAACCACATAGACCTTGAGATGCCATGGAAGAGGGAAGGGTTAATGTTGTGGTGGTGATTTGCCATCAAGTTGGTTTTAATGTATGGTGATCTTATGAATGAGAGACCCGCAAGAATTCGAGTCACCAACAGCCCTGCTCGAGTCTTAAAAACTCAGGGCCATGGCTTCCTTGCTTGAATCAACCCATCCGCAATGTTGTCTTCTGCTTTCCAACTTCCTAAATTGAGCATTAGTGTTAAGTTTTGTCTTGTGTAGGTCCTAGGCTTACTCAGAATGGGAAAAAACTATGAAACTCCACTACCAACTCAGAATGGCCTCCATCCTGTGTCAAATTCACAGGCTCCTATGCAAGTGGGGAACAGGATGTAACCGGTTAGTTTACTGATAATGCTAAAGATAATCTTAGATGATGATTTATTTAGTTTTTGAAAAATGAAACCAATAGAAGTCAAACTGGGTAGCTTACTTAGTGGTTGGAGCAGCTGAACTTTCAATTAATTCTTGATAGACTTTTGTTTTTGTAATGGATTGACTACCACTCTCACCTTCTTACAGGACTGGCACTTGTTGGAGTGCACTTTTTCTTGTTAAATACCTTCACGTCAACCACAGCCCATGGCAATCTTATTCTAGGGTTTTCTTTGCAGGGTTTCTGCAAGAAGTGTGCCACTGCCTTCCTCTAAGTCTGAGAGAGTGTGACTTGCCAATGGCTGAAAGGGGATGAATGGGGAGTTCAACCTTGGTCTTCTGAAGTCCTAGACCAACACTCAAACCACTACACTTTATTCTCTCTCAATCCGCAACGAGATTGGGCTTTGCAATTGAGACTCTATTTTCAACTACAGTACACATGTTGAAGAATGAATTAATTATATAAACTATATCACTCTTCTTGATCTAATGGGTGTACTTCAATCTACTGTAATTTGGATTACCAAAAGGATTCAGACCTAAATCAGCATATACTAAAGTCAGGTTAAGTCAGTTTACTACTACTGTATGTCAGTTTAATAGTCAGTTTAAGGTTTAACAGCA
This sequence comes from Sceloporus undulatus, assembly GCF_019175285.1. NCBI lineage: Eukaryota > Metazoa > Chordata > Lepidosauria > Squamata > Phrynosomatidae > Sceloporus > Sceloporus undulatus. The sequence goes on along the minus strand of NC_056529.1, from coordinate 17,453,601 downwards.
TGATTTCTCAGGTACTTACCTCCACTTCAACCTTTGTAACAAGCTGGGAGAGAGTAAGGACTAATGCCTCTGTGCTGGAAAAGATTTTTAATAAGGTTGGTATTAAGCAAATGTTTATTAAAATCAACCAGTTGGGTTGCATCTAAGTATCCTGTCTCACACATCAATCTAAATTTTAAGAGTTACATGTAATAATAACCAATTCTTACACTGATGCCGTTTACATCCATCTCTTAAGCAACCTTTACAACAACCTTGCAAAGTAGGCTCTTTACTATTTTCTCCAATCAACAGATGGGTGTGTGCGTGCATGCGGGCTAAAAGAGAAGTGTTAGCTTTAAAATCACTTCAAATCATGGCTGTGAAGTGAAAACAGAGCCATCTCCAAGTAAAACTCATTGTCACCCATAAAAAGGAGGAAGGGGGAAGAAAAGGAAGAGGAAGGAAACATGGCAGCACTTTTAAGACTAACTGTTTTTTTATTTTTGTATGAACTTTCATGGATATAAACACACTTCTTTAGATGCATCTAAAAAAGAAGATTCGGATCCACAAAAGCTCATGTGAAAATAAAAACCAGTTAGCCTTAAAGGTGCTGCCACATTTCCTTTTCTTTGCTCTCCCTTCCTTCCTCCTTTTTTATGCTGAAAGAGCAACCTACTGATATGTAGAATGTTAGTTTGGGGCTCTATTTCCTCCCTGTTTCTTCTTCAAGTGGCTGTTGCCCCTCACTTTGTCTAGAAACATGCAAAGGTTCATAATGCTAGGCATGCAATTCTTTATTGATTTAATTCTTGAAGGAAGCTGTGACTCATGAGGGTGTAGCCACGCTGCAGAATTAAAACACATACTTTAAGTGCCATGACTCTGCCCTACAAAATTGTAGGATTTGTAGTTTGGTGAGTCACACGATCTCTCTGACAGACCAGACTGGATAAATCACCAAACTAAAAATCCCAGGATTTGTGGCAGTTGGGGGTCAAACTGTTTTTATTTCTGCAGTGGGACTACACCCACATTTTAAGCAATTTTCTTCTTGTTGCAAGAAATTCACAGTTTGAGTTATTCTGTGCATATTTCGCTTTTTTAAAACAACAACAGCAACAACATTTTCTGTGTATGAAACAGCATTTTCTATATAGAAAAAAGATATTTACCTCGTGTAAAGCACTATTTTCTGTGCATAAAATGCTGGTTTCTATGCCAAAAAGATGTGAATTTTGTGCAGAATATGTCCAGAATTGCAAAGTGTCTTGCCAATCTAGTAAACTCATCGGGGCTTACTAATATTTGAGGAACACATTCTTTAATATATATGTTCAAATATTCTTCCTATTCCTACTTCTAGCATACAACCATAATCACTGAAGGCAGCTCTAGGTACTTTGTCACCTAACTTATGATTTCTCTGCTGACCTATCTCTGTATAAACATCCAGAAACCATTATATGTAAAAGGTTCTTCTTGTGTAACTAGCAAGTCCCAACATATTTATTTTACTTCAATAGACATATGCTCAGGGCCAATATTTATTCTGCCAATATAAATAACCAAATACTTTCCTACAGTGTCATCACACACCTCCCTAACATTTTCGACATATTGGGGAAATTATCTTCTGCAGTGGGCACCCTTCCATATATATTCATGGAGATGTCCTGTGAGATTTACAACGTTGACCTTCCAAGCTTCTAAAATGACACAGGGAGACTCCTAAAGTAGACAATGCTCCTCCGTCAGCCAACTTTCCTGCGAAGTTCACCTTCACCAACCAGCAAAAAGGTGATGTGAAAGGATGCGGAGTTAACTTTTCACTGTAATCTTTTGACCTAATATTACTGGAAAGAGGGGAACCACACCTGAACATGGAAGGGCCAGACATGGTCCACCAACCACATGATTCCCACCTGTAACTTGTGCAATCGTAGTCCAAAGAACAGAGAGCACAGAATTGGCTTAAACTGAGATTGCACAATGTCCATTACTGGATAAAATGAGCTTCAAGAGTGGTTGTGAACGAACACTATGAACCTTCAATGAGACTTAAGCAACTTTGATCTGCTTTGTTTTCTGCTCCCACCGCAACCACCACCACCACCACCACAAAAGCTTCACAAAGAAATTCTTATATTGCTACCACATCTTCTGCTACTTCCTACTCCATAACACTTACTCAACAAAGACTGGAGAAACAGAATTGGCTAAAGGCATAGGTATATTCTTATCTGGAAGGGCAACGATAAAAAAGGTGAGTGCATCCTCCCTCAGCTTAGGTGAATCAGCCCAATTTTAAAGTGACTATCCCTAAGAGTTTTCCAGAGAGGGAGGAAGATGTTATACATCTGAAATTGGGCCTGATGTACCAAATGTGAATAAGGATGCACTTACATTTGTGAGCCCTCTTCTTTCCAAATAACCTAGCTGTGTCCTCTGGATAGGTCCTGAATCTAGGCTACACTCATCCCAAAGAGTGAAGGGACCCTAAATGTAGCAGTGTTGACTGACCACATTTTGAAGCCAGAGCAGTAGTATAAGTCACCATTTTAAGTAGCATCTAAAGTCAAGAAGCCCATTTTCTGCTCCTGAGAACTTTGGGAATGGGAAGACATATGGACTACTAAGGAACCCCAAAAGAAAAACCAAGATAGGATATGAATATGAGGCCTAGAGCCCAAAGTGACTTTACTATAGTGTAATGGTAAAGGTAGTCCCTTGCCATGAATGTCTAATCATAAGTGAATGTAGGAGATGGTGCTCATCTCTGCTTCTAAGCCGAAGAGCCAGCATTGTCCAAGGACTGCTCTGGCATGACTGCACCAAATGCTCTTACCTTTCCACTGAGAAGTGGTACCTATTTATCTACTTGCATTTGCATGCTTTCAAACTGCTAGGTTGGCAGAAGCTGGGACTAGTGATAGTTGCTCACCCCATCATGCAGCACTCCGGCCTCAAACTGCCAACCTTCCAATCTTCCGATCATCAGAACTGGCGTCTTAACCACTAAGCCACCACTTATTGTAGAAATGCTTATTTTGTGGCTGTATGAACTATTTTCTTGCGTAGTGAGCAAAAGAAGAAGTATACTTCTACACTTCTCCATTCTGCTTCATACTGGCTTATTTTGGCATTGTGTCCCAGGAGGGGAGTAAGGTTTTTTCAAAGTCTATTTGCCGTTTGGGATTCACTTTTGCAAAAATTTTGTGCAAAAATATTTTTCGTGCAAAAAAAGTTGTGCAAATTGTGTACACAGACATGAACTGTGAAGATTATCGTGAGTTCAAAATCCTCCTCTTCAGTGTTATTTGACACTCAAAAAACAGATCTGACTGCCTTAGCTGATTTTAGAAAAGACACCACAAAGAGGAAGGAATCAGAAAGACATGCAAAAGGATCAAAAATCTATGACGGAAGTTTTGCAAACTCACCGTGAACTGACAAGAGACGATGCTGTTTCTACATTGTGTTTTCCTAACACAATAGACTCCCCTGCCCCACATTCCATTTATGGTACAGAAAAGCTTTTTTGTCATGTAATTTCTTAGTACAACACCTACAGCTTTTTGGGAAATTGCTTTTGCATCTTCAGAGAGATTACAAAACATTTTCATCTGCCTGTAACTCAAAGTGGTAGTTGTAGAAATGGATACCTCTACCAGCTGATAAAATTCCACCAGGAACCATAGAAAGTAAAACAGAATTTGAGGCGGCCTGTAGGCGCTCCTTTCCCCGCTGGATCGGGGCCTCAGCTGCCAGAACAGCAGCCTCTGGGGCCCTGATCCGCCGCTTTCCAGGCCGCGGGGAAGCGGCAAAAGGCTGCTTCCCCACGGCCTGGAAAGGGGTGTCCTTGGGGCTTCATGCCCCAAGGACACCTGACAGTGGTGGGAAGGAGGAGAAAGGGTGCACTCAGCCCCCTTCCTGCCTTGCGTCACTGGTGCAGCCGTCTAAAGGCTGCACCAGCGACGCAAATCGCAGAAGGAGCTCCGTTTCGGAGCTCCTTCTAGCGCCGCAGAAAGGGCGCTCTATGTGCCCTCGCACGGTGCAAAGATGTCACGTCCGTGCCGCCCCGTTTGGAGGCAGTGTGTTCGTGATGTCATAATGGTGGCCTCCATGTGGAATGGGCACCACCATTTTGTGCGTCCTGGGGACGTATTAGGGTTAGGTGCGTGCATAAGGCACGCACTTTCCCTAAGCCTAGTACGTCCCCAGGATGTACTTTATGCCCTTCTGTAACAGGCTTAACAGTGCAAACTAGAAGGTGCTTGGAATAAAACAGTCCAACCTAACAACTAATGATATTAACAGCTACCTGTGAAAAATAAATCGGTCATGATGGTGGTGGCACTTACAAGCTGTAGCCTTGCCAAGTCCATGTGACTGTGTCCTGAATTGTAAAAAGAAAAAAGCAAGTATTTGCTACAGTAAAAAATACACAATTACAACTAGCTGAGGCAGAGAAGTGGATGGTCATTAATTAGCAAAACATCTGTTACTGGCAGGCTCTGGTGTGGCTACAGCGGTTGGCTGTTGCAAAGATACTATAAGGTGCAATGCATTGCGGAGGCTACACAATCTCCATCTGAGGAGGGTGAGCTGTGATGTAGTTACTGCAGAAGGAGTATACAGGGATTTCCCGTATTTTGATGGCTTGCTTTCCAATGATCCACTCTTTCAACACTGTTAAATTATTACCAGAATCCATTTACTGACATGTGGCTCACTCCTTCTACAAATATTAGCAGTAATATAAGTATGAATATCTATACAGTGCTGTACTATATGTAATGTATATATTACAGATTCAGTGAAAAGATGGTGGCACTTTGCAAGATGCTTTTCTGACAACACACAGCTTTTTCCCCCAACTCGATACCAGATTTTCCTTCACTCAGTGTACTGTAGGCTGTAGAGGTCATTTGTGGTGTTGTCATGTGCTTATAATACCTGTGGCTGTTGTATACCTTCAAGTCATTTCCAACTTATGGCAACCCTAAGGCACACCTATCATGGAGTTTCCTTGGCAAGATTTGTCAGAGGATGTTTGACATTCCCTTTCCCTAAGGCTGAGAGAATGTGACTTGCCCAAGGTCACCCAGTGGGTTTCATGGCTGAGTGGGGAATTGAGCCCTGGTCTCCAGAGTCATAGTCCAACACTCAAACCACTATGCACACTGGCTCTTACATATAATATACCATCCTGTATTCCCATTTTTATTTGTGTTTATACAGTTTATACAGTAATATAATATAATGCAAAACAATGCAGATGCCACATCTCAACAATTTCTGCTTTTTGCTCTGGTCCCTAACATTATTGAAATGCACAATGCTTTTCAGCTCTATTGAGTGAAACGGACAAGGCCAGAGATGGGGTAAAGTGGGAAGATGAATGTTAAAACAAAGGCTTGATTGATTTTTTAAAGAGGGAGGAAACAAAATACCAACTTACCAGTTTGTTTGGGTACCGAATAAGCACAGGCTGAACAGAAACGCCAGGAATAAATGCCCCTGGAAAGACAATGTATGTGTTAAGCCAGTGTAGATAATGAATGTAGTAGGTATGCAAAGAATACAAATGTTCTCATCCTCAATGGGAAGGGGTGTCTCAACACATGAGGACACCCCAAATAGACATTGGTCACCTGCCATGAAGATTGTTCTTTTGCTAAAGTGGGGGGGGGGGGGGTTCTGAACAAGAGACCCCACTGTATTGTGCAGAAACCAGTGGGGTTTTTTTTAACATTTTCTGTGCAAATATGTTTCCTTTTGCATAGACAAAATTGTCTCAACATGTTCCAAAGTGTGAAAAATCATAGCAAAACCCCCCACTCCTCTTGGAATCACTTCTGCCAAAGAGAAAACTTTTGAAATCCTTTACCTTTGCATGGGGGAACAAAATAACTAGCCCACATTGCAGACAGACAGAGGTTTTATGGGGTGCGTGGGTTGAACTAAGGATGATTAAGAATAATTATATAGAACATCCTGACCTAGGCACCCTGAAGGCACCAGATCCCGTCTGGTCTTGGAAGCTAAGCAGGGTCTGGCCTGAGTAGTACTTGGATAGTACAGCCAACAAATACTAGGTGTCCCTGGCTATACTTGAGAGGAAGGAACTGGCAAAACCACCTCTGAGTATTCCTTGACTTAAAAAACCTTATGAAATTAATGGGGTTATCCTAAGTTTACAGCTGAAATGATGGCACATACATACACAGATATTACTCTGAGGGTGTCATCTGGTGCACATTAAGAGAAAACACACCAACTTGGCTTATCCAAGTGAGATTTGTCCAGTTAGTCCAGACACCACTATTCTGGAAGGGTATCTCCAGGTGGAAGGAACTTAAAATTGGAAATGTGAAGGATTGAATCTGGACCTTTTGCAGTCAAAGTATGTGCCCACAACACTTATCCCTGATGTACTAAGTCTTCCATACATTTTGTTGTTCATATCTAAACCCTCAGCAGTTGGACTATCCAACAGACCGGGATTATCATCTTAATACAAACTAGGTTTAAATGAGCAACATCATTGGGACACAAAGCTCCATTTCTTTTGTACTTGCATAAATGTTATCTCCCTGCTGGGCAAGATTGAGGAATGTTCTTTGCACCATTCTCTCTTCTTTTTCATATTCCAGGACTTTTTTTTTTAACAAAGAGTATGTGATATAGAGGGTTTTTTGGCATATTCTTCTGTCTACAAAAATCTTTTTGTGATTTTTTTTTTTTGCAAACAAGTTTTATCACATTATATACACAACCGCATGCACCCACCTCCACCCCATCTCTCACTTTTTCAGCAGCAAGTCACCTGTCAAATCCTTCCTCACCTTGTTTAAAAGTGATCAGACACGAACGGTTTGTACATGTACCTTCTGGAAAAATCAGTATCTGGTAGACAAGGAAAAAAAGAAAGCAAGAAATGCACATGTAGGTTATATAGTCAATTTCATTGTTCCACAGATTTGACAATACAGTGAGCCTACGTCATACGCGGGCGCACTATAAGCAGCTTTCATCTTATGCTGAAAGCCACTCACCATAAAAGGCAGTGGTGCGCGCCAGGTGTACGAGCCCCATTGTTTTAAATGAGGGTCGAGCATTCATGGAATTTCCCTTACGTGTGTGTGTGTGTGTGTGTGTGTGTGTGTGTGTGTGTGTCCAGAATGGATCTCCCGCATAAGGGAAGGGTGTCCTGTACTTTCCAAAACACTACATAGATTGAGTCCAGGCTACCAGAAAGACTGTACGTCTTCCCGACTGCTTGCACTCTGAAATCTTTGTACAGTCGGCCCTTCTTATACATGGATTTTTTAATACACGGATTCAAGCATCCACGGTTTGAAAATGTTCAAAGTATAAATTTCAAATATCAAACCTTGATTTTCCAAATGGGGAGGGCCAACCATACTGTTTTTAAGTTATGCTTTTGAATTAATGCTTTACATCGTTTTAATTCTACAGGCAGTTTAGCATTATTTTAATCCTAACAACTGCAAGTTTTTCACTGTATGCAGTTTTACTTGTCTTTCTTATTATTCTGTAAACTGCCTTGGGTCCCACTCTTGGGGAAAAGGAAGGTGATAAGTAAAATGACTGATTGACGAAGCTTCAGAAAAATTATCTTTCTCTACAGTGTCTGAGAGAGAAACTCAAAGGAACAGCGGATGTGAAGACAGACATTGTAAGAATAAAGCAGTTTGACATTACTTTCATTTCCGTGGCTCAATGATATGGAATGCTAGGATTAGTATTTTTTTTTTTTTTGGCACACCTCACTGACAAGAGGCTCAATAATGAAAGGGGAAAAGGTCAACTTTACTTCCTCTTCTTCTCCAGACAAACCCCAAATTTCCCCATGTTTCTTGTTGTCATCAGCATTTTGCACGTTACTTGAGTAACTGGGTTAAAAATGCATGGGATCAGACTGTAAGTCTCACTGAAGTTGTAAGGCTCTACCCTTTGTGAACCCTTGGAGACTTATACGCTTCTCTCATTTGTACTCTGCATTTATTATTTATTTGTTCATTTACAGCCCCCCCCACATATTCGCGGGGGTTAGAGGACCAGGACCTCCACGAACGTGGGGAAACCATGAAGACACCCCCCCCCCGACGGCAGCTATTTCCAGGGTGTGAGGGGCTGGGGAACAGGAGCGTTCCTTTTCTCCACCTGTCCCACTTCCAGAAGAGATCACAAACGTGCACCAAAGGAGCTCCCCGTTTTCAGAAATGCTCCAGAGCCCCAGTCTGCCTTGATCAGGCCTTGTTTGATTTGATTCTACTCATTGCAACACTGGGCTAATGGGAGAAGGATCCAGGAAAGCATCAAACATTGCAGATGTGAACAATGAGTTACGTACATATTGTACAGACTGTACCTGGGGCCACAGGCCTCCTGAAGTTGCTCGTCTAGTTATTTCAGTTATTGTGTTCTTCCGAGAATCAGGGTCGACGCGGGATACCACGACAGGCTGGAGCGAACTGAGGAACCCTGTTTAAGAACACATGCCGAAGTAATTAGATACAATGACAACGTATTCTGGCCATTGTCAGTTGATATTAACGATACACAACTTCACTTATTTTGCTCTTGCATGAAATAATGATTAATTACAGAAAGTAATCCTGTCTCCACACCAAAGGAGAGTACTGCACTGGAATTTCGGGGGACATCTTTTGTTACCCCTTTTTTCATTCTGAAACTTTAAAAAACTCTTAAGAACTTTCTAGGGGGGAAAAACTTTTTTGTTTTGCACATTTTGTAATTTTGGCCTCCAAATCATGCATAAAAGCCATCAGACCGATTGTTCAACAACTACCCCTCATCCCTACCACCACCCACAGAAACTCCTATTCCTACCAAATACTTCCGTTTTCCTCTGCAGTGCCTTCAAAATGGTGACAAGAAGAGATACAATGCCATTTACTGTTGCCATTTTGAGAAGGACTACAAACGTAAATGTGAAGTACTGTGGGCCCTCCACATTCGTTGGGGTTAGGGGCACTAGATGACTGTGAAAGTGGAAAAATGCACATCAAAAACCACCAACTTTTTACCTGACGGAACACCTGTGGTCAACATCTATGGTCAACATCTGCCAGAAGATGACTCATGTTGGAGCACCTACAAATGCCTAGAAAAGTGTTTTCTCTAGGAATCTCCAGGTCCTCCAGGGCAACTCTATGGTCAATTTCTGCAAGAGTTACACTGGAGGACCTAAATATTCCTAGAAAGAACATAATAAATCTGCAAATAATCAAAGCCGCAAATGTGGAGGGCCTTTCCATGCAAGAATCTGCCCCTTAGTAGGGGCTCAGAGACATGGATCTCTGTGTCCCATGCAGTTACGCATCCTGGGTCTTATAGATTCACCAACTTATCTTCCTTTTAGATATAGAGATACTTACTGCCAAGAAAGAGAGACGAAAGGTTCTCTTGCCTAGATACTATTGATGGCAAACCTGCCGCGATGGAGACGATGCCATCGAAGAAACTTGAATGAGGTGCTGCAGCGAGGATCGGTGCCTCCTTAGGACTGGCCACTTTCCCCTTCACTTTGACCCGGAAGCCCATCACAAAGTAGAGGACATGGCCAAAAAAGGTGAGGGCAGAATAGGACAGCTTCCTTGGAAAAGGAAAACAAACCAAACAAAAACAATTACAAGACTAGAACGAGGTGGGGAACTGTGAAGTGGGGGGCTGTTCCCTCACCCCATGAACACCACATGGGCCATACTATCACTCCCAGAAAGACTGGAAGGTATGTTACATCCCTTGTATCAAAAAATACGGTGTGTCCACACCATACTTGGACTTGCTGTATGCGGATTTAAACTTACACACACAGGAACACACCGCCATAGCAAATAAAGGGATTTAATCTTACGTGGTTTTTCCCATTCACGGGGGAGGTTCCAGAATGGATCCCCCGTGTATAGGATTGGGCCACTGTATGGCATATTATTTTTGTGGTGGGAGGTAGCAGGCTCAGCAAATAGAGGAGGATAGTGGGAGTTAACGTGTTTATGTGGGCATTTTGGGTGGTTTGTGACTGGAAAAAATGCTTTTAAAAAAATCTGAGAGTATCTGGGGACTTTGGAGCTCTCCTGTGGGGCTTTAAGAACTGCAAATTGGAGCCCCATGGACAACACGTGGCCCATAAGCCAAGCTTTCGGGCTGAACTAAATGGGACTTGCTTGCTGGTACATGTATCTAAGATTGCAGCCTTAGGCCTGTAATACTATGAAGGGTTCTTATTCTATAGTTTGCAAAATGATAGCCTCCAAACACCAATGTGTAATTCCTGAAAGTAAGTGTTGCTGAACATTACAGCATATGATGCCATATAATTGCAATCCAAATAACCATTAAAAGATTATTAAAATTATACATAAAACAGCCACCTTCACTGCTGTTTTTAACAAGGTAAATGGTTCATTTAAGACAAGGAACTTCTTTCCAACGTGAGAATCAAATTCAGTTGGGCCCTCAGGGTTTCCCAGGAACAGCATTCCAAAGGCCAAAGGTAAAAAGGGTGGAACTCAAAATACCTGTATGTTTTAACTTAATGCTCATACTGCCAGTAATGAAGCCTTTGGAGAGGAGCTGCAATTTTTTTAGAATGGGAGGCAAGACGAGAAACCGCCATACCAAGCAATAAGACAAAAGAAAGTGGGGGCATTCACACCACATTGTTCTACCACTGTAATTCCACATTAACTGGCATCGTTGTATCCTGCAAAATTTTGGGATCTGCAGTTTAGGTAAGGGTGCTTGGAATTCTTAGACAAAGAGATCTAGTGTCCTACCAAACTAACGGATTCCAAGGGCATGCCAATTAAACTGGTTTTCCCCCATCCTCACCACAACCTGTCTACACAACGCAAGGGCAAATTAAGTGTGGATTGTCTTCATGACACAAATCCAGTTCCACACTGAATCTACCTTATCCCTCTCTTCTGCCAGTGTAAAAAATCCTCACCTTTTGCTCAGGGTTTTGCTGGCAAATCTGGGGCAATTCATAGCAATGCCAGACAGCTGTCTTCACACATATCCTATTGTGCTCACTGATGTGGCTACCACAAGTCGATAACTTTGAGATCACGAGGCACCCAGCAATGTGATCTATGCTTGGTGCCTTATTTCTGATCTCAGAGGGAACAACTCATGCCAGTGGCGGTGGCACCACACAATACATGTGTTTAGACAGCCACCTGGCATCACTATGGAGTGATGAAGTAATAGAGAAAAATCCAGGGCAGCTTTGGGGCCATAATATTCCAGAAACAGCCAGAATATTCTGGCAGGTGTAGACAAGACATAAGATCCCATAAGATGTACTATGGCAGTTAAAGTGAAACTATAATGCTATAATCATGTAGTGTGAATGGATCCAATGTGATGGAGTAAGAAGCATGGGCATCTGGGCAAATCTAGAGGTCCAGATCAGGAATTCGGGAAGGCTAAGCATGTTTCTCACTTCTGTATTAAAAAAAAATCAGTCTGTTATGTTTAAGCATTTTGAAGAGCTGTGTTACCTTTTCCATCCCAAAAGTGGCATTGTCCCCTTCTCTGGGATGTCGAAAGTTGCCAGAAATGCAAATGGCCAAGCCATTAGGAAAATTACCAACATGCATATGGCCCGCAATGGGAACAGAAAAAGTCCAAAGACGAAAGTCTAAGGGGGGGAAAGGGTAATGTTAAGAAGTCACTTGGGTTAATACTATAGTTCAATGGCACATTTCAGAAACATTTCAAATGAATCGTTTTTTGTGGTTTTTTCGGGCTATGTGGCCATGTTCTAGAAGAGTTTTGTCCTGACGTTTCGCCAGCATCTGTGGCTGGCATCTTTAGAGAAGGCTGGCATGGAAAGAAACTCTTCTAGAACATGGCCACATAGCCTGAAAAAACCCACAAAAAACTATGGATGCCGGCCATGAAATGAAAGGCCAGAAGCATTACGACTGCATCACTCATGGCTTTTATCTTGTTGTCTTCCAGACATCTCTCATTTCCCAGAGATCCCAGCAAGCACAGTCAGGCTTTTGGAATTTAAAATACAAAATATCTAGGCAACTAGAGGTGCAAATCTACTTTCTTAACCATCTAGCAATCTCAAACCCTTCAGCTGTCCATATTTTGTAGTGACAGTCTTGATCAGGCCTCTGCCATCCCATTTTCCCAGCTGCTTTTAAAATATCCTGGTTCCTCTCTCCTCTTATTTCCCTATTTCATAGAATCATAGAGTTGGAAGAGACCGCGTGGGTCATCCAGTCCAACCCCCTGCCATGCAGGAAATCGAAATCAAAGCATCCCCAACAGATGGCCATCCAGCCTCTGTTTAAAGACCTCCAAGGAAGGAGACTCCACTACAGTCTGAGGAAAAAATGTGTTCCACTGCTGGATAGCCCTTACTATCAGGAAGTTCCTCCTAATGTTGAGGTGGAATCTCTTTTCCTGTAGCTTGCATCCATTGTTCCGGGTCCTGTTCTCTGGAGCAGCAGAAAACAATATGACATCCTTTCAAATATTTAAACAGGGCTATCATATCACCTCTTAACCTTCTCTTCTCCAAGCTAAACATCCCCAGCTCCCTGAGTCGTTCCTCATAGGGCAAGGTTTCCAGACCTTTCACCATTTTAGTCGCCCTATTTGTTCTCACTTTATTTCAACTGCTCCAAAGTATAAAAGTAGTTTGCACTTGATTCACTCAACAGAGGAAAGAGAAGAGGAGGGGTGGGATCTTTACCCCTTCAGCAGACTCAAACAAAAGCAAACTGCTACAACCTTTACTAACCTATGTGTGCTTCTTCATTAATATTTTCCCTTTTGACCATGCTCTGACCATTGCTTGGCCACACGTTTTCTGGTTTTCCTCTGTGAATTGCTGGTGGGTATGCAATATGTAATAGATTATTTTTTATCATTATTATTATTTTAAAAAAACACCCTTTTCCCAGGCCAGGACTCAAAGCAACTTACAATAGTTAAAAAAGAGATTTAAAAAATCTTATCATATAAAAGGTAATGGGAGGTAGGGCATTCCAGAGTCTGGGAACAGCCACGTCCAGACAAACAGAGATTCCCCAACTACTTTCACTGGCTTCTCCATAAGCAGACGTTAAGCAACTATTCTCGGCTTTAAGAACCAGCAAAAGGAAGTGGTCAGATGGCTCTCATAATCTCTATCTGATACACAGAGCCATGTCTTCACCCATGCTGTTTCAAGAGGAGCTACAATGACATACCCTCCAACTGTCCAAATTTGGCAGGGACAGTCCTGGTCAATTCTCTGCCATCCCAATTTTTCATTGCTTTTAAAATGTCCCAGCTTCTTTCCCCTCCTCTCACTTCCTCCTTGTCCTCAGCTTATTTCCACTGTTCCAAACTGAATTCAAAGTGCCGACATTGTTTGCATTCAATTAATTCAGCAGGGGATGAGAGGAAAGAAGGTGAAATCTTCCCCTTCCCAATAGGCTTGGGCAAAAGCAAACTGCTGCATGTTCTCCTAGCTTGTGTGTGTCTTTCCTTTTTAATAACATTTTCTGTCTTTACCACACTCAGATGTTGCTTGGCCACATTTGTCCCAGTCTATGAAACTTTCATCCGTGAAATATTGGAAGGTATGAAATGAAGATCATGTCTATGATTCTGCTATGCCTTATGCTAGAACTTGACAAAGTTACTTATTGGCCTATATTTCTTCTTACCAACATATTACCTCAAGATGCTATGACTCCTAATGGAGCCCAGTTACACATTCAATAGCACACAACAAATACTGAGTAACCAAATAACAAACATGTATTACCGTGTGAACTAGACTAAGATCGTGTGCAACCAAGTCCCAGTTTATAACAGCACTGCAGACTTTGAACTTTGGTTTTCCTTTCTATTCTGCCCATATCTCTTTATTCTAAGGGAAATAGCTTTCTGCTTATCTAATCTATTGATCTGCTGCCAAAAAACAGAGAAAGTTATTTCTTGGCCAGTAATATTTGACTAGATACCAGTCCCAGTGAAGGAGATGTGTTTAATATGAGGGAGTACGAAGGTACATTTAGTGTAAATATTTGAATTATTCAAACTAACACAGTGACATGCTTTGTTGCATAACTGGTTTTGGAAACCACAACTGCTACAGGGAAAGAATTTATATTTAAAATTGTAAAAAAATTACGCTGATAGGCCTAGCTAGCAATGTGCAACAAAATACTGACTCTTCTTCATTTAGTACTCATTCCTTCAATGTATTATTTATTCAGTTATATCCCATCTAATACCAGGACTCAAGGCAGCTTGCAAAGGCTACAATAAACATAGTTAAAAGTCAAAGGCGGTATCCACACTGCCGAAATAATCCAGTTTGACACTGCTTTAGCTGCCATGGCTCAATGCTATAGAATTTTGGGAACTGTAGTTCTGTGAGTCATTTAGCCTTCTCTGACAGGGAGCTCTGATGCCACAACAAACTACAGTTCCCAAAATTCCATAACATTGAGCCACAGCAGTTAAAGCAGTGTCAAACTGGATTATTTCTGCAGCATGGATGCAGCCCCAGTCATCTATCTTTTCTCATACAAATGGGATTCATGGCAGCTTGCAACACAAAAATATTAACACAACTGAAACATGACTCACAGCATTAAAAAAAATAAAAGGATACCTTTAACATGGCACTGAGGGAAAAAATGCAACAATGCACATGGAGGATAGAACCCTGCTGGTTGACGGTTTAAGAAACATAGCCCTAGATGTTGTTGGATTGGACTTCCCAACAGCCAAACCCATATGGCCATCAGTGAGGGACTGTAGGAGATACAGCCTGACAGCATCTGGAGAATCAAAAGTTTCCCTCCTCTCCTCTAAATGCTGTTCATCCCTGAGAAGACACCACCACCATTTGTGTAGACAACATTAAGCTAAAGTTAATCAGATTAGTGGTTTTAGCATAAGGCAGTTTACTGGTTTAACATCTAGGTTCTCAGGGCTGGGCAGGTCATGGTCCTTGTGATGTAGTTGGTCTCAAGTTCTTCCACCACCAGTCTTAACCACTGGCTATACTGGCTATGGATAATAGGAGTTGAAGTCCAACAATATCTGGATGGTCAACAGTTCCTCGCCCTTGATTTAAGCTACCAAATTCCCAATTAACTGAATCTCTGCTTTCTTTTGTTTCATGGGGCTGACACTTTGGTAACTGAAGCAAAACACCAAGCAAAGTTAGGCGAAATGAAGAGACCATGTGGAAAAACTAGAAGAAAACAAAAGGATCTGCAAACAAGGGATTAAAGTACTGCATGAACAAATTAATTTTCTGGACTATAGTTCCCAGAATCCCCCAGCCAACAATCTCAGTGATACAGCTGGCTGGACATTTCTGAGACCTGTAGTTCAAACCAGTCTCTACGTTCTGAGCTCCCATCAAAGGTGTGGGAGACACTGAAGCTTGGCTGCTAAATTAGCTTGCCTGAAAAAGCAGCAGCAAATATTTATTAGAAAGCTGAAAATGTTGTCCAACTGTCAAAGAGGTGTAGAAGGGCAAGACCATGCAGAGATGTGGCAGACTGGATCTTGTACGCCAGATCAGATAACACACCAATTAGCATCCTCTTAAGTTGCATTTTCATTGTGGGTTACCTGCAGGTAAAGCAGTAGCTTCCCATCGCCAAAGATGACTTTCCTCATTCTAATGTTTATGGAAGAGAAGAAGCTTACTAGGGAAGTTACAAAATGTCCTTCCTCTGTGGTTTTTAAACAAAGAATTCAGCAGACACCCATAAAACAAGCTTCAAACATGCGGGGAGGGGGGAGGAACAGAGGTCAAAAAAGTGGAGGCTAACCTCAAGTTGAGGTCATCTCTGGCAAAAAGCAAGGTCCATTTCCTCTCAGTACAAACCCCAATGTTTCAGTAGTATCACTTCACAAAGTTCAGCAAGAGTTAGCCACAACCTTTTTGGAACGGGAAGGGTAACTTCCTTCTTTGCTTGGCCGCTGTTGTGTCTTTTCATCATCATTACTTTGAGCAAGCATGGACTTCTCCCACTGCAAGGGCAACAGCATCCTCAGGTCAGGGTGCTCTAGTACTTCATTATGTGCTGTATGTCTTCAAGTTGTTTCCAACTTATGGCAAACCTACCATAATCATACCATGGAATCATGAGGTTTTCTTGGCAACAATTGTTCAGAGGAGTTTGCCCCTGCCTTTCCCTGAGACTGAGAACATGCAGCTTGCCCAAAGTCACCCAGTGGGTTTTATGACAAAGCGGGAACCAAACCCTGGTCTCCAGAGTCATAGTCCAATGTTCAAATCAATATGCTACACTGGCTCTTACATCCTCAAACTACCAATCTCAGGTTTCCATAGGATGGTGCCAGACTATCCCTGGTCAGATTATTCTAGTCCTAAACAGGTGTCCTATAAAAAGGGTGATGGGTCTTTCCACTAGAGGCAGAGAACCTTGGGCCTCTGGACCAAATCTGATCCTCCTGGTATCCAAATTTGGCCCAATGGAGTTCCTTAGAAAAACATGCCCCCTTACGCACGAAGGGGTTCCCACTTCCACAGATTTCTCCCACCCACCCTGCACTATAAAAGATTGACACTCCTCTCTTATTAGTACTAAGAGTTTTTAGTCTAAATTATGCTGGTATTTTGTTGCCTTATCTTTCAGTTTTTAGCCCTAACCAACACTGGAATGTGGCTTCCAATAACAGAAGGGATTTGGCCCTAGAGTTGAAAGAGGTCTGCCACCATGGCCCTACAATAACCCAACTTGGTATTGAACTTAACTAGTCACCATAGGAGATCAGGAATTCCATGGCAGGAAGGGAATGCATTGGTCCGGAAGGATGAAACTCTGTCTACTAGTCCACCTTGTCTTTGTGTTACTGGAGAAGATTCATATGTCCTTTCTGTTGGCACTAGCCAAGAAACACAAGGAACTTCTGAGAATCCTACAGCCACAGGCCATGCTGGTGGGAGGAATTATAGTAACACACAAACACACTTACATACACTTTCGGATCAGCCTCTGTACAGTTGTGGTCTGAAACCATTTGCAGACTGTGCTAAATCTGAAGAAAGAGGCAAGAAACTGTTGGCCTATTGCTCAGGAAAGGTTTTCTGGTTGCATTTTCATGCCATCAAACTGTCACCATTTGGCAAGGACAGTCTCCATCAACCCTCCGTCTTCCCAGGTTTTAAGATACCTTTAAAATGTAATTGTTTCTCTCTCCTCCTCCCACTGTTACCCTAAATTCTCAGCTCACTTTTATTTCCTACAAACTGAGTTCAAAGTGCAAATGTAGTTTGCATGCAATTTACTTAGCAGGAAAGAGAGGGGAGGAATCTTACCCTTCCCAGTAGGCTTAGGCAAAAACACACTGCTGCCACATCTCCTACTTTGTGTGTCCTTCCGCATTAATAACCTTTGCCATCTTGACTACAGTCTGATGTTGCTTGACCACATGTGTCCCAGTTTTCATATGTGAAATGTTGGTGTCCTTTTTTAAAAGGTTAAATCGAGGGTAACTAACTTTTTTCTCCCAAATGTGAAAGAATGGTATACGGTTTCTTGTGAGTTTAGAATATTATGGAATCAGCAACACAGAACTGCCTGGAAACAATAAATATTGATTTACTTCCTCAGAATTTCAGGTTATACCTGCTCCATGACAAAATACAGTAAGTAACCCTGGAGTCACAGAGAAAAACAAGACTGTAATCGTTGGCTGAAAACCAAAGGCCACATAAAAGAAAAATAAACACTGGTACGTTGAATGGCCTTTTCGACTAGTAGCTACAAGTACCAGGAACAACTGTAGCAGTCACCCAAATATCAGTGGTTCTGAATATGCTTTTCCCATTGAGAACTCCTTTCTTTGCGCGCAGGAATAAGATACATTGCTGCATGATTTGAAAGCACACTCAGAAGCAAGAACCTGAAGACTATGTTAATAGTCTACTTAGACGGTGAAAATATTATTCCAGTAGAAAGTGTGTTGAATCTTTGTCATTCGCATGCATTTCGAATGCACCCGAAATGCTTCCAAAAAGACCACTTAACCTGGGATAATCTATCTCGGGTTTCCCCCTGAGCATTCCTAAAAGATTCGGATTCTTGGTTGTGTGAATAACCGATACAAATAGACCTGGGATAAAACTCTGCATGCCTTGAACTTGCTTCGAAAACATTCACAGCATCTACTCCATCTTTATTCACAGTGCTGACAAGTGTGAGCAACAGAATTTGCAGTGATGCGGTTCTGATTAATAAAACAGCGTGAACAACAAAACTGGAATGTGTGACTGAGATTATCCACATAGTCATGCTAAAAGAAACAATGAATGAATAACCCCTTAGAGGTTTATTAGGGCTTCCACAATGTGAGAGCAAAAGGGTTGCCCGCACAGGCCAAATTTTCCCCTTTTCACTCATAAACAAACTGAAGCTCAGGGAAAACCTTGCATTCTGGGCAGGCAAGATTATTAGTAACAATCCTGGCATTGTTTTTCAAGGTGTGGAGGGCATTGATTATCATTATAAATTTTCCCAACTTGCAAATAGAGATTGTGTCTCCCTTATCTGAAATACTTGTTTTGTTTTGCAAATGCCATTCATATACATATACATGTGCATACGTATACATTTGCAAAAACAGATACAGGTTGAATTTCCCTTATCCAAAACATATGGGACCAGAGGTGTTTCTGAATTCTGGATTATTATTATTATTATTATTATTATTATTATTATTATTATTGAAATTTCTGTATTTCCACATACGTACATCATCTTGGAGGTGGAATTCAAGTCTCAACACCAAAATTGATTTATGTTTCATACACTGTGTCTGAAGGTAATTTTCAATCTCCAGTTTTCAGTCTGGCAATTCTGGAGATTATCACACAAGGGCCATTTCCATTACAACCGTGCTATTGGAAGGTAACAGAACAATAGCACTACAGCGACAGATATTTTCACACGTCACGCTATATTCACAATACAAAAACGGAAGAGAAACGCAATTGCATTCCGCATACATCCATTCTTGCATCATTAATATACTGTTACTAAATGTTTTGTGCATGCACCGTTTCAGCCGCTACTGCGCATATGTGAAATTCATGATTCCGTCCCAAATAGAACAAAATAAAATTGATTTATTTTACAACCTTATTTTCATATACTGTAGGTTCAAACAAAATCGGGTCCTACACCTCAAAGTAAGAGAAAAAATCCACTCCAAAAAGGATCGTAGAGCAATGAGAATGAATTGCCTGTACCGAAATGCATTGTGAAAAGGTCCCAGATTGTTCTGTGACCATGCAAATGAAACGTTATTGACTTCCACTTCATTGGCAAGCTATTAATGGGAGTTTAGCTTTAATAAGATCTTCCAGGAGAATTCCACTTTATTCACAGGAGAAGTACAGATTAAGGGAGAACATTAAGAGGAACTTCCTGACAGTAAGGGCTGTTTGACAGTGGAACAAACTCCCTTGGAGTGTAGTGGAATCTCCTTCTTTAGAGGTTTTTAAACAGAGGCTGGATGGCCATCTGTTGGGGATGCTTTGACTGAGAGTTCCTGCATGGCAGAAGGGGGTTGGACGGGATGGCCCTTGGGGTCTCTTCCAACTCTAGGATTCTATGATTCTTGTGAAAATCTTTGCGTAACAATGGCGGGAGCTTTCCATTCCTCTCCCATTTCTTATCCCCATGTAATAATCTCCTCTATTTCAAGGAGAACCCAGAAGCCCCCACTCCAGGGTCCATCCAAACTCTTTCATTCTGCCCACATACACACACACAGCCACATACAAGAGACGAGGAACAGAGGACAAGAGGTGCAAAGGTCTCAAACGCATTCCCCTCAAATGAACCTATTTTTAGGATGCTACGTTTCCTGTGCCTACTTCACCTTCCAGGCAGTGGGAGCGGCAACTTGGCATGCAATCGTGCAAGGAATGCTAACAGAATGAAATTCCTTGCCTTCCTCATTCAATATGAGAAACCAGATTCTTTCCATGTAACCTGGGTGGTTTAATTTGATTTGATTTTTCCTTAGGCAAAAGGCAAAGGGATGCCACTGGGCGTCAAAACATGGTAACATAGGGCCCTTAATCTGTAATCTTGTACTCATCTTTAAACAAGTTTCGTTTTGCAAATGCAACTTGCATCTATATATTACACGTATACGTGTTTATACCATATAAATATGCATAATGTTTGTAACAATTGGTATAATGACTGAAGACAACAGGTAGGGACTTTAATCTTCAGTCTGAGCTCAGATTTAAACAGGAGGGTTTGTTTTCGGTTTGCAAATGTAGCTTATCAACACAGATGTATATGTTTGCAAAAAATTGCCGTAACGATAGAATACAACAGATAAAGTCTTTGAACTGCAATCTGAGGTCAGTTTTAAATGGGAGGGCTTGGTTTTGTTTTGCAAATATGATTTATACATAAAATTGGTATAGTGATAGAAGACAACAGGTAGGGTCTTAAATCTGAACTTAGCTTTAAACAAGAGGGTTAGTTTTGCAAAAGTACCTTGTGTGTGTGTGTGTGTGTGTGTATACATACATTATATATATATAAACACACACACACACACACACATATATATACGTATATGTTTGCAAACATTAGTATAAAGACTAAAGAAAACAGATAGGGACTTCCACCAACAATCTGAGTTCAGCTTTAAATAAGAGGGATTTTGTCCCCCCCCCAAAAAAAATGCAGTGTTGTTGTTGTGGTTGGATTTAACACAAACAAGCATGTGTTTGCAAAACTGACATAATGAATGCATCTCCCCTTCCTCCCCTTTGTCTCCCTGGCCTTCCAGAAGGTTATTTAGTTGCAAGTTCAGTATTGTTCTTAGGTGAAAAACCAAAACCATATTATTTGCAAAACAGGTATCAATATGCATCTCATAATTTGAGAGCATCTCACCTTCTTCTCCTCTTCCCTTCATTTCCCACTTTCCCTGGACTTCCAAGTAGGTTATTTGCAAAGGCACTGTTGCTGGATTACAACAAAACCTTATCCTGTCATATTTGACCTCAACTTCCCTCACAACATTGTCTCTCATAGGTTATTTATTTGCAAATGTTGTTGCTGGGTCAAAACCAAACCCAAATCTTTGCAAAAAGTAGTGGCAAAATGCATTTCATAGCTGAGTCCATCTCACCTTCCCCTCCCTCACTTTCCCTGGACATCCAGCAGCTTATTTATTTGCAAATGCAAATGCTGTTGTTACAGTAAAACAGAAAACTATGTGTTTGGAAAACAAGTGCCATTATCTATCTCAAATTTGAGTGCATCTCTTTCCCTGGACATCCAGTAGGTTATATATCTGCACATACAAATGTGGTTGTTACAGTAAAACTAAAAACTATGTGTTTAGAAAACAAGTGCCAATATCTATTTCAAACCTGAGTGTAACCCACCTCCCCTCTTTCCCTGGACATTCAGCAGGTTATTTATTTGCAACTGCAAATGTTGTTGCTGTGTCAAAACAAAACCATGCATTTTGCAAAAAAGAGTGCAAAGGTGCATTTGATCTCTGAGTGCATCCCACCTTCCTCCCTGGGCTTCCCTGCCCCCCTGGTTTTGCAAAGGATGGCCCAGCTCGTCTTGGCCCCTACTGCACCCCCCTCCAAGGGCTTGTTTACAGCCACTGACCACCCCCCATGACCCTTCCTCCCCTTTACCTTGCTCTTGGCTTTTGCATCCAGCTGGGTCTCTTGCACAAAAGGGTTGAGCACCAAAGGAGAGGCGAGGGACTCCTGCCTGGGCAAAGGAAAGGTCCTCTGCATTGGTTGCAAAGAAGGCATCGCGGTGGAGAAAGGAGGAGGAAGAGGAGAGTCGCCTGCAGCTGCTCCAGTGCAAAGAGGCATTGCTTGCAAAGCCAGAGAACTGTCCGGGCTCCTCCCTGCTGCCTCCAGGGCGCCTGCGCAGCAGCTGTCCACTCCCTGGGTGCTGGACCTGGGAGGGGTCACTCAGGGTGACCAGAGGCTATCATCCCTGCTGCAAAGGAAGACAGGGCTCCTCAGCATGTTAAGGCATACAAGGGGAAGAACAAATGTACCAGGGCATCATTGCAAAAGCGAAAAGCTAAAGAACAACAAAGCCAAACTCACATGATTGTGAATTCATACTGCTTAGTCCTGCTGCAAATGGCATTCCTCCTGGACAGAAGGATGACGTGTAGGACGTGTCTTGGAAACTGATCATCAGCCTGAGGATAAGGCACTGCAACATGTAGGACATGCAAGGAGGGAGGAAATGTAGTAGGGCATTGCAAAAGTAGGGCACTCATATAAATGATGCATAATATTAAAAATATATAATATAAGAAGCACTCATATAAATGCATGCTTCTCAGTTATGCTCCAAATGGAGGACTTTTTGAACTCCTCCTGGACAAGAGGTGGATATGTAGGACCTGTCCTGGGAAAGGAGGACGTCTGGGCACCCTGAAGACAAGGCACCTCAACATGTAGGACATGCAAGGGGAAAACAATGTAAAGCATTGCATAAGCTAAAAGCTAAAAAAAAACACACCTTTAAAAAACCTCATATGAATGTGAATTCATGGTACTTAGTTCTGCTCCAAATGGCATTCCTTCTGGACAGAAGGATGAAATGTAGGACATATCTTGGAAACTGGTCACCCTGAGGATAAGGGTGACATGCAGGACATGCATGGGGGGGGGGAGGAATTAGAGCATTGCAAACATTAAAAGTACTCATATAAAGGCATGCTTCTCAGTCATGTTCCAAAGAGAGGACTTTTTGGAACTCCTCTTGGACAGGAGATGGACATTTAGGATCTGTCCTGGAAAAGGAGGATGTCTGGTCACCCTGAGAGCAAAGCACTGCAAAATGTAGGTCGTTCCAAGATATAAAAGCTAAAAACATGCTCCCAATGGAGGACATTTTGACATTCATGCTGGACAAAAGGCTGAAATGTGCAAATAAAGTGTAGACGCACCCCTTGTTAGAAGACTGATGATAGAGGAGAATTACAAGAGTCAGTGAGGAGTAGTGGTTTGACATCAGGACACCAGAGAGAGAGCCACTGTGGAGTAGTGGTTTCAGTGTTGGATTAAGATTCTGGGAGACCAGGGTCCAGATCCATGGTCCCACTGAATGACTTTGAGCAAGTCCCACTGTCTCAGCCTAAAAGGATGGCAAGTGAAAACTAATTCTAATGAAATCTTGCCAAGAAAACCATAACTCACCTATTGAACAAAAGATTGGACGTGTAATTTACAAATAAACACATTAGGTTTTTTTGCTCCACCTCCAGTACCAAACTGTCTTGAGCCCTCAGTACACTGGATTCCAAAATCCACAGATGCTCAAGTCCCATTAAATACAATGGCAGGGTAAAATTGTGTCCCTTATAACAAATGGCAAAATCAAGCCATTTTCAAGCCATAGATGCTTGAATCTGTGGATAAAGATGCTTGAATCCATGGATGACGAATCTGTGACTGTAGAGGACTGATTGTACTTTCGTGGGTCTTGAGGCATCTGGTCTTTTAAGTGCCCACCACTAGCCTCCTATACCTGGGCTTCACATTTCTTACAATGAGGTCAATTTCTTGTAAGGTTGGAGAGTAGCACCCTTTGTAGAAGCAAAACCCACGGTGGCCTTTTGTGACTGATGTTATCATTGAGGTGCCAACCACAATGCTCAGATCCTTTTTTCATGATTTGTCATATCCACTCCTGCACACATCTTTAGGTGTGATATATTTAGATGCATGCAACAGATGTGAAGGCACAAACACACAATAGGTTTAAGTTACATACGTGATTTCTCAGTCTCAAGAAAGTACTCCAACCACTTGTCACCCATAAATTCCTATTGCTATCACTTACCAATGGAGAAGCAAGCGAGGAGAAGTGATTCAGACTATATGACTATCCAGCTGCTCTTGGCTCCCTGGAGAAGGGAAATATGTGTGAACTCTACTTTGAGAACACATTGTTACTTCTTTTCCCACCCTTGGACTATGACTCAAGAGACCAGGGTTTGATTCCTAGCTTGGCCATGAAACCTACTTTGTGATCTTGGGCAAGTCATGCTCACTCAGCCTCAGGAGAAAGGGAATGGCAAACCCTCTCTGAACAAACCTTGCCAAGAATAGCCCATGATAGGTTTGCCTTAGGGTCAGCATAAATCAGAAATGACTTGAAGACACACACAACAATAACAACAACTGTCCAAGCTGAGAGCAGCTGCTTCCCCATGGCAGAAATCATCTTCTGCCTCCTACTCTTTCTCACTCTGCTGATAAGCAACAACAGGAGGGTCCCCTCCCAATCTAATAATAATAATAATAATAATAATAATAATATCCCAGAATTGGGACTCAGCGTGGCTTACAATTTAAAAGAACAGCACTGGCATTGGTGGTTTGGACATTGGACTAGACCAGGGTTCAGTTTCCAGCTCAGCTTTGAAACTCACTGGGTGACCATGGAGAAGTCACACTCTCTCAGCCTCAGAGGAAGGCAGTGGCAAACCTCCTTGGAACAAATCTCACCAAGAAAAACCCATGATAAGTTTGCCTTGGGGATGGCATAAGTTGGAAATGACTTGAAGACACACAAGAAGAAACCAATAAATATATACAAAGAGTGCAGAATGTGAAGGCGAAGGCTTTCACTGCTAGCATCCATGTTTTCTGTAAGGGTTTTTGGGGTTATGTGGCCTTGTTCTGGAAGTCTTTATTCCTGACTTTTCTCCAGCTTCCTCTTAACTAAGGGTCACACAATATATATCCCCCACTCACTTCCATGCCAGCATTTTCTGAAGATGCCAGCCATAGATGCTGGCAAAACATCAGCAATAAACTTGTCCAGAACAGGGCCACATAGCTTGAAATACCCACAAAAAACTATAGTGCCTGAATGTGGATCTCACACCCACTGTATGCTTACCTAATTTCATCATTTTTTACTTATATATTAACTAGTGAAATTAATGCTGGAGAGAGAGAGTTGGAGAGTTGGAGAGAGAGAGTTTGATCTACAGTAGCACAACTCAGCAGTAGATCCAGTGTGGTGTAGTGCTTTTTTAATGTTGAATGTAAGATGCATCTACACTGTAGAAATAATGCAGTTTGACACCACTTTAGCTCCATCTTACTGAATCCTGGGATTTACAGTTTTATGAGGTGTCAGCACTCTTTGGCCGATAAGGTTAAATGCCTTGTAAAATTACGAATCTTGAGATGCCATAGGATGGAGTTACAGCACTTAAACTGGTGTCAAATTGCATTATTTCTATAGTGTAGATGCACCCTAGGACTGTTCAAATCTCTGCTCAGGTATGGAAACCCATTGGGTGATCTTGGGCAAGTCACACTCTCCAGGAGACCAGAGTTTGAATCTCAGCTATGCCATGGAACATGCCTGAGTTTCCCTTAGTCAAGTCACACTCTCTCAGCCTAAAGAAGGATAGCAGTCATAAACCTCCTCTGAGTAAATCTTGCCAAGAAAACCCTAGAAAGGGATCACCAGAAGCCAGAACCAAACTCAAGGCACATTGCAACAGCTACAGTTCTGCTAAGCATCAATACCAAATCCTAGAAAGTCACTACTGATGCAAAATAATGTCCTGGAAAGTCACTGTTTAGTGCAAATTCATATATGTTCCTTTGAAGGAAAACCAGAGTATACCATTTAAAATAAGGCCTAAGCTTAGTCTGCTTTCCAACAGCTCAGGTTTGGTGTATACATCTGGTGGTGAATGCACACAATGGTTGATACTTGTATAATTTTGCATTCAGCTCAGGCTAATCCTCAAATATAAAGTCCTGTCGACAGTGATTCCCAAACTTTTGTCTTCCAGGTGTGTTGGACTTCAACTCCCATAAGCCCCAGTCAGCTTGGCCAACACTCAAGAATTCTGGGAGCTGAAATCCAAAACATCTGGAGGACCAAAGTTTGGGAACCACTGTAGAGTGGCATCTTTTGGCTTGAAAGTGGATCTCCATCTAGTGGTTATGCCGAAGCAATACAACTGCACATAAAATGCATAAGGCGTGGTTATCAAACTGAGTTTCCTGAAAGAGCCACATCATCTGCAGTGTGAATAAGCTTCTGGATTGATTTGGATCGCTCTGTATCATTCAAAGAGAAGTGGCTCCATTTTAACCCCAAACGATGGCATGTCCGAATAACACAAGGGTTAAAATGTCTTGGAGAGATAAGCTAAACCAAAACATAATGGGAACAACGATCCTGATATCCATCAGTGCAGTGATCGACATCTCCTCAGGACAAAAAAAATGAGTGTGGATGCCACCCTTGTATTTATTTTACTTCCAGGATTTATATCCTGCCTTTCTCCACAATGGGATTCAAAGCAGATTACAATATTTTAACCTCCCCTTTACATCTACATACGGATGTGGATCCTCCTCCCACTTGATATACATGAATAATAACAATTAGTTTGTTTAGCGTGCATAATTTCATTTGCACATTCATGGTTAGTCATATTTTAACATTTTATAACATCAATCAGTATTAATTATTTAATATTAATAAAATTCAGTTCTTTTTTAAAAAAGCATTTGTGATCATTGTTTTTCACTTCCGTCTTTTTAAATTATTGTAACCCCACCTTGAATCCCATTGTGGGAGAAAGGCGGGATTCAAATACATAAATAAACTCAAAACATAATAGATGTATTTAAATAAATTCAACATTTAACTCAACACATGTGTACATTTTACACATAAAGGAAGTTTGGGGAGAGGAGGAATGAGGGATTAGGGCCTCCAAATTTGGGGCGTCCTTGGAGCAACTCTTACGGTTCGCCCCAGGGGTGCCACACCACTGTTTGTAGACCACTGTCTCACCTCACTAACCGCATTTCTTTAGCAGTTTAAAGAGATGAAGGTGAAGGCCACAGCCCTTTCTGCCAAGGAAAATGTTTAGGGAGCACTGGTGTCACCCCAGCTTAGAGTGTCACTTGGTGTGGTAGCGCACACCCCACACTCTTGTAGTGATGCTCCCGATCAGGAGGGATGAGGAAGATGTTCACCTGCCTACTTCAGTTGCCTCTATGAATACCATGGCCTTTGAAACTACAGGAGCCAGTCTTTTACAAAGCTGATAACTTCCACTGGCCCATTCAAGGTCGAGCCATACCAAAATGTTTTGCATGGCAGCAAGTGTACTCCACATTAATGTACTGTAGCTGGGAAAGTCCATTTCTCACGTTTTTCTACTGTGAAAACTGTAACCAAGAGGTCCAGAGTAAACCAGAAAATGTGATGCTGGAATCACCTCTGCTGATCAAAAGGTCCTAATGGTTCTATCCCTATGTGCCCTGGATCTAGCAGTACTCTTGGGCTGGAAGGGCAGGTGAGCCAGATCACACCTTTGTTGATGTTAACTACTCTCAAGTAGACCCTGACTCATGGCGACCCTGTGGATGAGACATTTCCAAAAAACCCTTTGTTCCTGCAAATCCATGCCTGTGACCTCTTTGACTGAGTCTATCCATCTAACATATGATCTTTCTCTCTACTTCCCTCTACCTTTCCTAGTATTATTGGCTTTTCATAGAATCATAGAGTTGGAAGAAACCACAAGGGCCATTGAGTCCAACCCCTTTCTGCCATGCAGGAAATCAAAATCAAAGCATCCCTGACAGATGACCATTCAGCCTCTGTTTAAAGAACTCCAAAGTAAGAGACTCCACTACACTGCGAGGGAGTTTGTTCCACTGTCGAACAGCTCTTACTGTCAGGACATTCCTTCTAATGTTGAAGTGGAATCTCTTTTCCTGCAACTTGCATCCATTGTTCTGTGTTCCAGTCGCTGGAGCAGCAGAAAACAAACTTGCTCCCTCCTCAATATGACACTCCTTCAGCTACCTAGACAGAGCTATCATATCACCTCTTAACCATCTCTTTTCCAAGCTAAACATAACCAGCTCCCTAAGTCTTTCCTCATAAGGTGAGGTTTCCAAGCCCTTCATCTTTCTAATGGGTTGTGTCTGCCCATGATGTGATCAAAGTACATCCTCAATTTGATCATCTTGACTTCCAAGGAGATTTCAAGCTTAATTGTTTGTCCTTTTAGCTGTCCACAGTATCCTTGGCAATCTTCTCCAGCACCACATATCAAATGAGTTGATTGTCTTCTTATCTGCTTTCTTCACTGTCCAGCTCTTGCATGGTGATGGAGAATACCATCGTAGAATTAGCTTGGCTAATTCTAACATTAGTGCTCATGTGTATATTTTTACTCTGTATGATCTTATCTAGTCCTTTTGTGGCTGCCCTTCCCATTCCTAGTATTCTTCTGTTTTCTTGATTGCAGTCTCCATTCTGATCAATGTTTGATCCAAGGTATGGGAACTCTTTATTAAGGAAGATCAAGGAAGAAAGTGCAAACTCAGGCTTACTGTTGGACATAAAGAAAACAAAAATAATGACCACTGAGAATCTACACAGATTCAACCTAGACACTGAAGAAATAGAAATAGTAAAAGAGTTCTCATACCTGGGATCAAACATTAATAGGAACAGGGACTGCAGCCAGGAAATCAGAAGATTAAGAATGGGAAGGGTGGCTATGAAAGAACTGGAAAAGATCCTAAAATGTAAAGATATTCAGTGCACCCTTGTTTTACTCAGGGGATCTGTTCTGGACCCCCCGCATAAAACAACACCATGGATGCGCACGCCATTGTTTCTTATGGTGCACGGTGCTGGAAGAAGTGGTGTATGCTGAAAGCAGCGTATGATGCAGGTGCACTGTACAACTGAGCACAAAAGTTAGAATCATACAAGTCATTGTATTTCCTATTACCATGTATGGATACAAGAGCTGGAAAATTAAGAAACAAGATAGGAAGAAAATGAATTCATTTGATATACGGTGCTGGAAAAGAGTGCTGAGGATCTCATGGATGGCCAAAAAGACAAATAAATGGGTCCTAGAGCAGATTAAGTCAGAAATCTTCCTGGAACCCAAGATAACAAAACATAGGCTGTTGTACTTTGGACACGTCATGAGAAGACACAACTCACTGGAAAAAAACCAATGATGCTAGGAAAGGTGGAGGGAAGTAGAAAGAGAGGAAGGCCACATGTTAGATGGATGAACTCTATTAAGGAGGTTACAGATATGAATGTACAGGAACTAAGCAGAGCAGCGGAGGACAGAGTGTCATGGAGATGTTTCATCCATAGGGTCGCCATGAGTCGAGATCGACTTGAGGTCAGTTAAAAACAACAACAAACCAAAATTATCTAGGTAGAATTTATGTATATCGCAGAATAGCCTTAAAAAAGACTATCCTGACAATAAATAAACACACATCATCCAGCAAAGCAAAGTGGTGGACTTTTATCTGGCCAGAAGATGGTGCTGTTTGTTCATTTACTGGGCTATGTCAGCCCAGTTATTCCTGACTCTAGAAAGAGCCCATATCATTCTTGTCTTCTGGATACAGCCATATGATAGCTTCCCTTCACAAAAACATTAGGGTTATCACTTCTTTCCCTTCCTTCTTTGAAAGATTCCTCATTTTTAAAATACATATCAAAGACAATTACTGCATGCTAGTAAGAGCTACCTGGTCAAATTTTGTCCCGTGCAGATGACTGAGCATTTTGTCTGGAACATTTTGCTTTAATTATAGCTTGCTAAGATCTGTAAATTTCTTCGCTGGGTTATAGAAAAAAAACGTGAATGCAAAATAAGGAACAACTGACCCATCAGTCCATTGCTACACTGTCCTGTTGATCCCTCAGCAACGTTTTCCTTATCCTCCTTACTCTTAGACTCAGCTCTGTAATATTTGCAGGCACAACCACAGAAAGGTTTTTAAATACTTGTTTCATGAAAGTAATAGACCTCCTCTGAGTTAGAACAATTACATTGTCACGTTGCCAAACTCTTGGCAAATGGGCATTAACGTTAATTCTTTGTTAAAAACTGGGGTTTATTTTGGCTCTGTTGGCAGCACCTTCATAGCCAAGCAAGTTAGTCACTGTCTGGAATGGACTATTTTCCCCACCAAGAATGTCCTCAGGGCATGGAACTGAACAAGTCTGTGCTGCTAGACAATTCCTGGAAGTTGTGTTCAATTTTATTGGTTTATTGGGCTTTAAAAGTGAAAGAAGGATGATGGCTTGCTTTGCTTCCCTGTCCTTCTCATTTTTGGATCCTATGTCTTCTGAAGTCATTAACAGAAATGAAATAAGGTACGTAATGGCATTCTATAGTGAATGACAATAGCAAGAGAGCCAGCGAAGTGTAGTGCTTTGAGCACTGGACTACGACTCCGGAGACGTGGGTTTGAATCCCTGCTTGGCCACGAAAACCCACTGGGTGACTTTGGGCAAGTCACACTCTCTCAGCCTGAGGAGGTGGCAATGGCCAACCCCCCCCCCCCCAAAAAAAAAAAAACTCTGAAGAAACTGACCAAGAGAACCTCATGATAGGTTTGCCGTAAATTGGAAATGACTTGAAGGCAGACAAGACACACACATTCAGTTTACGCTATTGTAATCCGCTTTTTTGGTAATTGTGGAAGTTGGTATTCTTTACTGAGTATGCAATCACCAAATTCCTCCACAATCCAACTTGTAAATGATAACCCACCCCCAATATAGTTGTTTATGTGTTTTTGGAGAGTGTGGGGAACAGTGGAGACACGTCCAGCTGTTTTCTTGTAGTTGCATGAGCTGAGAAGATGCCATCTGCAGGGACCTCCAGAGATCCTCCTGAGGTCCCTCAAGATGCCTATAGCAGCACATACCTATGTGTTTTTCTGAGGGGGGAAATCCCCGATAACATTTTGAAACATTCAAATGTGGAGAGAAACTAGCAAAAAATATTTGCTTTCTCCCACAGCAAGAGAAAACTACTGCTATTAGAAAACTAATAATGTGTCCTGGCATGAAAGTACGGTATAAGTTATTCAAGAATTTGCATCCTAACTCTTTGGGACATCTTTTTGGAGCTCATCAATGAAATCTCACATCTCAGGTCAGTCGATACTCGGTTGATACTTTTATGTACATGATTCCTGGGATCAGGAACGTAGCCAGCATTTTGGGAAGGGGAGGCTTGGGCGTAGTGGTAGCGTGCAACCATTCATTATATTCCAGTGCCGCTTGTCGAAGGGGGGGGGGTCACTGCTGGGATGTTGAGCTTTTGTATGCTAATACTACATTCCTCAACTGTCCTGGCAAAGCTAAGAAAGTCCCAAATAACCCTCCATCATCCCATGTTTTCACCTGCCTTTAAAACATCCCAGGTGTCTTTCTTTCCTTCGCCCACCTCTCATCTCTTTCTCCTCAGCTTACTTTAGTTGATGGAAACTGAGTTCAAAGTGCAAAAGCAATTTGCTCTCAATTCATTCAGCAGTGGGGAGAGGAAAGGAGGCGGCAGAATCTGGAATGACCTTCCGGATGAGATTCGCAATTTAACATCTTTGGAGGCCTTTAAGAAGGCAATAAAAAACGGATCCCTTCCGGCAGGCCTTCCCAAATTGATCTCCTGAGAATTTTCACTCTTCATCTGTTTAGCTGTACTCACCAGACTTTGATCTCGATCTGTTTTATTAACCATTTTATTGGGAATTTTTTAAATGGTATTTTAGAGTGGGAGGGAGATTGGGGAATTAAGATCAAATATGTCCTGTTATGCTTTTATCTATTGGTATTCATCTTTGATTTTATTGTTCTTGTATGTTGTTACCCGCCTCAATCCAATACAGGGAGAGGCGGGATACAAAAAATATTATTATTGTTGTTGTTGTTGTCCTTCCCATTAGGTTCAGGCAAAAGCAAACAGTTGCAACCTTTCCTAGCTTGTGTGTCCTTCCTCATTACAGTGAGCCCTTCCCTTACATGGGGGATCCATTCCGGATCCCCCCTGTGTAAAAAGAATTCTGCGTATGCTTGAGCCCAATTCAAAAGAATGGGACTTGTGCCCACAGTGCGGCACATGCACCATTACCCTTTCCGGGGCACGCCAAGCCTTCTTCTGGTGCAACTTTCAGCGTATGCTGAAATCCATGTAAGTCATGCCTGTGTATAATGCAGGCACACTGTACTAACTTCTGCCATCTTGACCATACTATGATGTCTTTTGGCCACCTGTCTCCTAGTCTTCATCTATGAACTGTTGGAGAGTATGTAGGACTTACAACTTCGAGTTGAGCCTAGCGGCTCACCACCTATCATTGTAATGTTTTCACAATATTGCAGGCATTTTGCTGATCTTTCTACCTATCAGAGAGGAAACAGATGTATTAGTTGGATGCCTTAAAAACACAAATCATTTAAGGAACGGAGCATGACCAGAAATGAGAGTTATTTTTGTTCTTTATTTATACCACTGACATTTCACATACGTTATTTTATTTTCCCTTTACAAAGAATCCTCTGTGTGAAGACAAACATTCCATCAGGTTGTATGGTGAAAACATTGCCCAATGCTTTCCAACTAAAAAAGTAGAGAGGGAAAGAGAGGAAGAGAAGAAACTATCTTGATATAACACAGAACAGGAAAAAAAGTTAAACTTTCAGACATGGCATTTATGTATAACACATTAACTTCAAACAAATTGGGGTTGTTGTGTGTTTTTTTTAAAATGATGTTGTGATGGGTAACAAAGTGCATGAAACAGATTGCTATCTTTAAGTAAAGGAATTCAAATAATGAAGAGAGATAGTTAAAAAGAATACTTTTCATACATGCTTCTTCCCATGCTTTATTATGTCCAGACACTTATGGCAAAAGACTCGGGCAACCTGTGCCTCTTTTGTCAGTCTTTCCATGTTAATGTGCAAAGATGAAACAGGAACAAGGGACACAATCCTCAAAAAAATGACCAAGCTAGTGCTAATCTCTTTCAGGGAAAGAATGCAGGATGCTTCATTTTTAGCTCAACAGAACAAAAGCTGATAAAGACTCACTTGAAACTCAGGCCAGGACTGTATTGGGACATTTTGTAGTTGTTAACTGCTCTCAAGTTGACCCTGACTCATGGCAACGTTGTGGATGGGACATCTCCAAGACCTCCTATCCTCCACTACTCTGCTTAGGTCTTGCAAATCCATGCTTGTGACCTCTCTGATTGACTCTGTCCATCTAGTATGGTCTTCCTCTATTTCTACTATCATCTACCATTCCTAGCATTACTATCTTTTCTAATGTGTATGCCTTCTCATGATGTGTCCAAAGTATGACAGACTCAACTTGATCATCTTGGCATCCAGGGAGATTTCAAGCTTGGTCTGTTCAAGGAGCCATTTGTCTTTTTGGCTGTCCATGGTATCCTCTGCATTCTTCTCCAACACCACATCTCAAATGAATTGATATTCTTCTTATCCACTTTCTTCACTGTCCAGCTCTCACATCCATTCATGGTGATGGGGAATACAATGGATTGGACAATTCTAACTTCAGTGTCATATATTAATTTAGGGTAAAAGCATTTGCATTTTATCAGAGATGGCATAAGCATGGTTTCTCACACAAAAAGGGCAAGCAAATCCTTCTGCAGATTCTCTCAGTCACTTTTGATTTGATGGCTGGGGTGAACCACATTATGTGTTGCATAAGAGGTGTGCTCAAAATCTTGGTGCCCATAACATAAATAGTTGGGCAGCTATTGGATCCAGGATACTGTACGCCCCAACTGTCCTGTTTTGGCAAAGAGGGCCACAATAAATCCTCAGTTGTCCCACTTTTTAAGCCACTTTTAAAATGTCCCAGTTTCTCTGTCCAGCCCTACTTTCTCCTCTTACTTCAACTGCTTCAAACTGAGTGGTGAGTGCAAAAGTAGTTTGCATTGAATTAACTCAGCAGGCAGCAAAGTAGGGGGGATCTTGCCTTTTCAGGCAAAAAGTAAGATGCTGCAGTCTCTTCTGGCTTGTCTCTTCCTCCTCCTTAATTAATTTTGCTACGTTTACCATACTTTGATGGTGCTTGGCCACATGTATCTTGGTTTTTGTCTGTGAAATGTTGGAAGGTATAGTATACTTACGTCTGTGTATATTTAAGCTATGCTAAATGTGTGCAAGACCTTGGTGCATGTATGCACAAAGGCCAGATTCTAAAGATAATTTTAAATTAAATCACAGTTTTTAAAGGTCCTCTTTGAAAGAAACATATATGGACACATATAATAAGATAGCACCAGTCAAGGGCACCTAAATTTGAGGATAGCAAGCACATATTATGTGGGCATTGGAGGTTTGGAATATTGAAGCTCAAATCTGCACTTTCAAACATTTGAGGAGTGGAACAGAATTCTAATTTCTGCAACAACCAAAAAACACGGATTAAAATGGCATAGATTGGATTTATGTCCTCACACCTCACTTACAAAATGCCAAGTCTCATATTTGCTCCATAGACACTTATTTCAGGAAAACCGGAGGCATTTCCATACTATTAAAGCATTATGATCCTGATTTTACTGCTATGGCTGAATCCTATGAAATCTTGGAGTCTGTACTTTGGGAGCCCCTAGAACTCTCTGGAAGATGATTCTATATGCCCTTCCCTATAAAATAAAATCTGGTATTCTATATATCAAGACCATGACAGTTAAAAGGGGAACCTTTGTGCTAGAATTGGGCAATGCGAAAGGGCCCCAGTAAAGCAGGGAATCGCAGGATGCTGTTTATTTTTCGAGCACCAACCAATGTAGAAAATATATAACTTATATAGCCACAACACAGGCTAGATAAGTGAATGTTTCTTGTTCCAATGTCTTAAATTAATTGAAGGGGGGGGGGGGGGGGAAGAGAAAGAGAAGAAAGAAAGAAAGAAAGAAAGAAAGAAAGAAAGAGGAAGAGAAAGCAAAGTCCTGGTGTACCCAGTATTCCCAAGCCAATATGCGACAAGTCTGAAGCAGAACTCATGATTTCGATGGAACATCCTCCTAAATAAATGTGCTTGGTCAAACGATCTAACAAAAGAATTGTGTCAAGTAGTGGTACTTGGTGATATGGTTCCAGTTCCAGACTGGCCCTTGAATTAGCGTACAGATCTATCTCTAATTACAAGTATGACATAGGACTTTTACAAATAAAAAAAGTATAAATGGGGTTTTGAGGGGGTGAGAGGGTTGGCTTTTGGTTACTAAAAGATCACGCAGCTCAGCAACCCAGCCAGTCGGATTTCACGTTGCCAACTTTGACTATCTTTAGGCTCTGATCTTCCAGTTTGAGATAATACCAGTCCTTGAAGAAGTAGCTGTGACCTGTAAGGCAGAAGAAATAAGCCTTGATATATTTATATGATGTAACACTCTCTGATCATAGCACAAATGGAATGGTTTGTGAGCAGAGATGTCAGGTGGCTTCCTCATCAGTGGCACGGCAAGCCTGCTGTGGGTTCTAGATTCAATGTTCAAGGTGCCAACAAAGATGCTAACATCTGTCCTTCAAAATAGCTTGTGTACCATTGAAATCCAGAGTTGGTTCACTGACCTACTGAGCATTTTTAAAAGCTGGAGATGGGTTACCTTTCCTGAATTTCATTGCAGCAATACGACATTTTAAGTGGGGAGAAAAGTCTGTGATGGCTACAGGCTTTGGTGACTGTCACAAAAAAAGCATGTCTCCAAGGAATCAGATATTAG
Organism: Sceloporus undulatus; assembly: GCF_019175285.1. Taxonomy (NCBI): domain Eukaryota; kingdom Metazoa; phylum Chordata; class Lepidosauria; order Squamata; family Phrynosomatidae; genus Sceloporus; species Sceloporus undulatus. The sequence continues at coordinate 17,417,933 of NC_056529.1, read as the reverse complement.
TAGACTGAAGCAGCTGATCTCAGAAGAGCAACAATTTTAAATTAATGTAACCCACCTTGAATGCTGTTGTGGAAGAAAGGTAGGATATCAATCCTTGAAATAAAAGCAAATAAATAAATACAGTAACCACAACCAACCCTTTGAATCAGATGGCCACTTACCACTTCCGCTCACATCCAACACAGCATCTAAGTTGTCTGGAACACCATTCCAAGCATCTGCAATTAATTTAGGGAAGCCAGGATCCATTTTCTTCTTTACTTCATTGTATCTACAAAACATGATTTCTTTTAAACACATGAAAAAAATCAGAAAGATATTACAGATAAAGACATTAACATTAAACCCAGAACTCTTCTTACTAAACATGACTTATAATACAGAAAAGGATGTGGGGAAAAATACAAAAGAATATTGCTGTATATGATAACAGTAGCAAGAATCATCTATGCCAAATATTGGAAAAATGCAATAATTCCATCAAGTGGAGAATGGATGATAAAGCTAAAAGAGGCTATAGATACGGACATTTTAACAGCTTTAATAAATGATAAATCAATAGACAAAACAGAAAAAGAATGGGAACCAGTAAAGAAATACTGGATAATAAAATGGCCGGGTTTGAATAACGCTAAACTATAATTGGCATGAAGCAACAAATTAAACCTAGAAATTGGTTCCAAATTCCAAGTTACAAATGGTATGTGTGCATTTTTATTTCTCCAAAATGCCCTGCGGTTGCAAGCCTCCAAGAAGATGTAAAACTCAAGGGATGTTCCAGTTTGTCTCACATTAAGCCTCAGGAGGAGGACAAAGGATGGTTATTATGACATTGTTTCTAAAATATATTCCACTTGGTTAGCAATCTTGATGCTTTATTTTGAACCAACTTATGTAATCTTCAAAGGCAGCCCCATGTACAAAACTTTGCAGTAGTCTAAATGACTTTTCATTCCTTTCCAGTTAGAATAGAGCAATCTAACCACAAAGGGCTGTTTTTCTGTTTGTAATCCCAAACGTAACGGATTATAAACCTTACCTAGCATTACGACACTTCATCCTTGGCTTACCTGCTGAGAAAGCAATTACATCTCACCTCCAAAATTTGTCCCCTGCAAAAATGTAGGTCTTCTTATTTTTGCTCCAGTTAAAAGCTGCATTGACATGTTGCACATCAGGAGGTAGACCCAGACTGGTAAGCCTCTTTGGATAACCTCTTTCCAAAGTGCTGGCTGAGTAAACCCAGTATTCGTTTCCTATAAGAAAATAAAGCATTGAGTTCGAGTCATCTCACTTACAAATGAGGTTAACAGGAAATGGCCTGGGGAAAGGGGCTATTTCAATCAGAGGTTCTCAGATTTCACTAGCTAAAGGGAAAATAGAGGAGGCAAGGAATATAAGTTTGTGTCGAAGCTTTCACAGTGGACAACTGAGGGACACTGGAACCTCTTGGTCTGGAGGTGGAGAAACTCCCTAGTCATATCAGAGACTGGTGGTGATGGAGATACTATAGGTGTCATACCCTCCAACATTTCACCAAGGAAAACTGGGACCTATATGGCTAAACAACATCAGAATGTGGTCAAGATGGCAAAATGACTAATGAAGCTGCAGCAGTTTGCTTTTGCATAACTAAAGCAACTAAAGCAAGGGTTCCCAACCTGGGATGCCCACACGTCCAGTGGGTACAAGATGGGATTTTAGGAGGTACCTCCAAGTTTGTGTCCTTGAGTGACATGTCACAACTCATCACTCAATTTGCATTTATGTTTTATGCACCGAGTTTAAAAAACAGCTGAAAAAGTGAGACAACAGAGGATTAAGCAGAACTGTCCCTGGCTGCAATCACACTTCAGTAATAATCCAGGTTGACATCACTGTAACTGCCAAGGCTCAATGCTACGAAAATCTAGGATTTGTAGTTTTGTGAGACATTTAACTTTCTCTGTCAGAGAGCCCTGGTGCCACATCAAACTATAATTCCCAAAATTCCATAGCATTGAGCCATGGCAGTTGAAGTGGGGTCAAGCTGGATGATTTGTGCAGTGCATGTGCAGCTCTTGCCAAATCAGGACACTTTTTGCATTTTCCCACTGTTGTTATCCATTTCACATTCTAGCTGTGCATCCATGCTATACACTTAAAACATTATTTATATCATTTAAACTGTCATGGCTCCATCTTATGAAATCTTGGAATCTGTGATTCGGGGAGGTAATATTACTCAGACATTTCGGCTGGATAACACAGTGCTACAGTTCAAAGGAGGACATGTTTGACCAAACTACAGATCTCAGAATTCCATAGGAAGGAGCCATGGTATTTAAAGTGGAATCAAGCTGCTATAATTCTACAGTGTAAACACACCCCAGCACTTTGTATGTGTGTGTGTGTTCTGTCTTGGTCATTTTCTGCACCAAAAAACCCCTTGCTTTTCCCACAAAGGAAATTCTCACAAAGGAAATCTTTAAATGTAAGCCAACCTAATGTTTTATTTTGTCTTTTAAAATTGATTGGGATCTAAATTGTGGGTGTTATTGTTTGATAATATTGAGAACAATCAGGTTTGCTTATTGACCTTTGAGCAATCTGCCAATTTGGATCATTTGTTGTTTTCCCTCCTTATAGCGGACTAATTGAATTTATTTAGCAAACAGTATTGAATCCCTTCTTTGTCGTGCATTCCCCTGGAGTGCTGGTGGATGTAATGCTTGGACATAGACAAATGAGGTGTTTTGGCGACATCCAATTTATTGTGTAATCCAAATTCAGCAAGCATGCAGACATGTGGAGTTCATTACTGGACCTTTCCTTCCTTTGTACATCTGCATGTAACCAACCTGTTCCGCACCTTTTTATCATACTTGGAAATTTTGATCCATGTTGAAGGATTGTTGTTTTGTTTTTTGCTGGCTGGACTTTTTAAAACCACTGAAAACCTAGTCAACGCAGCTGTAACGGATGCATAGAATTACATATGCAGATACATGGAGATAAACAGTCAACGGGCAATTAGCTTTTCTCTATCTCTTTCTGCTCTCCTTGCCCTTCCAGACAGCATAGCTGTTGCATTAGACATTTGGAAGAGAGAACCTAGTATTTGAGTTTGGCAAGAAACACATGTATCAGTTTCAGCTCCAGTCCTTCAAATCGGGATCAGAGCTTCCAAAAGTTCCAAGTTGTGGCTGGACTACAATTATACAAAACACAACTGGCTTTTGGACTACAATTCCCAGAATCCCTGAGACAGCAAGATGGTGGATGATCAGCTGAAAAGTGGGATGGCAGAGGATTCATTGGAATTGTTCTGACACAACCAGGACAGCTGTGTGTTTGTGTGTGTGTGTGTGCGTGAACTGTCCACACTGCAGAAACAATCCAGTTTGATACCACTTTAACTGCCATGGGTCAATGCTATGGAATTCTGGGAACTGTAGTTTTGAGAGACATTCAGGCTTCTCTGTAAGAGAGCTCTGGTGCCACAATAAACTATCGTCCCCAGAATTCCATAACATTGAGCCGTGAAAGTTAAAGCAAACTACAGTCGCCCCTTGGAACATGCAGAGGATCTGTTCAGGACCCCCCGCCCCCCGAGTTCCAAATTTTTGTGCATATTCAAGCCCCATAGGTTTGAATGAGGTGTATGCATCCAGGCGCATGCCCCATTAATGTTAATGGTGGTCGCCCCTCTACAGATTTTCAAGTCTGTGGATTTCAAGTGCACAGACTTGGACGGGCCACTGTATATTATTTCTACAGTGCACATGCAGTCTGTGTGTATTTTACAGATCATTTATTTTGTCGCTGGCCTTGTGCACCTCTCCTTTGTGACCTCTGAGAAACTGAATCCAGCTCTCTGGTTGCAAAAGTTGATCATTCCTGCTCCAAATGGAGGTAGCAGGCAATAGGTGTAATATCCAAAAATATAAAAATAAAAATGGATGAACGGGTGGGTGGGGTTTTCACTTTAGCACTCTGGCATGAGCAAAGGATTAAAGACCCCCTTCCATCTCCAAATTTCCAACCTGGATGGCAGAGGTGTGGCACTTTGCTTTGAAATGTAAGAAGACCTTTCCCGCATTTCCTAACTGCATGGTCAACACTGCATGCTTTGTTGCCCCCATGTTTAAGAAAACAGGCCAAAGGGAATGCTAAAGTAATGCAATGCTGACTTGTTTTCATCAGCACCCTACCTGAAAAAAAGACAGCCTTCTCTTCTTGAGGGGCTTCATAGACAGCATCAATTTTTTCCGGCACTTCAGACCAAAATGTAGCAACAAGCAAAGGACCCATAGGCCTGTTCCGTTGGTTTGCTGTCCTCCAGATGAATCTAGTCAGGGAGGGGGGAAATCACAGAGAAGGTTTACAAAGAGCTGATTCATTGCCACATCTGTTTCTCATCAGTGCTGGCAAAAGGGCATGCATACATTTGTGCGTCTGTGCATTTGTGTGTCTGTGTATACATCCACACACACTGGCACACAAAACTCATATCAGCAATATAAACATATAATTACTACATATTTTAAAATAGAAATCATCAAAGAAAGTCAGTCATGCTTTTCTTTTATATCAATTTGAAAGAAAGAAAGAAAGAAAGAAAGAAAGAAAGAAGAAAGATGATATTCCTGAAATGTAGAATTTAACTGTTGGAACTTGACTGACCCAACAGATTTACTTATTCATACTATAGCTAAAAGACTCACTTTCCCAAATTGGAAAGATATACAGATATACCTTGGTATCCACTGGGTTTTGGCTCCAGGAACCCCCCCCCCCCGATGGTTAACAAAATCCATGGAAGCTCAAATCCCATTAAATATAATGGCTTGGTAAATGGTACTCCTTATATAAAATGGCAAAATCAAAGTGTGCTTTTTTGGGAATGTATATATTTTTGAACATTTTCAAGCTATGGATGCTTGAACCTGTGGATAAAGAATCAGTAGGTACTGAGGGCCGAATGTATATTAAGCACCCATTGTTCCAGGTTCAAATAATCTTACTACTTTAGTTAGGCAAAAATATACATTTTTGGCAACGACAGCCCCAATTTTAAGATATTTTGGCTTTGCGATTCACCAGTCAGGGCAGTGGGAAAGGGTTATTGGGTCCCCCAATATCTAGCATTGCAGAAAATGGACACTGAAAATGGTGTTTTTTGTTTGATTTCACCTCCCTCCCAGGGTTGGGGAGGAGGAAAATTTCTGCAGCATCAGAGACAGAAAGTGCAAGTAGAACCCCAAAGTAACTTCTCACTGAGTCACTAGGAAAAGGGGTACATCAATAGGCGGTGACATCTCATTTCATCAAGAGGTCTCATCCAGCTCAAAGAAGCTGGAGGGGGGGCATAAGAGTCCTTGTGCCTAGAACTCTTATTTTTCCTTTTTTTGCACCCCTTTGGTCACTTTGCTTGTCGTGTGCCATCAAGCTGTTTATCACTTATGACCAAGCTGAGGTGAAAATATCACCGGGTTTTCTTGGCAAGATCTGTTCCCAGAAAGTTTGCCATTGCCTCCCTCTAAGGCTAAGAGAATGTGATTTCACTGAGGTCACATAGTGGGTTTCAATAGCTAATGGTGATTTGAATCCTGGTTTCTCAGGCCTGGTACAGAAGGGTGGCTCTGTGCCACCCGTCTTTCCCCCTCGTTGGTACTATAGCAGCCACACTGTGCAGCACCGATGTACTGCCAAAAAGAAGCTGCTCTAAGTGCTGTAAAGGGGAAAGGGCGCCGCCATGACGCCACTTCCTGGAAGTGACGTCTGGATGCTGCGTGTCATCGTCGTCATCATGGTGGCTGCCATGTGGACAGGAGGCTGCCATGATGATGGAGTCTGTACGGACTAGGGTTCCGGAGCGTGTGGCTGGTGTGCACTCCAGAACCCTAGAATCGGCATGGGCACACCGCTCCCTGCCTTCTGTACTGGGCCTCAGATTCGTAATCCAACACTCAAACCAAAACTCCACAGCTGTACCCTTTGCCTGTCCATTTTCTCTGGATACCCAACTACTCAAATGAAGTTTTAAATTACAGTAATGCTACAAATTTGGTGAATGAAAAAAAATCACTGTGGGGGGGATGCTTATTTGGAGGGCAACACCCTCATTTTGCCCTCCTGTAGCTACATCCTTGTATTTCTGTCCAGCTGATCCCTTCATTTGCTATGCTCGGCCATTAACTGTTTTTAACATCTTTACCACTCATATTAATTCTCACTGCAGAACAAAAAGGGGAGGGAAAGCCTTTGCCACTTCAATTATCCCAGCAAATAAACCCATTTACAAGGCACTTAAAACTCTTTCAGCCATCCCCATTTCTGCACATCGAACAGATGGATATGCATTTGGCAAATGTCAACATTTGTATTGGGCACATTACTCCGGATGATTATGATTGTAGCAACTAAAAAGATCACATCTAATAATCATCTATCAAACAGCTTGGCTGTAAATGAAACCTGGAGCATTAAAAGCATTCATCAGAGAAATAAAGGGGGGGGTGATTGAGGAGCTCTTTTATGTAGAGGCGATATCCTCTTCCGATTTAAGAGCATATAAAAAAGCCTCTAGTTTAATTTCAGTGGGAAGGTTTAGGGCAGAAAGGGACAGAATGCTAACAGAGGCACTTTCCTCTCTCTCTCCATCTCTTCCCCTTTCAATCTCCATTTAATGAATGTGAACACTCCATTTTGTCCAAATCAGGGGAGAAAAAATAAGCTTACACTAGTCAGCCAATTCCACAAGCAACAGGTTTTCCAAGCCCCCCTGTAATGAAACAAAACTGCAATTTGGTCAACATCTAGCAAATTGATTGCCTTTCGAGCTTTTTATTAGCATGAGCCAATTTTGTATTTTATGAAGCCGAAACAGGATCTTGGAAAGAATAAAAAAAGAACTTTGTTAGAGGCTGTCATCGGAATGGGACCACATCACTGGAACAGGTCCACTGAAATGGCACTCCAAAGCATTGTGGGTGAAACATGGCCCCATTTGCTACATATCCAGTGCAGCTGTTGTGTGTGCATCCATTTCACAACTGGATGGCCAGAGGCAATCACAGTGGCATTTCGAATTTGGCTAGAACGATGACCAACCCATGCAGTGGGTTGTGATTCCTGCATTTTTATGTCCAGAGATCAGAAAAAGTTATTTTTTTTAAAATATTACCAATCTTCGAATCTCCCAAAGAGCAAACTGATTTAGGCGCTCTGGGAACTCTAGTACAAAATGTAGTCTTTTCCCCCCAGAAAGTGAGAGGAAACCTGCCTAACATTTCTTATTTTCTCACTGAGGAATCTTTGATGAATTTGAGAAGAACTCTGGAATTCCTTGGAGCAAAGCCTGAAAGCCATTGTTTGAGCTGTCATTGTTTCATTGTTTGAGATATTTTGTATATTTCATTTTATGAACACTGCCTAATTATCATCTTCCAGGTTCTGTTTTCTTCCAATTCCAATTAAGTTTTATCAAACAAACCCATTTCTCTCACTTACCGGTCTTTGAAGAAGAAGATCTCCCCTCTGAGTTGAGCGACAGCATCAAATACAATGTCTTGACCACACAGTTCAGGAGTAACTGGCCCAAGGGTTGGACTTGGACCTGGACCGACATCTGTAGAACCCCCTGGAAATAAAAGAAAAATGGAACTTTGCAGAGTGTACTTTCCTTTACATATTGCAATGACAACAACAAGAATAAAATCAATTACACTTAATTCCACATTTATATCTGAAGGAATTAGAGAAGTGACTGAAGAACACAATGGGAGTTATGGGACAGTGTGAGAGTTCTTGAATAAACACCTCTCATTCAGTATCTTTCAGAATAGTTGTTGCAGTTGTGGTGCAGCCGAAAATATACTTGAAGTGCTTTGGACTACGGATATAATTTGTTCCTAATTTTCTTCTCAAAGGAATCAAGGAATGATTTTCTAAGAGCTGTGAGAAAAACTACAAAAGCCTATTCACAATTCGGGACTTATTCAACGAAAAATTCACATGTGGTAGTTTTTGCGCAGCATTTTCTGCATCAGAAACATTTTTTTCTTCACAGGGAATGATATTTCTGCATAGAAATATGAGTTTCTACATAGAAAAAATAGTTTTATTTCTTTTGCAGAAAATCCTGTTTTCTGCATGAAACTGATTTTTGTCCAGAACATATCTCAAACTGTGAAAATTTTCATCAGCCCATTATTCTTCCATTCAGCCTTTCTTGATTTGCTAAAAACCTGTTTTTGCAATTTTATTTTGACTGATTTCAAATATTCTTTCCATCCCTACTTTGGACAAATAGAAATCATTACCATAGAGCTCCTGGATTCCTTGAATGTCATCTTGGGAAAGCCGGAAGTGCTTAGTGTAGGTATAGATGGGAGCCATGAGGGCTCCAGGATCTTCAGAGTGTTCGAGTCCCATGGCATGGCCAAATTCATGAGCAGCAACCAAGAAAAGGCTGTAGCCTGGAAGAAAAATAAGTTTTATAACCCATCTATGCATCTATCTATGATGTCAACTTCACAGCTAAAAGCTCCATCACTCGGGGCTGAAAGAGATGTGGTTTCATTATATTGCAATCAGACTTCCATATCTATTGGCTAAACCTTTGAGGTGCTATGGAATATTTACAAATATTATTTGTAATTATAGCAACGATGACCCAGAACAGATGATAATCCTTGCTACTACAGTGGAGCCTTGCCTTACGTGGGGGATTCGTTCCAGACACACCCCCCCCACGTAAGGCAAATCCTGCGTAAGCTTGAGCCCCATTCAATATAATGGGCTCATGCTTGCAGCAGCACAACATACGCATGCTGCGGGTGCATGCACCATTCATTTAATGGTGACGCGGCTTCCGCGTAAACTGGAATAGTGAGCCCACATATGGAGTGGGCGCACTGTACCATAAAGGGATTCCACCACTGTCCATTGATGGTTAAGATTGTTATTCTGGATTTGGGTGTAGGATGGATAATCAGGTAGGGAATGTCTTTCACCCAAAAGGCCTAATTCGCTTTCAGATAAGTTCTCAGGAACAATGTTTCAGTGTTGACCTGGGGACAAAAGTACAAAATACCAGCATGTTTTAGCAAAACTCTTAATGTCTTAGGAGAGGTTTTTCAATCTTTTAAAATTGGGACTGGAGAAAGGATGTATTAAAAACTGAGAAAACAGCAAGTAGGAGGCATGGTCATTTGAGAATCACTAGAGTAGCGGTTCTCAGCCTGTGGGTCACGACCACTTTGGGGGTCGAACGGCCCTTTCACAGGGGTCACCTAAGACCATTGGAAAACACATATTTGCATGTAGCAACAAAAATAATTTTATGGTTGGGGGGTCACCACAACATGAGGAATTGTATTAAACGGTCGCAGCATTAGGAAGGTTGAGAACCACTGCACTAGAGAGACAGATAGGAAGCCCAGAAAGGCTACATTCGGCCTTAGGGTCTGGGGTTCTCCGACCCTGTTCAAAACACAGCCTCCCCAACCTTTACATGGGTCATCAGGATTACTAACTCTTAGGACAATCAATGATATGGTAAGGTGCATGTTTGCTTTGGTACTGGATTGTTCAAAATTCTGATATCTGAACTGGCATGTCATTAAATGCACTGCTGTCTTCAATCCATCTTCCATTCTTTAACTCCAAACTGGGCAAGTTTCCTTTAGGTGGTAATGCATGTCCAATGCCTCATGTCTTTTGTTTTGTGGCAACAGGCAAGCACAACTCACCATTCCCCCAAAAGACAACCACCACCACCCTTGGATATGTATACTTATGAGAAGGACTACCTTGGTCTGGACAAAATCCCCACTTGCGGTCTTCATCATAGTTGCTAGTTGTGGAACACCACATCTTTCCATCTTGACGTCCTGAACTGGTGCAGGTCTCATACTTATTCCCCAGAAAGATGAAAGGAAAAACGCAGGGTGCACCTTCTGAGTTCCCACCAACAGTGGACATTGCTGTGAGGACACATGCATGTGTACAATAATTATTTACAAATTGTATACTTTAGTCCACACCATTCAGCTGATGTATTGTTTTGTGAGTTCGCGCTGTCTAGGTTGTGCTATTCTAAAACTCTAGAACCAGGATAATTTCTTTTTTAAAATAAAGAAATAAAAATGAATACACCTAGAACTGGTACATGCACTAGTTGGTGTGGCTTCATTTGCTTCCATTTCTTTGCATCCTTTTCACCCTGCACATTATCAGTATCTATGTCTGGAATCTGGTTGTGGAGCTACAGTAACATAAGAGCCATTGTACAAATGGCTGCACTTTTCCCAGAGGTAAGTGCAGTTCCTAACACAACCCATCATTCCACAAATGCACAGGCAAGCTTATCTTTCATTTTTGCCTTGGTGAGTATGAACCTAATTTCCCATTGCACAATGAGTGAGTATATGGCTATGGTACCCATTGTGCAAGTCATACATTAGTGGCATCCATGAGTATGGTGTAGTGGTTTGAGCATTGGCCTATGACTCTGGAGACCAGGGTTCAAATCCCAGCTCATATAAACCCAATGGGTGACCTTGGACAAGTCAAACTCTCTAAGACTTAGAGGGTGACAATGACAAACCCTCTCTGATCAAACTTGCCAAGAAAACCCCATGATAGGTTTGTCTTGGGCTCACCATCTGTTGGAAATGACTTGAAGGCACACAACAACAACAACAACAACAACATAACTGTGCTGACATATATTAGTTGCTATTATATGCCTTCAAGATGTGCCCTTAATTTCTATTTATGCTGAAAGAGTGTGACTTGACCAAGGTTATCTATTTGTCATGCTGGGAGGGGATTTGAATCCTAATCTCAACTCTCAAAGCAATACAGCACACCAACATTATATGTAGTCAGAGTTATTCTACCTGTCTCTGGGCAAAATCCAAATTTCTTGTCTCGGTCATAGTCTTCAGTGGTTCCACACCACCTGTATCCATCTGTTCTTCCTTCGGTTGTACAGCTGTCATAGGTGTTACCTTGGAATTTGAAGGGGAATTTACAGGGCTGCCCATCAGAATTCCCAGCCATTGTGAAAAGTGCTAGGGAACAAAGAAGAATAAAAGTGAAGTAGTGGGAAAGCATTTGTGCATTCACCTATTGTATATTCAGTTCATGAGCAGACAGCATTCTATGTAAATGAGACATGCATCTCTTTTGGAATAATATACATTTGATGTACGGCTTGCAAACAAAACAAAATAGAAACTCTTCAGCCAAAAGATAAACATTGATATGAAATGATCCACCATGTAAACCCACTTTTGGGCAAGTCACCCTCGCCCTCAGAGGATGGCAATGGCAACCCCCCCTCTAAAGAAACTTGCAAAGAAAATGCCATGATAGGTTCTCCTTAGGGTCTCCATAAGTTGGAAACGACTGGAAGGCACACAACAATGGTGTTGGGTTGGACTAGGCCTTTAGGAGACCATGGTTTGAATCCATTTCAACCATGGAAAACCACGAGGAGACCTTGGGCAAGTTACACTCTCTCAGCTTCAGAAGAAAGTAGTGGTAAAATCCTCCTGAATAAATCTTGCAAAGAAAACCCTAGGATAGGATCTCTGCAATGTGGTGCCAACTTGAAGGTACATGACAACAACGAAGCATTGAAATATAGGCCCATGACAGATGAGCCAAAAGCGGTGAGCCACCGCTAATATTAGTAACTGCATGCTCCTGAACCCTAGTGTATAACAACGGCGGCATCATGGCGGCGTCCCATTCACATGGGCACTGCCATGATGATGTAAGCGAAGCACACCATACAGATGTCGCTGCACGTCACTTACATCACTGGTGTGCCATTGGCTCACTCGTGACATGCACTGGGCACCTTAAAAAGAACCCATTTTTCCAGGCTCTTTTTGGGGCAGAGGGATGCTGAGCAGTTTGGTTGCTGCGGCATCCCTCCGGAGGAAAACCGGATGCCTCCACCCCTCCATTTTGGGGTGGTATATACCGCGCCATACTCCAAAGTAGTGATCTAATGACTATATTCAGGCATAATATTCAGTGAGTTGAACAATGGCTAACTCGAGGGCTATCATAGCATTCAAATTAAGCAATAGCTGATGCTCTGGCTTGTTTTCCCCTGATTAAGAACTAACAATGTAGGTCAAGATAGTGCTGACAGAAGACATATTATAGTAGCCCATTTCAAATCCTTTCCTCATGAAGACTCTCCACTGAAAATCAAAGAAATAATTTTGTGGTGGGGAGGCTGCGATGAGTCATTCACTTGCTCCTTAAGCCGTGTCCAGCTGTAGGTCTGGCAGCCGCCATGTTTTAATAGAGTATTTTATTATCTGAATCACAGTGCAGTTGCAAAGGGGGGAAAAACACATATGGAAACTCATGCAAAATTGCTTCATAGTGGAATAATCACTGCCAAAAGGAGAGGCTTTTTTGTTCTTTGCACAGAGAGACAAAAAAGGGAAGAAACTTTGCTAATAAGCCAGAACTAAATGCAAGATTGCCCCAGTTCCATGATGCTATGAACCTATTTTTTCCCCTTCTTGTTTCTCTTTTCAGGATTCCTTCCAAATCTCTGAGAGAAGTGTTCTGTGACTTTTGGCTTTATATATCCACAGCTCACAAAGTGAGCAGCCAAAACTAACTGCCTTTTGCCAGGTTCCATAAGTAGCATTCTCTACATCCCTGGCCAATACGATGGAACTGGATACAGAATTTCTTGGATGTGTCGATATGGTTAAGGCTTTCTCTGCTTAAAAACTAGGCATTTTGTAAAAGACTTGTAAGAAAGAAAGAAAGAAAAACACAACTCCAAAGCAGATTATACTGCAAAAATGTATTCTAAACATACCCCAAGGTGGATTGCAAACATTGTTTTTCTCCTCTGAGAATGTGAATCTCCTTTAATAACACCATGAGATGGGATAAAGGCAGCTAAAATTTAAGGTCCCTCGTATCACCTATAATGTAAAGTTCATCTTTACATTATAAGTGATACATGTGACTTCTTTAAATGTACATATGACTTCTTTAAATGTTGTAATAGGCAGAAATAATGTAGTTTGACAACACTAACTGCCATGGCTCCATCCTATGGAATCCTGGGATTTGTAGTTTGTTGTGGCACCACAGCTCTCTGACAGAGAAGGGTTAATATGCCACAAAAGTAATTCCCAGAATTCCCTAGCATGGAGCCATGACAGTTAAAATGGTGTCAAACTGCATTATTTCTGCAGAGTGGATGTAGCATTGCACACATAGCTAGTTGGCTCTCCACATTTGCGGCTTTGACTTTGTGGATTTGATTATTTGCAGTTTCAATTAATACGTTCTCTCTAGGAATCTCTAGGTCCTCCAGTGCAACTCTGCCAGAAGTTGACCATAGAGTTGCAATGAAGACCTTGAAATTCCTAGAGGAAACACTTCTCTGGGCATTTGTAGGTCCTCCAGAATGATTCTATGATCAAATTCTGGCAGATGTTGACCATAGAGTTGGCACTGGATCTGGAGATTCCTAGAGAGTTGTTCTCTCAATTTAAAAGAACAGCAGTTTTTTATTTGTGGGTTTTCCACATCCACAGGGATCCTTCATCTCTAACCCCAGCAAATGCGAAAGGACCACTGCATATTTGAACATCTGCCAGTAGTCACACATCCCCACTTAGGAAATCCAATGCACATGGATCTACCAATTGATCAAACATGGAGACTAAAAATCTAGGCTGTTCATTTATTCATGCCACACAAACAAACCTCACAACACATTCTCAAACACATTCTTCTTAAAGACAATAGTGCTATCATTGCTATGCAACTTACATTCATGGGGGCAGAATCCATATTTGCCATCCGTGTCAAAGTTGTACGTTGTCGAACACCAAAGGAAGCCATCGCTGCGCCCTGCGTCCGTGCAGCTGTTGTATTCTTTATCATTGAACAAGAATGGGAATTTGCAGAATTCTCCGTCTGCGTTGCCGTACTTCACCCGAACAACTTGAAAGTAAATGAGCGAGAATCTGTCAGTAATGGTCACAGTCAAAACATGGCCTTTCTCAACAGAATTTGTAGACTGGAACTTCAAAACAAGAACTTGGCTGCAAGAAGAGCTAGCACAGAAATCAGAAGAAGAAAAAAATCCAGCTGGAAATGCTACTCAATGCAAGATCTTTCATAATCAGTGGAACAATATCTAACTCAGCAAGGACCCAAGATATATATATATATATATATTGAATGCTAACTCCTTGACAGGGATGATAGTTTGAGTGCTACAGGCACAAAACCCCAGTTTTAAGCCCCTGAATCCAGAGTTACAGAAGACCCAAGAAAGACTTTGTTCTGAGATTTTGTTGATCCACTATTAGTCATAATGTTGTTGGCAGGTGCCTTCAATTCATTTGTGATCTATAGTGACCCTGTCTATGGTGAACCTACTGTATGGATTGTATTAACAAGGTTTGTTCAGAGGAGGTTTACCCTTGCTTTTCTCTAAAGCTGAGATAGTGAGCCTTGGGTTTCCATGGCTGAGAGTAAAATTCGAACTCTCATCTCTAGTGTCCTAGTCCGGCACTGAAACCACTGTAAGAGGCTAGCTCCCATCTATTAGTCACAATAAATTTACCATCCCACCTCTCAAATCCTGCAATCTTTTAAAAAAGAGACATGATCTCCCAGAGCTTAGAAGTAACTAGTTAGGAAGAAGGAACTACTTAGGAAGTCATTTTATAGCTTGTCACAACATTTGTTCATCTAATGGACAGCAGCTTTCCAGACTTTCAGGCAATATTTTTTTTCCTTATTCTTCTTAGACAACTTCAGTATTTCCTGGTGGTCTCCCATCCAAGGCCTGACCAGCTCTGATCTTGCTTAGCTTCCAAAACCAGAGAAGATTGGAGAATTGTATGGTCACAATGAAGTAACTAGTTATTTGCAATTAATTCCCTTTTCCAGTAATGAAGGTTTAATGAAATCATGTTGTAACAAGACCTTGGGATGATGATGATGATGATGATTTAGTCAACTAATTTCAACTGGATGAATCAGCATGAAATCCATGAGACTCACCTGTCCCATATCTAGCCACAATTGATATTTCAACATATTTTAAACAAGGTCTGAAAACATTATTATTCTTTCTACCATATTAATGTTAAATCATAACAGAAAATTAATAAGTTGATAATAAAAAATATAACAATTACTGCAGTGTTTGATTTGTTAATTAATTTTGGTTTCAGCAGTTCAATTAAAAATTCCATTAAACATTACTAAAATGATCAGCAACGAATTCAGGAAATGGGAACTGTGTTGACTGTTACTCAAAAGTGATGCTGTTGACATTTTATGATTAAAATAATGAATGCTTCTTTCCTCCGACTGTTTTCCAACTGCTGTTAAAAACTGAAATAGAGTAAGGGTGGTATATTAATTTTTAAGGAGTGATGTCCAAGCATATCAATGGCTGGCATACCTTGTCCTTCGCCCAAAGTCCAGAGTTCATCATCATCAAAATGTGAGTCTCCTCCAACACCTGGGCCAGGTGCAAACGCATGAGCTAGGAGTCCATCTTTGCCATCGAAAGGGTAACCATCACCATGTTCTGCAAAAAGAAAGAGTCAACTGATACGGCATCCAACAGAGTGAAACGTAACCTCTAAATGAGAAAAACAGCATTGATTTATTAGTTGTAGCATCTTTCTAGTAAAACAGGGGACCTGTAATTCTGTAAGAAGGAATAGTGATCCCTTTGGTCTTCTTCCAGACTAACATGTCAAGGTCTCTAAAATACACCATCTTGATGATATACTATCATGTTTAACAACCAGCCAAGGAGATGTTCTAAACTGCTACCTTAGATCCAGCTGACTTTTATTTGTTGTTGGATAAGACGAAAGTTCCTCTGGCCTTGACCAAATAACATTAAAAAATGGACTCCTTTCCCATCTCCAATGCCACCCTGGTTGATTTCCCCCAACATCCACATGTCTTTAAATGTGGATATATGAATCCGCCCATGTCTCTTTTGCCTTGAGTTTCTCCGAGTCTTGGTTTACTTCATGGGTGAAGGCCAGTCCTTGGCTTCCCCTGTTTATTTCCCTGAAAACATTTCTTGGAAAAGAAACATTCTGGCAAGGGCATAATCTTGTTATTCATCACTTTCTCATTTTTGGCCTAGCTGCCAGTGCTGCCCATGGTTGCTTTGGCATCACCAAGTGCTTTCTTGGTTTGAGACGTTGCCACTTGGAAACAAACCCCAGACACTTGAAACTTAGCCCTTCATTTGGCTCTGTGAACTCTGAGTTAGATGGACATGATAGGAAGGCAGGGGTGAAAACAGTAGCCCTTTCTTATCTCGGGTTACCAACCAGAAACCAAAAAATAAGGTTGGCTAATCTCTATTTTGCCTCCTTTTACTGGAAGATTGAAATAAAGGCTGGGCTGCTTTTCTTCTCTCCTGGCAATCATGTTTTATTAATCTAAATCATCTAGAGATAGTTGTAGTGGAGCCAGGGATCACAGGATCAAACCTCTGGGACTTTTGGATGAGTAGAAACAATGACAATACACTGAGTACTGAGGTCGCCTAGAGGGGCCTTTGAATTGCAAAAGTGGGACCAAAACACAATGTGAGGATGTGGAAGTGGGATAAGATGGCACATTCCAAGCCATGTCTCTTTCTGCAATGGTGGAATTATCATCCGAGGTATGGCAAGACATTTTGTTAGCTCCCAGAGCATCCATCACTACCTGAATTATGCTTCTTCTCCTTTCCCAGAGGTGCTGAATCTCAGTTTGTAAGCCTTCATATGTAATTACTATGCTTATTTACCCCACCGTCCAAAATTGATCATGATATCGGCTTCCCCATCATGAATTCGGGAGAAACTCAGCGGTGTGACATCACTCCAGACTTTGAAGGCTCGGGCAAAGGCATCATCCACTGTTTCCGAGTCCAGATCTGGTGTGTACCCTAAAATCCTAAACAATGAGAAGCAAAGAAAAAAGTGATGATGAAGAAGAATATACACTTGTCCATCCATATTCGCTGGCATTAGGAGCACAAGACCCCCATGGAATATGGAAAAACTGCAAATAAAAAACCCACAATATTTTTACCTGTGAGGAGACCTCTCTAGGAATCTCTAGGTCCTCCAGTGCAACTCTGTGGTCAACGTCCAACAGACACTGACCATAGAACTGCATTGAAGGAGCTACAAATGCCTAGTAGAGTATTCTCTCTAGGAATCTCTAGGTCTTTCAGTGCTACTTTTAGTTAAAGTTGACCATAGAGTTGCATTGGAGGACCTAGAGATTCCTAGAGAGAACATATTAATCAAATCTGTGAATAAATTTGCAAATATCAAAGCCACAATGAGTAGAGAAAGGTCAGCTTACCATGAATTTTAGTTAACATTTAGTTGATGTTGCCAAGAATGTGTGCCCTTTAATATGTTACTCCTACCAGCTTGGTGTAACGGATTGTGCCATTTCTGAAATAGGGCAGGATTATACTTCTACACACACATACCATCCCTCTGCTGCTACTGCTAAAGGTGTAGATGTCTGGGCAGAGGGAAGGAGCAAGGCGTATGTTAATTTCCTCCCTTTCAGGGAAACTGATGGGATCTAAACTTTTAAAAATAAACCTGGTAATAATTACATGCACAAATAACTATGTTGCATGGTATAAACCCTCCTTGTTATCTTAAGATTGCATTTCTTGGAGAGAATTCAAAGATCTCATCCGTTCCTAGGCGTGTGACTGAAATTTGTCTTCAGAATTCACCCATCAGTATCTCAAAGGCTGGACACCTAAGTAAGGTATGCTCCTAACTGTTGCAGGATCTGATATTGAAAACTTATAATGCATCTATATATAGTTTTTTGTGGGTTTTTTGGGCTAGGTGGCCATGTTCTAGAAGAGTTTATTCCTGGCATCTATATAGTTGTATTTAATCGGAAGCGAGTTCCACACTGTGTTCACTGGGACTTACTCCTGAATAAGAGAGCTAAGATTTGTAGCCACTGACATGTTCTCTCTCTTCGGTTTCTTTCTTCTCCCTTATTTTTTTCCTTGCCTGCATTTGTACCATTATTCATTCCAGTCTTGCATCACCGTATCTAGGAGTTTTAGGAAAAGGAGGCACATATGCAGACACTAAACACTGAGCCCTGAGGCTTAAAGAGATATGGAAATCATTAAAAGACTCCCACTGTACGTCCTGCTCCTAAAACTGATTCAACCAGACTTTTAATGGATGATGAAGTGCTTGTTAAAATATGTGCTGCCCAAATCACACTGTAATTTCTGGTCTGCTTTGTTTCTGCAGACATAACATGGCTGTGGGGTTAATATCATCTCCAGCTAGAAGTGCCAGATCATTTTTAAAAGAGAGAGAGAGGGAGAGGCAGACACTGTGGAGCCTGCGGTGTTTTGTTCCATGAACGAGCAGAAGGATTTGGAAGCAAGGAATAACCATTATTATGCTTTTAGAAGTCACAGTGTTCTGGAATAATAGGATAATCCTTGAAATGAAGAAATGGTCTTGCTAATAAAGAATACAAAACACTTAGGATTGCTCTAGCTGCAGAAAGACTGGATCATATCTTGGTGCTGAAGTTTTGATTTGGGAAACCTGCATCATACCCATGCTTTGCCCCATACAAGTTTGTAGACTAGGTTGGGAAGCATCTGGCCTTCCAGATACGCTGGACTGCAGCTGTAGCTAACATCGGCAGTGGTGAAAAATGTTGGGAGCTGCAGTCCAATAACATCTGGAAGTCCACATGATTTTCAAGTGACCCTTCAGATGTGGTTGAACTACAGTTCCCATTATCCCCATTTGGTGTAATCAGTGGAGATGGAAAGTTGTAGTCCAACAGCCTCTGTCCACTCCTGCTGTAGATCAAGTAACACTTTCAGCTATAGTTGGACTACAGTATCTATCAGCCTCATCTGGGATAGCCAATGGAGATGAAAAGGTGTAGTCCAACCACATCACCCATTGTTGCTGTAGACATGGACCTATCCAATCCATATGGTGTGTCTGAGCCTTCCTCTCTACATCTCCATTTAGGACAAAATGTTAAATGCATGAATCCTATTGTTAATCTCAACTAGAGTAGACTCAATGAGCATATGGGATTTATCTATTACCAGTCAATAACTGAAGCAATGAGTCTAGCTGGGGCCAACCAAAACGATTTAGAGCACTATGTCCTTCTTCTTTCCTGCTCTCACAATAGTATCACCACAACTTTTCTAATGGTTGGTGTAATTGGAGATGGTCCTTGTTGGGCAACTCCTAAGACCTATGCACCTTGAGAAAATCCACTGATAGATTCAGGGGCAGGATCTATCCGTGGATTTTCTCAAGGTGTATAGTTCTCAGGAGCTGCCCAACAAGGACCATCTCCAATTACACCAACCATTAGAAAAGTTATCATTAACTGTATACACTTGGCCCTCTGCATTCACAGATTCTTTATTCACAGCTTGAAAATATTAATATCCACACAGATACACACTCCAAAATAACCAAACCTTGATTTTACCATTTTATATAAGAGACACCATTTTACTTCTCCATTGTATATAATGGGACTTGAACATCCAGAGATTTTGGTATCCATGGGTGGTCCTGGAACCAAAGCCCAGCAGATACCAAGGGACCACTGTACTAACCATCATCCTGTATATTAACCTTAGATCATTCAAGAAAGGATAAGAGTGAGAAGATGGACCAGCCTCTTACTGTCATCTCCCCCTGAACAACTGAGGTCTAATCCATACCACCGAAGTAATGCAGTTTGACACCACTTGAATTACCATGTCTCAATGCTATGAAATTCTAGGATCTGTAGTTTGTTATGGCACCAGACTGCTCTGACAGAGAAGGCTAAATCTCACAAAACTACAAATCCCAGAATTCCATAGCAGCCAGCCATGGCAGTTCAAGTGGTGTCAAATGGATTATTTCTGCAGTGCAGATAAGACCTGAATAGATTGGAAACAAAGAGAAAGAGCAAGTAAATGGGTAGTTGGGACAGAGTGGTGAAAAGGGTGAGGCCATATAGAGAGGGAGGCCTCACTGATGTCATTATGCTTTTTAAAACCTGGATGTAACAATGGGCATACTGGTTCAACTGGAAAAAAGAGACACTTCATTGCAAATAATTGCACACAATCATGTTTGAGGACAATAAAGTATCCACACGACACATTTGTAGCATTCTGATACCAATTGAATTGCTGAGGAATCTAGGTATTTGTAGTTTCATTAAGTGGCACCAAAAAGCTCTAGTGTGGTAGTTCAAGGGAATGCACTACTATTCTAAATGCTTCAACAAACTACAATAGCCCAGATTCTATAAGGTTGGCCCATGAAAATTAAAATGGCATCCAGTTGCTATACTTACTCAGTATTGAAATATACCTTGTGAGATTGTGATCTTCCTTCATGGCTACGTAGAATGAAGAGCATGAGGAAAAACAAAACTTAGAAAAAGTTACTTTTTGGACTAAATCTCCTAGAAACCCAACCCAGAATTGCTGGTGGCCATACTGGCTTGTGACATCTGGAAGCAGTAGTCAAAAATAACTTTTCCAAGTTCTATGCCAAAACCATTAGAAAAAAATATTGTTTTTTAAAGCAACTGATTTAAACAGAAGACTTTGCATGACCATACCACATACCTGTACGTCACAAGATTTTTCTCCCATTTTGGTTTCCTAGGGAAGAAATTGTAGTTGGCCACATCTGGATTGCCACAACGAGGCTTCTTCATCGTTTCTATGGTGTTTTGATCCAGTTCTCCAGTCTCAGGAAGCCCAAAGAATTTCTGCATTTTCTTCAAAGTATCTTTCAGCACAAAGAGATTGCAATTGTCTTTGGGGCACCCATAGTACTTGTTGAGGTATTGCTTTAACAAGGAAGAAAACAAGACAGATGCAACTGAACAATGTTTTCCAGTTCAGATTGAAAACTCATCAGGTCGACTAGGGAGAGCATGAACATTCAATGGTTAGAATGGTGAGATTGGAAAATGGAAGTGGTGAAGATGTTAATGGTTCTTCATTCTTTTGTGAAACAACAACAACAACATTTGGGCAGGTGAATTGGATCGGGAAGCTGTGGGCAAGTTTTCAAGGCTGCTTCAAACAAAATACAGGCTGGCATTTCCCAATCTATTGTCATCCATATGAGTTGGACTGCAGTTCATTCTTACCTGCTGAACAAGTGCACTAAGTGCACTAACTGGGGCCAAAACAGTGGATGCGAGAACAGGTTGGAGAAGGTAGACACTAGTTTAGACTTTCATGTGCCATCTGTCATTGGCCCAACATAGCTATCCTTTAAGGTTCAAGTATGATGGGGAGGGAGGATGGGAGGGAGGTTGTTTGGTTGATAAGAGATCTTGTAGCATCTTTTAGACTAAGGAGTTTATCGCATGGGGCTTGGATAATGCAACCGGAGCGGAACGGAAGGGAGTGGTACGGGAACGGAATGGAATGGGGGAAAATGCATATTATTTCACAGGAGAACACTGCCGATGCCGCTGGAAGTCCCCAATCCATTCCACATCCATCCCACAGCAGCCAATTTTCAAGGACAGTTCAGAATCGTTCTTGAAAATCAGCTGCTGTTGTACGGATGGGGAATGGATTGGGAACTTCTGGCGGCATCGTTGCTGTTCCCCTGTGTGATAATATGAGTTTTCCCACAATTCCATTCCCTTCCCACTCCCTTCTGTTCCACTCCAGTCGCGTTCTCCAAGCCCCATGTGATGAACTCCTAATTTTGCAGGGAGAGGAGAAGTTGTAGCATAAGCTTTCGTAGACTTGATCTACTTCCTTTGAAACATTATGCTACAACTTCTTTCACATAGTCTCAAAGGTGCTATAAGACCCCTTTGCATATTGATATTCCAAACTAACATGGCTATGTCTCTGAATTCTATGCCCCAGGTGTGTGTGATAATTTGAGCTGAGAGACCTGGGCTAGGCTTAGGGTTCCCAGGCCATATTACCTTGAGTTCACTGAATTAAAGTAAAAGGCAAGTCCAGAGTCATGTTTCTCACAATGACCAGTTCAATGTCTTCAGGAAGTCCACAAGGAGATTCTGGCTGAGATCTTGGGCCCTTTCACACTACACAGTTATAGCACTATGATTCCACTGCAACTGCAAAGCCTGCTGCCTCCTATCTTGGGGTGTGTAATACAGTGAGACACTATATGTCTGTTGTTAAATTGCCAATCCCAGGATTCCATTCAATGGAAGAACCATGGCAATTCAAGTGGAAACATAGGGCTATAATTGTGTAATGTGAAAGAGCCCAGGATGTCTCAGCTTTCGAAAGAATAGGATGTGCCCTAATATGTTATGCACAGCTTTTTTTTAAAAGAGAGCTTTTCAAAAATGATGACCCACAGGCAAAGATAATCACAGCAACCACTCCAGTATGCCTTCAACATCTGTTTATAATTAATGATAAATCCAGCCATCTGATGATCTGAACCACAAGTTTCCTGTGTTGCATAGTGAAGGTCATCAGTAAGGTTCTATGCTTTTGTCTTAGAGTGGATATTGACATTCTGGTGATTCCTGGTTGAGCAATATACAGTTCTGTTTATAAATGGAAATGACACATTGGTCCAAACCAGAGAGGAGAATCATGAAGTCCTCCAGATGTTGTTGGATTCTCAACCCCAGCATTCTTCACCATCCACAGTAATGGCTTGGACTGCTGGAGTTGTGTCCAACAATACATACCCACTTGATTCCCACTTTTTTATTCCCTTAAAGCTAGTTGTTAAGTGCAAGCTGGCAGACACCCACAACTCATTGTTGAATCCAACAATTCCTTGTTGACGTAATGAAGTTCCTACTTGTTAAGCCACCTTTAGCTGGAATTAATCATTGAATTAGGTTCAGTGCATAATTAATAAAGGGAATACTTGGAGGGAGAGAAGGGAACAAACTCAACCCACCCCAGGCTACTAACCACCACAGTATTAGCTGACCAGGGCCTATGCAGCAGGGATGTCTCAGCCAGTCACTTTTGAGTAAGGTTTCATTGTTATTAATTGACATCCCCAAGCCCCCATCCTCCACTGCTCTGCTCAGCTCCTGTAGATTCATCCCCATGACCTCTCTGACTGAGTCTATCCACCTGGCATGTGCTCTACCTCTATTTCTACTGCCCTCCACTTTTCCTAGCATTAATGTCTTTTTGAGTGAGTCATGCCTTCTCATAGCATGTCCAAAATACAACAGCTTCAACTTTGTCATCTTGGCTTCCACTTAGTTAACCATGGGCCTCCTGTAGGTTCATACGAAGATCAGAAAAGACCTTACATAAGTAAATATATGCACAGTGTCTCCATACAGCTGAGCAGGGCCCTGCAATTCCTAGAATCATACTAGAGGTAGCCACATTATATCCCCAGATACTCTTTCTGAATGAATGAGGAGAATTGGGAACTAGCATGGTTTAGTGGATTGAGTGTTGGACTAGGACTTGGGGGGAGACTAAGTGTTGAATCCCTGCTCAGCCATGGAAACCCATTGGGTGACTTTGGAGAAGTCACATTATCTCAGCCTTAGGGAAGGAAGGACCTAATCTAGGCCTGCATACCTTAAAGGCACCAGATTCTGACTTATCTTAGATGCTAACAGGGTCAGCCCTAGTTAATACTTGCAAGAGAGACTGCTAATAAATACCTGGTGTTTTCTATATTTTCTACAATGTTTCTATAATGTCATTTATTTCAGATGAAGGAATTGACAAAAGCACCATTTGGTATTCCTAACAAAACCCTATGAAATTCTTGGGGTCACCATAAGTTACCTTAAGTTGATAGGCAACTTGAAGGAACATATACACATGGCCTGTGAACCTCAACAGGAGTTACTTTTTGGGGAAACAAACAAGGAGTTTTTGTGTTGTGCAGCAATGCTATGCATGGTTATGAGAGTAACTCCCACTGAGCACAGGAGGAGTTTCTTCAGAGTAAACATTGCTAAGACTACACTGGACAACTCAGTATGTTTGTCTTACTTTCCCTAAACTTCTTTTGCTATAATGTCATTTTTAAAATCAAAGATGAAAAAAATACATCTTAATGTAGCATCGTTTAAAAATGTTACATTTTTAGGTATCATAGCTATTTCCAGTAACACTTAGAGAACATAGGTCTGGAATAACTTAGAGGCGCAGTTTACTGCTTAAGGCTGATCTGTGTTCAGACTAGCAATTATTCTTACAGAAAAATGAAGCCAGATTTAAACTGTAAATGGCCCTTTAGGCTACACTTAAGTGATGCCTCATAAATTACAGGGGTATCATTTGGGGAATGGTTTCAGCTAGCCATAAGTCAAAAATGACTTGAAGGCACACAACAACAACATTTTATGACAACTGAGAAAAACAAGCACGCAAGCAAACAAACCCCTTACTATAAAATGGCAATCTGAATGGAAACTTCTTAATCAATGCCCGGATTTTTCCTTTAAAACAACCACTATTTCAATATTTTTTATGTGGATGCACCCATTTTTTTAAAAACTTAGATTAAAAAGAAACTCTTCAAAAGTTTTACAAGAACAAATAGAACTTTACATCTGAAGGTTGACCATCTTTCTTCTCTGTTCTTTCCCCCAAACCAATAATTTTGGAACTCAAAAGTGATTGTTTTGATTCCAGATTTAAAACTCAACAAGACAGACTGTGTTGTTTCTTCTCAGGGAATTGGGATATATATATAATAAGCAGAACTTACCAATGCCAATTCTTTGTCTGTTTTGGGAGAAATGTCACCTGGAAACTTAATAATGGGTGATGGTATCAGTTCTCGGCCTGCCGCATCTTCTGAAAGCCTAAATGTTGGTGGTGGAGGAGCTGAAGTTGGGTGAAAGATAGAGAGCTGGAGCAAAAGGACTTTGAAAATGCAACCAACACACTTGAAGGAAATGTGCACTTCCATTCTCTTTAAATTCCTATTTGTTTCCTGTGTCCTCCTTTATCTTGGGAAGAGCGTTCCTGTTTTGCCAGTGACTTGAATTGTTGTAAAGTCCCATCAGTTGCTTATCAGCAGCACATCTTAACTTTCTGCAGGGCTCTCTGCTTTTGCTTGCTCCAGCAATTCCTTTGTATGTTTAAAACATCCAGATGCTCAGCCTCTGAAACCACCAAGAGGAAGTCTGAAAAACCAGTGGAAACATGGAGGGAGGGAGGGAAGGAAAGGGCAGTTACCAGATGTGTGTTTTGCTGGAATTTTAAGGTAGCAACAGACAGATGTGCATATGCACACACACATGCGCATCTACACACTTCACATATGAAGAAAGGGGAGGGAGAAACCACTTGAGCCCTCTATACACATCTGATTCATTGGGTGAGAACTGGAGGAAAAAACATTTTTCTTGAATACATTGCTGATCAAAACAGATTTTTTAAAATAAAAAAGTAGTTGTCCTTATAGGGGATTTAGCCATGTTTCCAGGATTGAGGGAAAGGCTGGGCCTATAGACTTTAGTTACAAAGTTCCTCAGATTGTGACTTAAATCAGAGTCAATCTAATTTGTCAATGAGGTATATGCTAATTTTTTATCCTCCTTGATGTGAAACTGGACAGAAGCACTGATAATGTTCAGGGTATCCTTAAATTCTTGAAGGCCTAATGAAAATAAGGAGAAGGGATTGCTCATTTGATCCTTTGCCATGGCTGGCTGTTAGGCTTGAGTATGTGTGTGTATGTATGCACACACATGTGTGCGCTTGCATATGCGTTTGCATTTGTAGCTGCCTCATTTTCAAACTCTGGTTTGGAAAATGCCAGCCCTTGATGTTCAAGGACTTAGTGATGTTGAAGGGGTTTGGAGGGAAAGACTAGGACCGATATTTGAAACATAGGACACTTATAGCATACCCTCCCACTGTCTCAATTTGACAGGCGACAGTCCCAATCAGTCAAATGGAGAGAGTTCTTAGGTGCAAAGTACTTTTGTTGGACTCAACAGACTTGATAGAAGGAGCATTTTTGTACCTTCTAAAACTTTTCAGATATATAGACTTTTCACACATTTTGACAGACTTGTGTGGCGTTCTGTGCTATCCTCTCCCCAATTGTTTAAAAACATTGGGAAAGTACATACGTTGCTGTATAACTGTGTCCTAGTTTGTATTCAGGTTTGGGTAATGTGTGTTTGGTAGGAAGTTCTTAAGCAGCCTGACACAGTGACAATTGGAACTTGGAAAACTTAAATTGTTTTACTCTTAAGGGCTAAAATTTTCTTTTCTAATTTTGAAAGCAAACAAATTTTGGTGATGGTAGTGATAAGGATGATGATAGCGACAACATCTTGAAGATCTGTGATGTCATTGATGCTGTGTTGGCCACTCTCCAGTTATTTAACACCCAAGTTCATCTTAAGAATGTGGACCATAGATTAGTTAGAAAATCAGTCATTTCACTTGTGAGTCATAGAATCAATGAGTTGGAAGGGGCTTCATGGGTCATTGAGTCCAATCCCCTCTTCAGTGTAGGATCTTCTGCTGAAGCATCCCCAGCCATCCACCCTGTTTTTCAAAATGTCCAGAGTAGGAGATCCTATAATCTTTCTAGGTGAGTTCTTTGGACAATGCTCAGATGGATACCACCTGATATGATACCATCAATTCAGGTAGGTAAAGGTAAGTGGTCTTCTATATCTAAATGGACAGGACTTTCTGCCAGAGCTGGTACTGCACTCTGGTCTGTCTCTGAGATATGTTCCTTTGGAAACTCCTCCTGCTTTGGTTTAAAACCATGTCCCAGCATGTCTGCCGCTTCAGTCTCTGAATCCATGTCCATATCCTGGAAGCAGGGTATGACACCATCAGAACAAGTGTGGGCAAATATGAAGAGCTGGAACTTATATTACAATGACATTGATATTTATTTATTCTACAGTCCATTTCCAGGCATTCATCCTGAGATGGAGTTGGTGGAGTGACCCCTTTCCATAAAGGTGCCCCATATAGTCCCCCATTATTCCCCGTTATGCTTCAGTCTGTATCCACAGGAGATGTGTTTTCTCAAACAATTGGAAGTGTGATGCCATGCATGTCAGAACGATAGTTCTGCATGCCTTCCTCTAGCTGCCATCCTGCTGTGTGTCAATAGGCTCTCTGCATATCCCTCTTGTCATTATAATGTTAGCACAAAGACACCAAGGAGGCTTTAATTAATGACTTTGAAGATCTGCTCTTTTATAATTCATGGCAGGGCTTTAATTAAAATCAAATGGAGAGCAGTTGAAATAGCAAAGGATTTAAGAGTGCTTTCTCTAAGATGGGAAAACCAATTCCCTCTGACCAATGGTGCTACTGGCAGCATGCAAATTATTCTTCATTAGAGCTGACTAGGAATGGGGAGGATTGCTTTTTCATCTAGCAAACAGGCCCCTGTTGCTTTGGTCTCTGCAGGTGTAAAAAAAAAAAAAAGAGTCCAAGAGACCCTTCATCATCATGATCTATTCTCTTCCAAGGGTTCACCAACAGGTGAAAAAACTAATCATCCAGAGAGATTGGCACATATTTCCTTCACCTTTGGGTAGTTAGTGGAGTGTGCAAATGATAATATAATGAGAACAAGTATGTGGATAAAAGGAATATTTGTAATTTCTCTTTTGGAGAATGCAATTCCATCTGCTTGTTCCAAATGAGTTTGGGCAGGGCAAGAGTAGTCCAACAGGTAAAGATGCATGGAGCCACTGATGTGGAGTAGACTATGGTTGCTATTTTTACCCTATCAAAGAAAAAGAGGAATGCATCTCCAAAGTGGACAAAGTGGTTACCAAGAGGACAAAGAGAAGAGTGGGGATCTGTGTCACATTTATATTTATTTGTTTAATTTATACCCCACCTCTTGCATTGAAATAATTAGATACCTTGGAGATGGAGCTGAAATCTAAAATGAGATTTCTTTGTTTCATACACAACTTGTACACATAGCCTGCAAGTCCGCCATAAGTCAGAAACGACTTGAAAGCACACAGCAACAACAAATGTAATTTGAAATGCAATACTTTAAATAATCTTCTGCATGGAACAAAGTTTGTAAACTTTAGCCATCAGAAAACAAAGCTAGGAATATAGGGCTTTAAGGGCCATCATCACTTTGAATTCAACTCAGAAACAGACCAGCAGCCACTGAAGCTATTTTGACAGGGAAGTTATATTTTCCTTGTAACCAGCCCTTTAAACAGACAGCAATGCTTTCAGAGGGGAAAAAGGGAGAATGTAAAAAGCAAAACAAAACTAAAAATACAAGTACCTCTCCCTCTCCCTGAAGCAATCAAAACAAGCAAGGCAAATAGCCTGAGACTGAAAGATGCAGCTGTAAATGGAAAACAATTGTCCCCAGCTGTGTGTATCAAGGCGAGCGCTAGAAATGCTTTATGAAATGAACAAATGTGTTGTGGCCTTTTAAAAAGTGAGTCATAATGGGAACGATCCAAAACTCCAAGGAGCAGATTCAAGGGTTTTTCCAGGAGTCTCTAGGCATGAATGGGGGGAAAAACAGAAGAAGTAAAAATCCATGAAATCATTTCTGTTTTGCAAAGTGATAGTTTCTCTTTGAGGAAGGGGCAAAATTAAACCCCAAGGAGAAATCTGGCCCAGATTCGGTAGGTACAGTTTGGAGCAGATTCGATAAGGAAAGTCGATGCCATGTGGTGCTCAATTTCCAGAGGTCCCTCACCAAGATCCATGTACAAACAGTTTACAAGTGTGGCGCCAGTGTTTATGGATGTGCATTGTGTGGATCCACATGCACATTTGTTTGTGCATTTGATTGCACATTTAGTTTCTTGGTTCAGTTGTGCAATGTTGCCATTCAAAACATGGAATGAGTAGCCCAATTAACAACAACAACAACTCTATAACTCTGTAGGCAGACATTTTCACTAAAAGACCCTAATGTAGGGTTTTGGCCATTGGCTCTGAGTCATGGTGACTATATCATATCATATCATATCAGAGCTAATCTAATAGAATAGAATAGTCCTTTCCTACAGGAAGAGGTAGGATATAAATACAAATGTATTATTATTATTATTATTATTATTATTATTATTATTATTAGTCACGGTGGTTGTAAAATTATCAGAGATGCTCATGGCAGTAACAGAGCTTGCTATTTAGAACACCCCAGAAAACCAGTGTTCATGCCTCTGACTACATGTTGCCAAAGGATGAATTTGGTAGGATCCCATTGCCATCATGCCATTAAATTTGGATTCATTTTTACAAGTCCATAGGTCAATATGGTATCCAGATGGAAAGGACTTGTGAGTGAACCCATGTGAAACTAACATGGACCAGAAAATTGTCCCTCCTTCCATGCTATGATACTGACAACTTAACTTTGGCCAGAGAGTAACTTGTCCATCTCATCTTTTATGGAGCACACTGCGTTAGGTTTTTAAATTTTAATTCCAATATGTCTTGTTAAACACAAAGACCCAGAGAATCGCAGAGCCAAAGCCATCATTATGATATGCATGGAAAGTTATCCTCTGACTTCATATCTTCTTCATTCATTAATGATGCACAGAGCTTTGTCATTTGTCGCTCTGATTCTTTTGACTTTGCTTTATTGCTTATGAGTTATGACACAGAAAACTGCAACTGGGAGATTGTGTCTAGCTCAGATTGGTATTGTATATCATAAATAGACTGACTGGAGGAGAGGAATATTAATTTGGTTTACCAATTTGATTAATTGATTAAGAATCTTGTGATTAATTTACTAGCTGTTCCCAATAAGTTAGGCAGCAGATATTTTAATCCAAGTACTAATAAAACCTGCAGATTGCAACATTTTAGAAGAGTCTTCTGCATTTGATTCAGTAGATGGGGATGTTTCTTTCAATCTGATGCTTCTGCGACACACATAGAGATGCTAATTGTTTGCTGATTTTATTTTCGAAGGGAGCAATAAGCAATTTTAGCAAATTTCTTTCTGCTAATGAAGAAAGCCCATGAAAACCGTGCGTTATATATATTTATAAAAGACTAGTCATAGTTATGGATTTATTATGACCAAAATTCTTACATGAATTTTTGCACAGGAATCAGCATTTTCTGTTCAGGAAGTAATACTTGCGCATGGAGATAGTATTTTCTCTGCAGAAAATCCTGCTTCCTGCACGAAAAATTGTGTTATTTGGGGACTTATTCTGTGCAAAAAAAATCATGCATTTTTCTTTTTTTCTTTTTGCACAGAAAACAGCATTTTCTGTGCAAATGAACAACATTTACATCTGTGCAGAAATATTTTCCATGCCTCCCCACAAATATTGTGTCCTGTGACAAATATGCTGTTCGTTCCACAAAAATACCATGTATAAATTTTGTGCAGAATAAGAAGTTCCAGGAGAATAAAGGTAATATAATGCTCAAAAGCAACATCCATCATAGTATGGGTTCAGCATCTTAAACAATAGCTGGAAATTCTGTTTGCACAAATACCAGTGTATAAGACATTGTGTTTTTTAGGACTTTGGAGAAGAGGGCATTTAAATTATCTTGGCCTTATTTTGTTGGCAAGGAGATGTGCTGTTTAGGACATTGCGTAATAGCATTCTCTAATGCAGCTATAGACGGCTTTGCAAGTACCAGCCAATGTTTTGCATAGCAGGGCAATCCAGTGTTACTCCAGCCTATTCTCACTCATGCATTTTGACCCTATGTGGCTGGTGAGCTTTATCTCAGATGGAGTTCATTAGTTAGATAGAGCCTAATCTGCTATCAGATCCTCCCCAAAACTGCACCCAGACTGCAGAAATACTCCAGGCTGAAACCACTGCAACTGCTAATGCTCAATGCAATGACATTCTGGGGACTGTAGTTTTGTGAGACATTTAGCCTTCTCTGTCAGAGAGTTTTGTTGCCACGACAAATTACATGTCCCGTAATTCCATAGCATTGAGCCAATTCCGTTTAAAGAAGTATCAACCTGGATTATTTCTGCAGTGTGGATGCAGCCAGTGCATCACATTCTATTTGACACAGGTTTTCAGCAAAAGTCTTTTCCATTGTGCATGAACTGATACTTTGCACTGGAGATGCATGATACTGGACCTGAGATCTTCCACAGGCAAAGCCCAGTGCAATACCATTTCTCTTGCCTTGCCAGAACAGAATGTCCTAGGCCAAATGGAGCTGGCTGGCTGTTTTCTTATCTATGAGTGTATTTGTCTATCTGTGGACTCAATTGCTCTGAATGGGAGAAGGCTTATGGTGTTGAGCAAAACTGACCACTTTCATGCATTAGTTCTTAGTCAGCTTCCAGGAATGAGCAGCAGAAATGTGGCAGACATTCAAATCGGAAATCTAGAGCTCCTGGAAACTTTGCAGAGGGGAAGCAGGCAACGCTTCCCACCTCCTTTATTTTCAGTATTGTACATAAGAAGATAAAACTCAGGGTTTTTTAAAAAAACTTTCAGTCCTTACAAAAGCAAAGCTTGCAAGCAATAAATCAAACAAAGAAAATAGCATCATCAGTGCGCCAAAAGAAAGTGTCAAGAGGTTTGTGGAAATATGAAAGTTTGTAAAAATACTTTAAAAACAAACAAACAAATAGTGGTTTGTGATCTCCCTTAACAGCTCTATGAGAACTGAGCATGTTCAGTGGTCATGAAATGCTGAGTGGCATTTGGAAGTTAACGGGAAAAGGTAGGTAGGAGGAAATGTCATAATGGAGTGTGGGGGAAGAAACTATGTTCTGTCCAATAAGGAGCTGTTGCATTTGGTTCAAGGCTATGGAAGCAGAGTCAGACATGTTGTGCTAATGTATAGGGGTGCACATTATGCATTACACACTGGTGCGCACTTCACACAGATGCACATACACATCTGGTTGTGCATTCGGTTGTGCATTTGCCACCTTGCTTCACTTGTGCAGCACTGGTATAACGCAAGAGCTCCATAGTACACTTAAAATGCAACTATATGTAGACATTTGCATTATGTCAGTGTAAGATGTTGAGAGCCAGCATGACGTAGTGGTTTGAGCACTGGACTATTACTCTAAGGACCAAGGTTCAATTCCCCGCTTGGCCATGAAATCAACAGGCTGACTATGGGTAAGCCACATTCTCTCAACCCCAAGAGAAGGTAATAGCAAACCTCCTCTGAACTAATCTTTCCAAGAAAATCCCATGATAATTTCACCTTAGGGTTGCCATTAGTCAGAAATGACTTGAAACACACAACAACAAAGAGCAACAAGACCTTAGCCATCATTTTTCTGGGCTAAAGGGTTTATTCTGCTGTTAATTTTTCTCTACACCCTCCTGGACATAATTTTTGCACCTTGACCTACCTGCAAAACAGGTTCAGTACTATGGATAGTTCATTTCCCATTTAGATGAAAAGGTGGTGCAGGTCCATTGCTCTGTGGACTTTGCAGCCACCAACCATTGCTGCCTGCGCCTCTAACAAGACACCAAAGCTGATCTGGCAAGCCTATTTAGTCTTGCCTGTACTTGATCAAAAGCAATGCTGTATCTGCATCCCAGTTCTTGTGCCACAGAGAATTCCATATTCAGAAAGTGTCAGAATGGAAAACTGAGTTTTGGCAGGTCTGAAGTGGGGAGGGGGAAATCATTGCCCTCTTCGGAGATGAAAGAAATGAAGGTCATCTCAATGAATTCGGGGAAAGCATTATAACAAAGAGATGGATCAAAGCCTGGCAGAACTTCGTCTTGCTGGCATTTGTAAAATTCAGTCTTAAACTCATTCAACTTAAGGAATAAAAATTGACGAGTGCTCATATCAAGGACACTAATTTCTCAAACAAAAATCATGAAAACCACGCTTTCACAGGCTTTGATCAAACATTAACTGGACATATTTTCCCCTGTCTTTTTTATTAACAGGCATTTTTTAATTCATAGCATGCAGACTGGGTCTTTGACTATCCTATTTTAACTCCCTTTCCCGTATAAAGAGTCTCCAGTTGACAATTCTAGCCATATTACCCCTTTAGAAACCTCAAAAGCAAACCTCCTACCCAAATCCTGGTTTTAACCCTTATTTTACATGTTAGCAATAGACCTTTTTCCCCCTTGGGAAGGATTGCATTTCTCTCCTATTGATTAGAGCTACAAATCTTTGTTAGTTTCATTCTTGTAGGAAAGAACAAGCCATTTAATCGGTTTTCTCCCTGCTGTTAGAAAGTCATCAAAGATTTGGGCTTACTCTCGGTGTAGGAATAAAACATGGGAGGTTTGAATGGATAACATGATTTTCTGTACAAGAAACCTCTTTTCTATAAAGGAAAAAAAAGTCTGCACAGGACAAAAAATGCCTACAAAAATTGCATTTTCCACGAAGGCGGGGATCACAATTTGGCATGGTCAAACTTTGTGCAGAAAAGTCCCAAACAATTAGTAAAAGTTTTACTAGTTTTGGGAGGTGGGATGAGATTTTGTTTGGGATTGTTGCTCACTCTGAGATCATAGCCTAAGTCAAGGCTGGAAAATGTGTGCCTCTCCAGATGCTCCTGGACTGTAACATCCAGCATCCATCACCACTAGCTACACTTGATGAGAAATTCAGTCCAGCCATATCTGGAAGGCTACATTTTCCTTCCCCCAGCTTATTCCATGCAAACAGTTCAGTTTAACATGCTCTGGGTGTGAACTGCCTTGCATGTTCTTGGCAATGTCAGTAATAATGGTGCACACAGAGCAGAAGGGGATTACAAACTGATGGTTTTGTTTACCAAAGGAATCTGAGAACAGTTCTGGATTACATGTGTGAGAATTGCATATAGCAGGGCAAGCAAGATTTAATATCAAAGGGTTGCCAGCTCCTATGCTTTATGGTGCACCTTAGAAACCAGAAGGATGTCTCATTATGGGATATTAGAAAACAGTTTAGTCAAGAGAAAAATGAAGTGATAGGTCACCTCTCACCAGGACATCCATTCTGAGAGAAGGCTTGAAGACAAATCACCTGGCATTTGCAATTACATTCTGTTCCTATTTGCACCATGGTTTCAGTAATGTTGGGGCAGGAGCCAGCAAAAAGGAAATGGTCAGTAGTCTATGCCAGAGTGAAAATTCCTAGTTGCTTTGTGTGTAACAACTGAACAGTGGGCCATGTGCCAAGAAAGGGAGGTGTTATGAAACCTTGAATATGTGCAAAAATGTTTTATGTTGCTTCGAGGCACCTTTTTGGGCAAGCCAGCCTGGTCTCCAAAGGTTGCTCTGAACATATTGATGTTTTGTTTCTTGTTTAAAAAAGGTCTCTCCGGTCAGGTTTTTGCACCACCTTCAGTATGCGTGCATATTATTCCTGGCAGTCTGCCCCTTCAGCACTGCTTGTTGGCATATTGAAGTCTACAACTCATGGGCCTCTGAGTCCTGCAGCTCTATTTATGGTGCAAGCTTTTGCACTATAGCAACATGGAAAAGAAAGCGTTCTGGATTACGTTAGCATGCGCTAATGAGCATACTGGAAATGACCAGCCACATCCTGGTGTGAAAGGAGTACGAATTGCTTTTATTCCCAGGCAAAATGGGATTGGACACTACTTCTGGCAAGAATGTTGGAAGAAATGGGGGAGACCCACAACACAGAAGAAAATAGCAACAAAGAACTACTTGTAATGCATCCCTTTGGAAACTGCATAGGAATGAATAAATTATGTTGTGTTGTTCCTAACTGCCATTGAGTTGACCTCAATCTTTGGTGACCCGATGAAAGGTCAAGTCACCCTGTCACCAACAGCCCCACTCAAGTCTTGCAGACTCATGTCTTTTCTAGTGAATCTTCTCATTATATGTTCAAAGTACATCAGTCTTAGTTTAATCACCTTGGTTTCTTGGGACAGTTCAGGCTCTGGACCCCATAGCAAGCATAACATAGAGGTTTGAGTGTTGGACTACGATGGTGACCAGGGTTCAATTCTCAGCTCGGTCATGAAACCCACTGGGTGACCTTGGGCAAGTTATATGCTCTTGGCCTCAGAGGAAAGCAATGGCAAACCTCTTCTGAACAAATCTTGACAAGAAAATCCTGTGATAGGTTCACCTTAGGGCCGCCATAAGTCAGAAACCACTTGAATAAAACTTGAAAAACACTCTTAAGAAAATGTATATTAAATTGACCTTTAATGGTAACTTGAGAAGGTAATCAGAAGTTGAAACCATAGAATCATAGAGCTTGAAGAGACCACAAAGACCATCCAGTCCAACCCCATGCCATGCAGGAACTCTCAATCAAAGCAGCCCCGACAGATGGCCATCCAGCCTTTGCTTGAAGACCTCCAAGGTAGGAGACTCCATCTTCTATTGAGGGAGTGTGTTCCATTGTCAAACAGCCCTTACTGTCAGGAAGTTCCTCCTAATGTTGAGGTGGAAACTCTTTTCCTGTAGCTTGCATCAATTGCTCCGGGTCCTAGTCTCTGGAGCAGCAGAAAACAAGCTTGCTTCCTCCTCAATATGACCTGTCTTTAAGTATTTAAACAGGGCTATCATATCACCTCTTAACCTTCTCATAAAATAACTTATTACATCACTTGTGAAATGTGGCTTCACTTTTTTGTCATAACCTGAAAATTATATCTAGTTCGTTTAATGACATTCCTTGCAACTTCTTACTTTCAAGCTCTGGATAACATTAATTATTTTTTTCAAAGCAATTAATGTCTGCTTCACACCCGAAAGTAGCAGTTGTAAGACAGGCTGTGGGACACAGGTATCTCTGTCCTCCAACAATGGTCAATGCTCAAGAGGTTCAAAAAGACTGGTTGGAGCTATCACTCCTGTTTCCCAGCACCTGTCCTCTGAAGCCACTGCTTCAGCCTGCCTCTTGCTAGCCCATAGACTTGTCTATAACAACATAAGCAATATAGAAATGGAGTTGTGCACAGCATATGTACCATCTGCAGAAACAGTAATACAGTATGACCCACACATCCACAGATTCTTTTCCCCACATCTGAAAAAAAGGAAAAAAAAAAGTTCTCTCTGGAGATTTCTATGGCCAACCAGTGGCCTAAGTATACTATAAAGATGTGCCAGAGGACCAAGAAATGCCTAGAGAAGTGTTCTCTCTAGGCATTTGTAGGTCCTCCAGTGTGATTCTATGGTATGTTTGGGCTGGAAGTCATTTGTCTGAATGAAATAATGGGGTTCCCTATTATCAGCGGCAGGTCTTGGAATGCAAACACCATGGATACAGGGGGTTGTACTGTTATTCCTATGTCTTTCTTTTTCCTCTCCATGCCTGCCTGCCTTTAGTGCAGTAATTCAAATTGACAGCTTAGTATAAAGTGCCCCCTGGTGGCAGTTGTGATTTTTCTGGAGAGCCATAATCATAATTATTATCATTGGCTTCCCTGTTTTAATCAATTATTTGATTCCTTCTCCCAGTCACACACATTCAGCCAGAAATGTTCCACTAAGAATTTGTATGAGGGTGCCAGCTGTTTAATATTTGCTTTAAGAGACAGTAAATAACTGTTTTAAATGCATAAACAGACCAATATTGGAAAAGCTGGACAAATTCCTATACAACAGATAGATGCAGCTCGTAGCTTCCATGTCAATGAGGCCGTGCAAGTACTCTTGACTTTAATCTGAAATTATCCAATATGCTAAAACTGTTTTGAAATTGAATTCAGTGCTCTGAAGTTCAAACTAAACATTAGAGCAGATTTACTACCTGATTGACATGGGAGTCACCAGAAATCATTGACATAAGATATCCCAATAACTTATGCTAGCACAGATTGACAGTACCTTTAGGGCCTTTTAGTGTCAATTGCAAGAGGACAAATAGTATGGGAAATGGGTCCTCTTTTCCTCTTGTATGCCAACTGTTGATGGGATAAATGGAAATTTGGATTGCTTTCGTTCTGCAAAAATAATCCAGTTTTACATTACTTTATCTGCCGTGGGTCAATGCTATCGTATTCTGGGAATTTTAGT
The DNA here is from genome assembly GCF_019175285.1 of Sceloporus undulatus. NCBI lineage: Eukaryota > Metazoa > Chordata > Lepidosauria > Squamata > Phrynosomatidae > Sceloporus > Sceloporus undulatus. Next base: position 17,380,946 of record NC_056529.1, on the reverse strand, counting down.
TTATTATGGCACCAGAGCTCTCTGACGAAGAAGGCTAAACATCTCTACAATTTAGACTAGAGGGGATTCACTGCCTCCACTTTAACCTCCAGCCATTTTTGGTCCTAGACAATTTAGAGAGTTTAACGATCACTCATTAATTTAATGCAGTCTGGAAAAACATTGCTGTTGAGTGTAGTCTCTTTAAAACCATTGTATTCTGTTGTTTCCATATACTGTTCCCAGGAGCAATCTAGACATCACATTCTGCATTAGCTACAACTTCTTTGTCAACAAGGGCAGTCCCACATCCAACATATTGCCATAGCCACATATAACGTCTTGCAGGAATGTACTTGTTTTCTGTTTCTTTAGGGACTAGAACATGAACCAATGAATTTAAATTACAAGAAAAGGCCAAGACATTAGGAAGAACCTCTTTAAGTGGTGTTTGTCAATAGAATAGACTTCTTGAAGGATGGCAGTCTCTCCTTCTTTGGAGATCTTTAAAGTAATTGGATGGGAATCATTTCAGGAGTGCTACAGTTATATATAGGAGCCAATGTGGCATTTTGGTTTGAGTGTTGGACTATGACTTTGGCAACCAGGGTTCAAATCCCCACTTGGTTATAGAAACCTACAAGTCACACACTCCCAGCCTCAGAAAATCCCATAAGTTTGCCTTAGGGCCACCATAAGTCAGAAACTACCTGAAGGCACACAACAACAACAACAACATTTATACATTCCTGCATGGCAGGTGATTGGATCAGATGACTTTTATAACCCCTTCCAACTCTTAAGATTCTTGGCTTCCCGCTTGATGCTAAAACGTCTGGATTATCTTGACCTATCACAAACAAAAGCAAACTGAGTACAAGGTTAGGTTGTTTTATGGAGTCTTGGCTCTAGTTATATTCACTACCTTTTCTAGCAATGGATTGCACTTATGCAACTCTGTTTTTAAATCCAGGCTATTACTCACAAATGTTTGCCAATATTGTAGAGGAATTATCCATATTTAAAAAAAAGAAAGAAAGAAATGCCACAGAAAAGCCCAAAAGGAAATTGCCAGTGCATTACTTAATTTAAGCGTACAAGGTTTTCTGCTTGGCTTGGTAAGCTCCGGATCTTCTCAAGAGGAAATGAGAAAAGGAGCATCTGTGATTTCTATAACCCTTACCTGCTGAAGCCATTTGTATGGGTATCACTCTCAATTTGTAATAAGGAAAGGCCTTGGCAATGGATGAGCCACAGATGGGATTCAGGGTCAAGTTATACCTTCTACCCAGAAGTCTGGCCAACAGGAAACAAAGTAATACCCCAAGGGACAAATCTTTCTGAAAATCCTCAGTTCTCAGGTATTATTCTTGATATTATACTGGAATGGGGATTATTGTTGTTTCAAGGTTTTGATGCTAAATCATTTTTACTGGCTGTATCTGCAGATCTTATCTGAAAAGGGCAATTGATGTCACAGATGTTTAGTTGCGGGTGTAGTCCTATAAACAGTGGGCTGGATCCAGCTTTAGTTATGCTTAGAGTATTGAAATTAATACCCAGTGGTAACAGTCTTGTTCTTAGGAAGTTCTTAGTCATTAAAAATATTGCTTGATTAAAAATTTATTCCTCTTTCTCTTGGTAAACATCAAATAACTTTGGGTTGGATCTGGATGAAATCTTAGCCCAAGATCAAGTAGGAGCCCAGTTCGTTTATATATTTCCATCAGTGTACAGTGCGCCCGTGTTATATGCGGACTTGAGTCTATGTGCTCAAGCCGCGGGGAGCGCGTGGGGTGCAAGGGGCGGTGCATCCCATTCAAATGAATGGCACGTGCGCACTGCCGCACCGCCACGCTGCCACGCACACAAGCCCCATTCTTTTGCAATTTGTTCGCAAGCACTTGGTGTAAACAGGATTTGAATCCCTCCTCAGCCATGGAAATGCATTGGATGACCTTGCACAAGTCACATTCTCTCAGCCTCAGGGGATGGCAATGGCAACCCACCTCTAAAGAAACTTGTCTAGAAACCCCCATTATAGGTTCTCCTTAGGGTCGCCATAAGTCAGCAATGACTTGGAAGGCACAGAACAACAACAAAGGATTCTGAAACAGACATATTGTCAGTCTTGTGGATTTCAATAAATCTATAGTATGCATGTCTAGGGTTGTTGCCACACTGCAGAATTAATGCAGATTGATCTGACATAGCTCCATATTATGGAATCCTGAAATTTGTAGTTTACTGTGACACTGGAGCTGTCTGACATAGAAAGCTAAATCTCTCACAAAACTACTAATCCCAGAATCCCATAGCATTGAGCCGTGACAGTTAAAGCTCTGTCAAAAAGCATAAATTCTGCAGTGTAGATTCACCCTTATCTGAGCCAAACTATATATTATAGATTTTCCTCCTGTTTTCTCTCACCCCAAATGAGTACTACTTTGAAATCAACATTCAGAGAACATCTTGTTGCTTTTCTCTTCTCACCTCTTCAGATGATGCCTGCTCTGACACATGTACCCATGATCTAACAACAAAGGGGACATGCATCTTCTTTCAGACATATGGGTGCGATACATACCTCCATTTTGTAGCGTGGCGGTGGCGGCAGTAGGGTTAGGGAGCATGCACCATTCACACGCTTCCTAACCCTAGTACATACTAGGCTAACCCTAGAATGTACTGGGAATGAAAAATGGCGGCACCCTGTCTACATGGGTGCCGCCATTTTGTCATGATGGATGCCTAGTGTCAGCACGTCCCAGTGTGCTTGTGACTCTTTTGTGGGTTCTTTTTGCTCCGCGAGGGAGCCACGCTGTTTGACCACTGCCGCTCCCTCATGGAGCAAACCAGGGCGGCCTGTATCCCACCATTGTTTCATCTGATTGTAAATATATGCACATGCACTTGGAAGATTGCTGGATTTGTCAACTAAAACATCCCAGTTTGGTTGAGTGGCCCAATTATTGCAAAAGTCATGATAATCCAAGTTCTAGCATATTTTAGATTGTTTTGTGTTGAAACCAGAAGTGGTTAGTCAATTTGCACTAGTGATTGGTTCATTTGCATCTCTTTACGAAGCTCCCCAGATCTGCAAGACAATGAAGGTAGAAAAAGAGGTTTCCTCTTCATGATAAAAAAAAGTGCCTTCCTTACACCATCTAGTGGACACAAGTAAAACAGTAGAATACTTTGGGCAATTTCATTCCTTTCCATGGAAGCATCCCATGATGCCATTTCAGGTGTGCATTTAGAATCAGTGGCGAATCAAAAATCCATGTGGACTCTGCATTAAGCCATATTCAGAGATTTGCTTCTTGCTGCATGTTCCACCTCTCCATTTCCCTCTAAGGGTGCATCTACCCTGGAGAAATAATGCAGTTGCTTGACACCACTTTAAGGGTTGTTGCTCTGTGCTCTGGAATCCTTGGGTCTGTAGTTTTCCAAGGTCTTTGGCTTTCTCTGTCAATGAGTGCTGGTGCCCCACAAAATTGCAAATCCCAGGATTCTGTGTGATCGAGCCATGGCACTTAAAGTGGTGTCAAACTGCATTATTTCTAGAGTGTAGTTGCACCTTTAGTTATGATACTCACCTGGGCTCAGGCGAACTGATTTCTTTCTCATACCTAACCTACATTTGCTGGCTTATTCTGAATATAAGAGTGAGTCAGTGAGAGAACCAAGGAAACCAACTTGAGCTCTGGGGATGGAGATTTTTTTAAAAAATGAAATGAATGAATGAATGAACAAATAAATAAATACTATTGAGGTATAGCTTCCATGCTTCCTTCCCCTGCACAACTGGTTAGAATCTGGGGAGGTTAAAATTGTATTAAAATCTGCATTTTTCTTTGAAAATGTGATGGTTTATTATAAATCTTAATCTCTTAAAAGTTAACTTATCACAACAAAAGCTCTGCCTTCTTTTCTTCTTTCATTTTTCTCCTTTTATCTGAAGAGAAAGCCTCCTCCCCTCATTATCTCCACAGAGGCTCTGTTTATGGAGATACAAGCATCTCATTGAGCCTCCCAAATCGATTCCACGATCAACACTGTTTTGGCCAGGGCAACATTTTGGAATGCTTTGGTTCCTCTTCCAGTTGTTGAAATACTCCCTTAGTTGCTTTTGATCTCCCTTTCTGCCTTGCATGGGTCTCGGCTCTTTAATTCAGGGGAAGAAATATTTTGCCACAACTCCCCTTCCTTGGCTCTGCAGAACCAAACTCTGTCCAGGGTAGAGCTCTGGCTAGGAAGGGTTTTCCGTACCACTTGATGTGGCGCAAACCCTTAGGTCATGCCTTCATCTCCATACGCGGATGGCAGAAAGCCCATTGGAGAAACATGTGATTGGATTAGCTGCTTCTTTAGAAGGAGGCCTTCCAGAAATTTGTGTTGACAACAGGGAAGTTGGATCGGTGTCACCTCTGGAAGGGTTTGGCGGGCATTTTGGCTTGGATCCCTCTTGATACTACAAGATGTTCAGTGCTCTGGCATGGAAATGGCCAAGGCAGGAGGCCCTTTGGGAAGTGAGATGTGTGAGGGCTGATGGAGGTAAAGCACCAGCTGTTTGAAAAGGATAAGAACTCTGTGGAAGAGACCCAGAAGACAACAGCCAGATACAGATGGGAGGACTTGGTAGCAATGTTCTTAAAGTCATATAAACCCAGTGCTATATTCAATATGGCTGTAGTTTGGTACAATTGCCATGACTCAAAGAAAGCATTGACAAATGCAGGAGTAGTGAATATATACTCCTCTGATAGGACTGAAACCCCCACCAACCCTATCTTGGACTTAAAGGGCCAACATTTGGGCACCCTCAGTAACACAGGGCAATAATGTCATGTCATTGTTGTTATGTGCTTTCAAGTCCATATTGACTTGCACATGCAGTCCCATTGCACGTATTTGTGTAGCTATGTAAGCGCTTCAACAACTGGATGCACATTACAGATGTGCATGTGCATTCATGTTGTACACTCAGTTGCACAATGTTTTCATTCAAGTTCATACAGGGATTGCATAGCAACATCAATGTGTAACTCCCCATGTAGAGTTTTATACTGCGCAACAGTGATACGGGGCCAGGATACTGCACTGGGAGGCATATGTGTAGTGTGTAGCTACATTTCTGTGTGCTACACAAAAACAAAAAAAAACTCACTTTGTCATCAGTACTCTCACACACACAGCATGGTTATTTTTGTGTTGTCAGAGAGTTGGACATTGTGAGGTGGGGGAGGGACATATAGTTACATGAGTTGCAGCGGTGTACATCTCATGCCATCATCATTTGATAACAAGAATCCAGCCAGCATTTCAGCCGTACTTCTTTAAACTATGTTTTTTAGCATAGTTTGTAACAAACAATCCCAAACCCAACTAGTTTCATTGATTATGGACAATACAAATGAAGTGAAGAAACTGAAAGCTAAAATGATGCAGGCCTTTCTACAGATGCAAGACAGTCGACATTTGGGTAGTATGTCAAGTACAGATAGACTTGGAACGTATATCAGATACAACTGGGATACCAGAGGATTGCTAATCCGTCAGCTTTACTTCAGAAGCAAGACCTCTACCCAATCTCTGACATTTTAGAGGAATTTGGAAACAGAGAAGAGGAAAGGATTCTCAAAGGCCTTCAGCTGTGGAGTAGCAGAATCTGAGGATCAAAATACTACCACTACAGGGCCAATGTGACACGGAGCTTGGATAAGTTAATTTTTTTGGACCTCCCCTTGCTGAATTCCTGAGAATGTAGAAGGATTCTGGGAGTTTTCATCCAAAAAGTAGATTTTTTTCCCAACTTGTGGTTTGACATTTCTGAGGATATGCATGACTTTATCTGCAGGGAGTGACTTTTGGGTGCCAACTACTGGCTTCAGGCGAATTGCTAGAAGAAACCATTTCATATCCACACAGATTTCAGTCAACAAGAGCTTGCTCCAACATCTGGTTATGTGGTCCACATTTGATTTCCTTTTATCACTGGTGCTCCTTATTAAGGCTCTGGCATGATGTAGATTACAGTCCAAGCCTCGCATTCCTCTCCAGCGATGTTTTGTAAGTCTTTTGCTTTGATATCCTGCCTGTTTTAATGAAGAACAGGGTGTGCCGATGGTGTATTACTTATGGAAGGGCTTTGACAAGAAGCCTCGATTATAGCAAAATCAGAGAAAGAGAGTAAATAAAGCTCTTCACGTGGCATCAGCTGTTTTGCAAAATAAGCATGTGAATGCTATCATTCAGATTAAGGGTCTCTCTTATTTTTCCTGGAAAAAAAGGAGATCATAATAAGGTGGGCATGTGGCAGTTTCAGAAACTACGTACATTTGGTAAAGAGCTTAGGAACAAACAGTGTCAAATCTCATATTGAATCCAGCTGCCAGCTCTTACCATATATATTTTTTTAATGTCAGGCTTACTTCCTGCAGATATGCATCAAATTAAATTCTCTGTTAAGCTTACAATGCTGTGTTCCCCCCTTTAAGCAGAAAGGCAATGCTCACCTGAATGAAATATTATCTCTCCTTAATGGCTTTCAAGAGGAAAGTCACATTTTACAGTGAACAAGGTACCCAGGGTTTACTGCCTGGGCTTAGAAGGGTGGAAGAAAGGCTCACCATAGATGTGAATTGTGTTGGTTTGGAAAATTTCATTACGGCACTGATAGCAGAACACCAACAAAAATAGGGTTTGGGATCCTGCTCTATTTTGGGGCCATTTTTGGGGCACTGTGGGCCAGTGTTGTACAGATCAGGGTTCAATTCCCCGCTCAAGCATAAAAACCCACTGGGTGACCTTGGGCAAGTCACAGTCTCTCAGCCTCAAAGGATGGCAATTGCAAACTCCCTCTGAAGAAACATGCCAGAAAACTCCATGATACGTTCAACTTAGGGTCACCATATGTCAATGACTTGGAGGCACACAACAAGAACAACCTAACTGTTTACATCAGTGGTCCTCAACCTTCCTAATGCCGTGACCCACAGGCTGAGATCTGCAAAGGGGTCATCACCCACAGGTTGAGACCTGCTGCACTAGAGTATTATAGATTAAGGTATCAACCCTGGGTTTTAGGCGACCACTGTGAAAGGGTGGTTCGCTCCCCCCCCCCCAAATGAGTAGGTTGAGAACTGCTGCTTTACATTCAAGTTTGTTATACATTCAGTTGTGTAAACAGAGTTTTATAAGTATGGCCACTGCACATACAGCTGTACATTCCTGGATGGTATAAAACTACTCAGCAGTGTCTTAATTCATTAACATAATGGAAATAACATTGATGTTAGCCAGTGTGCAATTTGGAACATAATATATTCAGTAGAATTTCGTTTCTGCACTGAATAAGATGCACAGAAAAATGTGTTTTCTGTGCAGAATGCAATATTTCTGGGTAGAAACAACATTTTCTAAACAGGAAAAAAAATCATGCACAAAATAACCACATGTGAATTTTGCATAAAATAAGTCTCATATTATGAATATTTTCACCAATTATTCTTTTTGCTAGAGTTTCTTGATCCTGAAGAAACAAGGGTTGTGAGTGTGTGATATGTCATAGAAAGTCAGGGAAAACCTGTTTTTAGGTGGATTGATCAAACTATTGCTGCAAAACAATATGTAAAGCTGCCGAAAACTCAAGAAAGGGTTCACAGAAGCAGAGTATGGATATAGAGAAGGTACAAACAGGTGTAAAATATACTAATTCCTCCATAAAGATGCACTATGTTTGCACAGAAAACACATGCATGAATATGACAAATGTGCAGATGTATTTGTGTAAATGTTGTACATTTATGCAAGCTGTACAAAATTACACACTTTATCTATTAATTTTTATTATCACCTTGTTCCCAATATTGGAACTCTGTGTGGCTTATACAAGTTTTTAAAAGTCCCCAACATAATTCAGTTTGTGCAAATGCATCGATTTCTGCCCAGAGAGACCATATGTAGCTTTCCATGCATGTGTTTTCTATCTAAAAATATTGCTTTCTGTTCAAGAATTTCTGCACCTTCCACAAAATATGCTGTCTCCTATGCAATAATAAAATAAAATAAAATCTAGCATTTGAATCATTCTAATTTTGAAAAATGTATTATATCAACACCGGCAGTACATAATATCAACACCAATAGTTTGGTATTTTTAGTGTGTGGGCATGTATACGTGTGTTAAGTAAATGATAGGACAGGGATATAAGTTCAAGGAACAGACTAGCTTTTTAAAAGGTGGATTGATGAAGCAGTGTTTGCCAAACAATTTCTAGCTAACTGCCTGTGCATAAGACCATTGAATTCAATGGGACCTATCGTTGCATAAATATGTACAGGATTGTGTGGCTATTTTCACAGCATGTGTTCACTATGTACTTTTATTTCCCCTGTGGAGGAAGGATGTATTCTTTAAAAAAGATGTTTTCCACTGCCCCCCTGTGGCGTTTCCATATGAAATACCAAGGATAGGCTGACTGTGAAACCTGATTTACAGTTTTGGGCCACTCTCTTCTTTATGTTATTTTATACAAAGCAACCGCTATTGATACCCGTCCAACGCTTTGACTCATCTTGGAAATGTGTGCAGAACATCTCTGCCAACACTCCCTGGGAGACCCAGTCTAGCGATGACTTAATCCTCTCTAATCCTTGCATGAAAAATTACACAGATCCTGCAAACTTTGAAGAAAGAATCTCTGAAATGGGAGGCGAGAGTTAGGATATATCAACATGTGTGTTTCCAAGGTCAACAGGCCAGGTTTTAAAGGAGTAGCTTCATGGGGGCATGATGCCAGTTTTGCTACCTTGTATATGGTCTAGTTCCACAGACATAAAAGGCCTGCCAAAAGAATGCACAAGCTCTATTTTTCCTTCAACCAGGAGAGAGAAATGAAAGGGGGAAAGATACTGTTTTAGATGCAGGCAAGCCTAGAGTGAGATTGATTTCAGTCAACAGAGAGTTTGTGTGTTGGCCAGTGGCAGCTGCCAGAAAGCCAGGGGGGAAATGTATTCATCTGCTAGCTGTAAGAATGGAGAATAAACAGAACATAGGAAAAAGGGTGCTGCCTTGTACCAAGTAAAACCACTGGCACGTTTTGCCCAGTATTGTCAAGACGGACTAGTAGTACTAGTAGTACTCTCCGGGATTTGAGGAAGGGTTCCACTACAGGGAGCACATATCTCCATTGTTAAAACAGCTTTGCACACTGGCTACCTGTTTGTTTCTGGGCACAATTCAAAGTGCTGGTCATGACCTACAAAGCGCCATACGGCTTAAGTCCAGACGATCAGTTTTGTGAGATAATTCACCATCTCTGGCAGAGAACTCAGGTGTCACAGCAACTACAAATCCCAGGATTCTACAGCATTGAGCCATAGCAGTTAAAGCGGTGTCAAACTGCACTGTTTCTGTGGTGCAGATGTCACCTTTGAGTGGGAGTGGAGCAGATATGTGAAAAATTGCTGGTGTCTGGCAGCTTCCATATATAGGTTACACGCTGTATTTTATTGTGGATATTAAAATTGTGAGCATCCAAGGTGTTGAACTCACCTACCTTTGAGATAATATATAGTAGGAATGGGAGGAATATCAGACGCATTTAAAAACTTGATGAAAATTATGTTTCTCAAGTATTGAGAGACTCTGTCATGAATGGCAAGGCTATTTGCAGTTTGGGACTTATTCTGCACAAAATTCACATGTAATTCTTTGGAACAGTAGTTTCCCCCATGTATAACATGTTATTTCCTCACATAAATATTATTTTCTGCACAGAAGGATAACATTTCAGTGCAGAAACATTGTTTTCTGTGCCAAAAATGTTGCCTCCTGTGCAAAAAATGTTGCTTTCTGCACCATGGGACGGGAATGCTGCACAGGAAAGTCTTGAATTGCAAACAGTCTTTGAAAACTGCACAGTTTTCTATGGGTTTTTCATAGTGAGAGGATCACTGATGAAGTTACTTGTTGCTTCCTTTGAGAGGAAAATGAGCAAAGAATTGCATCCCTACAGTCCAGCACCTTTAATGTTTTCAATGGAACCCAAAGCAGATTTGTTGAACTCCTTCCTCATACATACCTCAAAGACACCAATCACGGTGGAATATAAATTCTTCTCCTGTATTTAGAAAGTCCTCCAGCATACAGGAGTAATGTATTTTACAGCCTGAAAATGGGTCAGATTTTCGCATCAAGTACTTGGAGAGATGTTCTCCACTGCCGTCGTCATTTCTGCTTGAAAAGCTCCAGTTGCAACAGCTGCCGATGATGTACAAAGCCCTGGCGCACAGTTACATTTTCAATCCTGCCTCTTTTGTGACTCGAACTCCATTGTCAATAATAATAAGGTTTGCAAAAGGGATGTTGGAGAAAATCCAAACCCTTATTTGACCTTTAGGCTTTGATAGCACACTGGCAGCTGGGTGATCTTTGTTGAATTCCAAAATGCAAAAATGCAGCTTGTTCCTACGAATCGGTTGAGACGACTGAGCCAGATGCCTGACAGAATGGCATCTAGTGAGCCATGACACCCATGTAAATGGAGAGTCCTCTCCTACCGCCCGCCATTCCAAATATTATATTGACACCGACACTCGATCCCTGGGCAGTTTAATTAAGTTGGGATTCATCAGAGTTATATAAATGTGACATTGTCGGAGTCCGTTGGGAATAGGCTCTAAAAATGTTTCCACCATAAGAGACAGAATAACCCTTCTTTGCAAGTCTGTTTTGAAATCCAAGAGTGTGGTAGATAAATATGCTCTGATGGGGTTAATCTCTCAGGAAAATGAATGTGCTTTGCTAAATGTCACACAGTCCCCTGGGAAGTTGGGTTGCTGTCTAGTTTCGGTTAATTATGTTCACTAAATTTCTACCCATGTTTTGTGCTGTCTGTTCACTGAATGGTCTAAAATTCAAGGCCATCCATGGTAGAGTCAATGTCCTTTGTGGATGAACTGCTGAGGGCTTTCCATGTCTTTGTAATTTGTTTGTTTATGGATAAACAAGCTGAACATGGGATGCAACAGAAAACACACAAATAGTTCCTGGTTGTTGTTTTTTTACAGCTGTTGCAGTTAACTTTTGTCCAAAAGTGCTTTGTTGAAGCAATGCGATGCTAAAAATAGACAATAGTTTAGGATGTATAATATTTTTATATTCATAATATTATTATATATACAATATTTATGGCACAATATAAGCCATCACTTGGACCATGTGATATTCCTTCTCCAGTACTGTATTGTGGAGAGACTACTGTTACCATACCCATCATCATTCTCATTGAATATGGGGTTTCATATTTAATAGCTGATGTAAGGCGTATTTTTAAGAAGTCACTATGACCTAAGAGGCCTAGTGACATAGGTCACTATGACCTTGGACACTAGGAAGTTTCACATAGGAAAGCCACATTGGCCCAAAGACATATGAATGACCTAGCTGTTACTAAAATAAATGGTAAATGGGTTTGTGATTACATACTCCTTACATACCCCTCGTAGGTGTAAAACAGGATATAAACATCCACCCTAAACATGACCAATTCGCTGCTACAGACCAAGGCTCTGTTCTGAAGACTAGAGCTACTCTCCCTGTATAGCCCTCCAATTCTGTCTGACCTGCTCTCCATCTTCCATGGAAACCTTTCTTCAGGACTGGTAATCACCCCTTCCAGTTCCTGATTTCTTGCTATCCAGCCTTTCAAACCTTTCTTTCTGTTAGCCTTGTACAATTCTTAAGAGTGCATTGAATTTGTGTGTTTTTGTCTACATTTGCACATTCCTAAATAAAACTGTGTTATTCATTGAAACCATAGTCTCTGCAGTGAGTACTAGTATACAAAGGTGGAGAGATCCCCTTAAGTTACCCACCCTTCACAGGTCTCCTTTCTCCTAATAACACCCCCCCCCAAAGAAATACCAAGAAGATGCTGACATGGTTGGTAGGGACTCTGAATCTGCCTGCCTCCCACATTTTTGGGCAACACTACTGAGAAGGAAACATGTGTTGGTCCTCCTCCACCATTCAGTGAGGCCACATCACCATAACTGTCCAAATAACTGGGAAAGTAATACTGCAAAAATTAACTTTCATGAATTTACAATTGGATAGTAATGAAGCCATACCTTCATATGGGGGTGAAAAGAGTATTAATGACAAGTAGCTCATTATCAGTAATTAATTATTCCCAAGTTCTGGTTTTCAGACTGCCGTATAGCTGTGTAGAGATTTTGGATCTTAGTCCTCACAGAAACATGTTCCCAATGCAATAGAGTGTGCCCAGTATATTAGTCAGTTGATACACAAATGTGAGGCTGTAATTACAGCTACAGAACACTGTTCACTAGGGAGTACAGACTGGATGCAAAAGATTTGCCTGCCATGTGCAGAATTTATTTGGAAAGAATAGATATTGTGGGAAATGTTGCCAGTATTTAGATACAGGAGCCCTTTGGTCCTCCTCCTCCTCCTCCTCCTCCTCCTCCTCCTTTTTCATCCTTTAGCTCTTTCTAATTCAACTGATCTTTGCCAGCTATCTTTGGGATCTGGCTTCCTTAATTTGATAGAATTCTACTGCTTTGTCACAAGTTGGATGCCTCCTCTCTTTGTCTTGGCTTTTTATGATATTCAGAGTCTTCCCTACCCAGAGAACACATTGGCATTCCTTTTATTACATGTGTCAAACTTAGGCTGATGTTTAGGACCTTGGGCTTCTTGATGAATGGCAATATCACAAGCTGCTTGATTCTGGCTGGTTCCCAGATTTGATGTACCCACCAAGCCCCAACTAGCTGAGATATTATTGGCATCGTAATAGTGAGAGGATGGAGGCTGGCTGTGAACACATTGCTATTGGCAGAAAGCATGCTGAACCAAGCTTAGGAATGACATCTTGGGTCATTTCCAATGCTTAACTAGATTCATTGGGTTTCCAGGAAACCAGGGAATCTGAACCAAGTTTAGTGTGGAGTCTCATGCAGTGGTGGATGGTTGTTATCATGTCAATGGAATAGTGAATCTGCTTCAGGTTTTCAGCTGGACTTTAGGGCAGGTATTCCAGGTGCTGGTCCTTTGTGTGGGGATAGAATCCTATTTTCAATACACTGGACTTGAAGTTCCAACCAAAAATCAGAATGGATTCACTGCACCAGTGATGTGGGAGCCACCAACCACCAGTGATCTGGTATGGCCAAATGTATTAACTGATAGTAGCTGATACATGAAAAATACAAGAAGATGCCAGCCACAGATGCTGGCAAAACATCAGGAATAAACTCTTCTAGAACATAGCCACATAGCCTGAAAAACCCACAAAAAAAACTATTCTTCAAATCCATTATATGGAATCAGAAATAGTGACAAAAAGTACATGCCAAACTGCTATGAGATGCAGGACAGCAAGAATAAGCCTAAATTTCTCCCTCCCTCTCTCCCTCCCTTGTTCTCTTTTTCTTCCTCTGTAAGAAATAGAACTAAGGGTCAACTGGTGAAAGGAATCAGCAGTAAATATGGGAAAGGAATATTTCTAGATTGAGGAATTTTATGGCCAGAATGCAACATTGCATTTTAACAGCATGAAAGACATTGGTCTACCTTTCCTCCCTTTCCTTCCCTTCCCATTAGAGCCCACCATAGTGCTAAAAAAACTGGCCGCAGAGGGTTTTCCATCTCTAAAAAAGAGTATTTTTGGTTGCATGATGGGTGGAGGGACAAATATAGAACTGAGAAGGTATCACTGATTCTGAAAAAAGCAATGGGATCTGATGGAGGTACACCAATGAATTTTGTCTAGAGAAGTATAGCATTCCATCCCATTCCGGATGAATGGTGGGGTATAGATCCAATGAATGAATGTATTAATATTTCTGTTTTAAAGGACATCCCAGTTTACAGAGTATTACAGCAATCCAGCCTCAAGGTTATAAAAGCTGGAATGTCTGCTCCATGCATGAACGAGAATGACTTTTTATTTTTAAGGGAGCTGATGTGAGGATGCCATGTTGTGGCATTTGATTTCTCAATTGCCTTTTGACTGAAGAAGACCCATATGTTTTGAAGATGCAAGACAACCGGCAGCTCAAAGAAATGAATGTTGCTGCGGGATCAGATTTTCTTGGTAGTTCCAAGTCTAATCTTCTTGGAAGACAAATCATATTTTCCATTGCATAAAGAGAAGATATTAATATTTGTTCATATTTGCCTAATTTTTCTTGTCTGACCATCTGTATGGCAATGTCTTAGCCAGATTAATCTTGTGATATTGGAAATCCAGACAGGATGTCTTTGCCTGAAAGACATATGAATAACTTGAACTTGTTTCAAGCTATAATCCAGAACATTGATGTGCATTATATCAGTTTTGGAGAATCCCTTTTCTTTGTATAGGAGTTGTGTTTTATCGTGTTTGGTGAATGCATCGAGGCGAGTGGCTGTAGCCCCATAAAATTAGTCACTGGGGAAAGCGGGTATTCATGTTATTGAGAGTTGTTTTTGTTTTTCTTTTTGCAGTGTAGAATGCTAAATCATTTAAGAATTGGTGCCTATCCAAAATGCATCTGTTGACCCAGATTCATCCCTCTAGTAACAAGGCTGAAGTGATTATTTTTCCAAGAACCCAATAGATTTTATCCACATTAGCATGTGTGCCAATATATGCTTGCCATGTGCCTTGGAAAGCATTGCACATCCCAATCAACATGTTTGTGTAATCCTTCTTCTGCTCATACCTCCCTTTGCTCAAAGCTATGCCCTCTTTTTGCTTTCATTTTTGTTATTCTGTTATTTATTTTTGTCCTCCCCCCCCCCCGTTATTGACATTGAGCTAAATAGTTCTTATCAACGCTAAATGTTTGTTGAGCTTAAGACTGCTGCCACACTGCAAAATTAATACAATTTGATCCCACTTTAATATGGAATCCTGGGATTTATAGTTTCTTATGGCACCAGAGATCTCTGATTCAGAAGGCTCAACATCTCAAAAAACTGGAAATCCCAGAATTCCATAGCGTGGAGCCGTGACAGTTAAAGTGGTGTCTAGCTGCATTAATTCTACAGTGTCTATTAAGCCTCAACCACCTTGGTTGCATCCACACTGCAGAAATAATCCAGTTTGACACCGTTTTAACTGTTATGGCTCAAATGCTGTTAAATTCTGGGAATTATGGTTTTGTAAGGCGTTTAGCCTTCTCTGTCAGGGAGCTCTTGTGCCACAACAAGCTACAATTCCTGGAATCCCATAGCATTGAGCCTTGGCAGTTAAAGTGGTGGATTATTTTTGCCATGTAGATGCAGCCCTTCTCTTCCTTTTGCTACTTTCTTTTGTATTCTGTGAACTATATGGTAATGAGTGATGGGTAATGGCACTGGTAGGATCAAAGTGTGCCATGAATATACAAACATAGAGGGACTGGGTTCCCTGTTGTCAAGATGTTATCATCAAACCAAATCAGAGTGAGGGCAATATTTCCAACTCTCATTCTGAAATTTGATAGCATTTTTTAAAAAAGATAACTACATTCTTCAGCAGTAACAACTACCAACAACAACCATGTGTTCTGCTGCTGTCATGACCATAAAACCATCAGTGATATCGAATCAAATGAATGGAGGGGCAATTTACTCTACCCTAAACTCTAGACCAGTGGTTGTAAAAGTTTGGTCCTTGAGATGTTTTGGACCTCGTCACTTAGAATTCTTGTCAGTTGGGCGAAGTGGCTAGAGCCTCTGGGAGATGAAGTCCAAAGCACCTGATGAACCAACGTTTGACAACCACCGCTCTAGACATTAATGGCTGGGCTTGACCCCTGCCTTCCAAGTAGGACAAACACCCTTTAAACAAATTATCTTCAAGTGCCTAACAGAGAAATGCTATATGGTGTGTCTCCAGTGCTGATTTAGCCAATGACATCTCATATTAAAATATCAGCATAATAGTCGCTAATAAACTCAGGTGGGGAAAAGCAAGGATGAACATGGGATTCTCGAGATGACCATTATTCTTTCTGGCAGGGTAGTCTTTCCTTGATCTCATGAGTACTCAGTGGAGTACTGATATTAGCAGACAGCTTTCACCTTCGCAGATAGCAGATCTCTGTGGGAGCTGATGAACACGGGGAAATTGGTGTGGGGTTTATGTATGCATGTGCAATGCATGCAGATACCAATGTGCCTTTATGTCCTCTGTTATGATATCTGAAGAATGGGGTGTTGCAACATTTTACTTTTTCACAGAGGGAGATGCATTTCGACTCCCCATCAAAGGCTTGCATAATGAGAATGCCAGATGTTTGCCTTTTTGTGGACAGAATTTGTACTATCTTGACTTCCAAACTGCCAGTTTAGGTCCTGGGACTCCTGCGGTGGGCGACTTCCGCACTCGGAGCAAAACAAATAGACGTGGAAATGGGAGAACTTGCCCTGTTCTCTTTTTTATTCTGGACCTCTTGTGACGTGCATATACAAATTTCTGTGGGGTATGGTAAAGCAACAAAGAGATGAAAAGAGGAATGTATGCTCCATGTTCTTGCCACTAAAAACATCATTGAAAATTGAAGGTCAGGAAACAGGCCAGAGGGAGCTAGGAATTGAGCCAAGGGGACTTTCCCCATCTTATGAATAAGGTTGGAGAAAACAGTGCTTGGTTGATCAGATACCCCTGAGATGTCACTGGCCATGAAGCTTGTATTTAATATGTATAAAAAGTATATTAAAAAGTTATGTTAGTGTTATTCCGTTGCTCTGTTATTTGGGATATTGTAATTGAGGTGTATGCTCATTGAACTTGGAAACTAAAGGAGGATACAGACCGGCACTTTGTGCTGGTCTGTGGGTGGTGTCACACTGTAGCGTCCACATGCTTGATGCCATTACACCGTCCCCATTGTGCCATTTTGGCATATGCCCATTTACACAGCGTGTGCCATGATGATGCCACTGTGGTGCAGTGCCCAATTGGTGCAGCGCAGAAGGGGCATCATCATGGCATGCCAGCGTGCCTATGATGCCCATTCCAGGGAGCAGGAAGAACCCATTTTTTTGTGGCTTCTTTTTGCTCCCTGTAGAGGCTGAAGCGTGTGGTTTGCATGACTCCAATCTGGGTGAAAAGAGGCGGCATGCGACCACCCATCTGTACAGCCCCTAAGTAGGATCAGCCCTAGTTAGTACTTAGATAGGAGACCATCAATGAATACCAAGAGCTGTAGGCTATATTTAAGAGGGAGGAACTGGCAAAACCACCTCAGAGTATCCCACACTTAGGAAAACCTTATGAAATTCATGGGACCACCATATGTTGAGAGGTGACTTGAAGGCCAACAGGATTTTATTCTGTTGTTGTTGTTGTTGTTGTTGTTGTTGTTGTTGTTGTGTGCCTTCAAGTCATTTCTGACTTATGGTGAACCTATCATGGTGTTTTCTTGGCAAGATTTGTTCAGGGGAGGTTGCCATTGCCTTCCCCTGAGGCTGAGAGAGTGTGACTTTCCCAAGGTCTTCCAGGGGGTTTACATGGCATCATGTAAACCCCCTGGAGGACATTGGGCAAGTCACACACCTCTTTTCACCCAGATTGGGGTCATGCAAACCACATGTTGTCAAGGCAGGATTCAAACCCTGGTCTCCAGAGTCATAGTTCACCGCCTAAACCACTACAAATCAGCGGGTAGAGTGAACATAATTACTGGATTGTTAAAATGTTGGTGACATTTTAGTGAGCTGATAAAGGTATCACTCAAGTCTGAATTTGTTTCCACTCTTGGCTCACACCACTTTTTTGTTGTTGTGTTGTTTCATTACAGTGAATCCCTTTGTGCGCGCGCGCGCGCGTGTGTGTGTGTGTGTGTGTGTGTGTGTGTGTGTGTAGAGGAACTGACATGCTGATTTTCTACAAATGTCTTTAGCCTTCCTTATTAGGTGCACTGGCATCCATTAGAAAGAAACCTGTGTTCTCATCCACTTTCCTGCCCTCACCCCCCAAAAAGACAAGCAGAGTTCACAAGTCAGCATGTCTAGGTAGTTTCCTTGAAGGGCCTTTAAAGAATAAGAAACTGCCTTGCATCGCATGCTTCATTTCGGCACCGATAAAGAAACCCTTCTCAGCTTGCTCAGTGGTCTGCCTTTAATTAGGCTGAGTTATTAGGAGCATGTGTTGACCGAATAAAAGAGTTGATTCTCTTTTCCCCCAAAAGGTGACAAGGAAATCAAGAAGGCAGCCATCAGAGGCATTTTTATTAATATTTTATTTTATTTTCTAAAAACAATTCTCCCCTGCTGGATTTCCTCATACCAACCTTTTTCCCCAGGTAGAAATCACACACCTGATATACTGATCATTGCCAGCATCCAATGAAGCAGCTTTTTCTCTGGAAGAGTGTGAACAGTCGAGGAAGCTTTCAATACTTGGGTTTGGTTTGGGGTTTTGTTGGAACTGGACAGAATAGCTGAAACCATTGGTGACGTAAATTAGAGGGTTGGTATAATGGGTTTCAGGTCCTGGAAGTTTTTATATTGCCTCAAGGACCCTCAGGTCTTTGTGTGTGGGGGCCACACTATCCTTGCCACCCATAACCACCTTCCTTGCTCCAACCACCTTCCCAACTTCACTATTTCATCTATACCCATAGGATGCCCACTCCTACATCATGTATCCCTTGATGGTCAATCAGGTCCATCCAAGAGATGTTGCAAAGCTGATCTTTGAGGCAGAAGACTTGGGGCCCATTTGTACTTCAAAAATTATACAGTGGTACCCCGGATACGAAATTTCCGGGATACGAAAAAATCCCATAGGAAATAATTGTTCCGGGTTACGAATGTTTTTTCGGGTTACGAAAAAATTTTTGGTGCTTTTTTCGGCTTTTTCGCACGAAATCGCGGCTTTTCCCCATTAGCGCCTATGGCATTTCGGCTTGCGAATGCTTTTCGGGTTACGAAAGCGGCGGCGGAACGAATTAATTTCGTAACCCGAGACACCACTGTACTATGGAATTCATCACATGGGGCTTGGGGAATATGACCGGAGTGGAACGAAAGAGGGTGGGAAGGGAATGGAATGGGGAAAGGATACATATTACCACATGGGAGAATGCCACCAATGCCGCTGGAAGTTCCCAGTCCATTCTCTGGCTACCAGATCTCTTTACATTAGGAAGAATGTGACTGTAAAAGCTGTCCGACAGTAGAATAGACTGTCTTGATGGATGGTTCACTCTCATTCTTTGGAAATCTTTAAGCAGAGATTGGATGACCATCTTTTGGGAGTGTTTTGACTGTGTATTCCTGCATGGTGATGAGTTGGAGTAGATGTCTCCTTTGGTTCTTTCCAACTTGATGGTTCTAAGATTCTATGTGTAACACTGACTACTGGGCCTTGATAATTTGAACCAAATTAAACCCTATGAGTCCTGGTGACATATACAGGCATAATTGCAATGACACTCTCCATGCCACCTATCTGTATCTAGGCTGGGCAGCCCCACATTTAATGGCAGAAGGAGAACAGAAGTATGATGGAGTGGCCAGGAGTTCTTGCAATTGGCTGCATAGATAAATGGACACCCTCTTGTGTTTCTTGGATATCTTTTGGAAATGCAGCAATACAACATCGTTTTCTTGCAGCTAGCTGCAGGAATGCATCTAGCTGGTGTATGGCTGCTCCTCTTTTTCCCCTTGTGCTTCCCTGGCTACTAAATGGCCATAGGGTTGCCAAGTCTGAAAACAGGTAGATTGAGTGCATGGAGGGGGGGAGATGCCTTTTGGGGTGTAATGTGTGATGCAGAGGCTTGGACAACATATTAGGACCAAAATAGTTTGGAGTGGGCACTGTCTTGGATCACCTTTGGTAGCATTTCTGTGCTTTGCAAAGCATACGCTATTATCCCCAATACCTTCCTAGAAGTTTGTATTTCCTAATCTGTCCAAAGACACAGCAAAGTTGTGTTACTACAATGTGTTTTGACTATGCAGAAAATTGGTCAGTGAAAAGGGCTAATGAGTACTAGCTGTTGTTATAAACCCAGAAGGGTCAATGTTGGTGGCAAGTGAAAGGTCTGGGTGTTTCTTTCATCCAGTCTCAAGAGTTTACATAAGTAGTTCCAAATCCCCTCTGCTGAGATCGGGCAAAGATTGTGTAATCTCTCTAGTACACAGATGCTGAACAAAGGAATATTATTATAACATCTTTAATCTTGCTTCCACTTCCTCCTCTTCCCCTTCCTTCCTGATGTGATCCAATTCCCCTTCCCTTGGGAATCAAATGCCTAAAACAGAATTTGAGAAGAGAGGTGGCACTTCTTTCGAAGAATGAATTTCTCTGCAAAGAGATTATCTGCATTACAGGCAAAATCAACTGCTACTTACAACACGCTTCATCAGCAACGTGGCTGAGACACTAAATAGGGTATTGCTGATCGCAACACCTGGGGGCCTACCATTATTAGGCATTTATTCTGAGAAGACTGCAGAGGGAATTAAATAAAGATCAGCTTGTTGATAATCCCAGCGATAGCGGCTTAATTTATTTTATTTTAATTTATTGTCCTTCTTATTGGAAGACCAGGGTGTCTCATCTTTATGAGTTCGAATGCTGTCAGGTATTGCTAAGTCTCAGCCCTCCCGTTTATAGGATGGAGTCTTTGAATTTGTTTAATCCACCCATCTTTATGACTCAAGGGAGGCTGCAGTCATTTTAAACAGGGCTTAATGGGTGGTTTTCGACTACAGTTTTGAACAGCCACATCAGCAAGTGAAGCCCAGGTGGCTGCAATTGCAGACATTTTTAGCTGGTTGCCACCAGATGGAGTTCTAGTTTTGGGTGGTGAGCCTACCATCTCAACATGATCAGAGGAGGAGTTGATCAGGCACAGTAGTATAGGCGAGACTTCATAGGATTGCCATTTTGTATTAGGGATATAAATCTTCAGTTATTTCATTTTTGCATGCAAGAATGTATATGCAATTTTAAAAGTTTTCTCCTCAGTGGGAAAGACAGCAGCATTTTTAATGCATCCCCCCAGTGTTTTTTACACTTTGCTCAAAGTCCAACTTTTCCACACAAAAAGTATATTTTGCACAAAATTCAACGTTTTGACAGAAAAAAGGAGAAACCAAAGGTTTGCATGACTTACTCATTTTCCACTCAAAAAAAGTCCTAACGTGCAAAGCTTCTCGTGGTGGTTGATCTTTTTTTTTTTTTTTTTTTTGATGAAGTGCCAAAGTGTGTTGAGACACCTTTTCTCATTCAGAACAAGAAAAATTGCATACTCTCTGAAAACACTCTCAATTGCCGTAGGATTTTTTGCCCCTAGATATAAGTAAAAAGACCAGCTTTATTTTCTCATCATCAGCATCATCATCAGGAAAAGGTATCCTCTTGGGGACATATGCATGTGTAAGTGTCCATTGTTGTTGTTGTGTGCCTTCAAGTTGTTTCTGACTTATGGTAACCCAAAGGTGAACCTATCATGGGGTTTTCTTGGCAAGATTTCAGAGGAAGTTTGCCTTTACCTTCCCCTAAGGCTAAGAGTTTATGACTTGCCCAAGGTCACCCAATGGGTTTCATGACTGAGCTGGGAATTGAATCCTGGCCTCAGACCTTCAAACCACTACACTAACCTGGCTCAAGTGCCCCTTATTCTTGTGTATGTA
>NC_056529.1:17355909-17359305 GCF_019175285.1 Sceloporus undulatus | reverse complement strand
TTTTTTTAGGGTTTTGCAGAGGTTGGTACGGTTTGCCCTCAGTAGCTGCGGGGAGCTTCTGACTCCAAAAATTGGCCGGCTGAGCAAGGCTTTGACCAGGGATGTTTCCGGGAGGCACCATCCCAGCTGGATCAGTGGCGATTTAGGTATGATAACATCCGGGAGCATCCCAGATCCTGAATTCAAGCCAGAAGAGGTAAGGTGGTCTATGGGAATGTAGTGGATTCTTCCTCCTTGGAGGTCTTTAAACAGAGGCTGGATGGCCATCTGTCGAGGATGCTTTGATTTGGATTTCCTGCACGGCAGCGGGTTGGATTGGATGGCCCTTGCGGCCTCTTCCAACTCTATGATTCTATGATTTGTTAATACGATAAGCTTCATAGACTGGATGAATCTTTAGGTGAGGTCCACTGGATCCTCCAGGGGTCTCAGTGTATCATGTTATCAGTTTGTGTCTGGCCATCGGAACATAGCTGGATTCATCTCTCATCTCCTCCACTTTCCACCAGCAATTATGTTCCATGGGGGGCTATTGCAGTTCAACTTTGAGTTGAAGGGGGTTCTTTGGTCATTGTGGAAGGTAGAATACCAATCTCCGCAATGAAGAAAACAGAATACACATGTGTAAGGTGGACTCGTGACAGCATATGTCACTAACAGAATGCCAGCCATTGAATGGGAAGGACTTGTGATGACAAAGCAATGGATATCCTGTTATACACAAAGAAAATTCTCTTACTGTAGTTACAGAATTTCACCTTTGGCACAACCAGGAGACCAACCTGGATGACCATATTGTCAGTTCCGAAGAGGAATATTTCTTTCTTTTATTAATATAAAACCACAATGTCATTATGTCATCCATGCATCCACTGTGTAATTACCCCATTTTAAAGATAAATCCATTGTCTGGGGAGGCATCCATCATGCCTGTCACCTTTAGCACAGAAGGTGAGACACTAAATGGACACCTTTTACTAATATTAATTTCTATATAGTCATCAATTGTGAATAGACTATCCATTGTTCTCTTTGACAGAGACAGGCCAATGACGAAGATTAAATTATCCATCTTTGTAGAAACAGAGGGATTGCTTTGAAAGTGCTCTTAGGATTTCATTTTTAGAGTATATTCAGAGTAAATGACTTCATTTTGCTCATATTTTAAGTTGTTCCAAACTTGGGCCAAATATAGTTAAGAAAGGTAGGTGGGTTGATTGGTCAGTAGGTACTCCCTTGTTTTCTAAGGACTAGTGATGCAATTCTTTACTAATTTTCTTCTCAGAGAAAGCAATGAGTAGTTTTAACAATATTCTTCATGCTGCAAAAAGGGTTTAAAAACTAAGCAGTTTCCGAATTTGGGACTTATTTCGGATAAATTTTGGACACAGTCATGTTGTTTCTCAAAACAGCATTGGCCATTTCCTATTAAGGAAGACTAAAGGCCTTGGCAATATTTGTGTGTGGTTGATTTGCATAGAACCTGCAAAGAAAATGATGTTTTCTATGTATAACAGCCCTGTGTGAATTTTGTGAAGAATAAGGTCAGACCTGTGAAGAGTCTGGTAAATCCATTCAGACATTCATATGATGCATGCCCAAACCCAAGGTTCAGTTTGCATCCATGTACAATGTATAACTTCGCTTTTGTAATCTTAATCTAAATACAGCTGTTTGCAGCAGACAAAGGTAAGACAGTGTTGCATAGTGGTTTGAACGTTGGACTAGGATTCTGGAGACCAGGGTTTGAATCCCCACTTGGTCATGAAGACCCACTGAGTAACCTTGAGCAAATCACACTCTCTCAGCTTCAGAGAATGGCAATGGCAAACCTCATCTGAAGACACTTGCCAAGCAAACTCCATGATAGGTTTGTCTTAGGTTCACTATAAAATGGAAATATCATTTTTAGGGGATAGTAATCATCAGAAAATAGACCAAAGAGCCACAGCGTTGTTCAGATACATAATGATTTGTTTACATCTCTCTCCGAGTCCCCAAACACCCAACAATCTACAACCAACCAATTTTCAATTAAAAATGAAACCAACAATGAAGTCACACCTCATCTGGGTTGTCCAGATGAAAAAACCATACCCAATATAATGTCAGAACATTGGAAAGGTTATGTTGCAATCTGAAAGAAGTGGAGCATGTGTTGTCATTTTCAATATTAAACGTGTGTGTGTGTGTGTGTGTGTGTGTGTGTGTGTGTCATGCAGGTTTGCCCTTTGTTCCTTCTCAAGTTTATCTCCCCTTCCAGTCTTTTTATCCAAGACCCCATGATCTTTAGCACTGTAACCTGAACTCAAATTAAAGGAGGCTGATGGAAGTGCTAGAAATACACAATGGATTTTGTGGTGGGCAGAACAGCACCACCATTTTATTTTCATATTTAATGGCAAAAGGAGTTTCTTTTTCTTGCCATAAATCAAGATATAAAATATCATGGCTCCTTTGAGGCCTCACCCTTTAATTCCCATGTTTTAAAGAGCTCTTGAGCTGTCGATGCAAGGTTTATGAGCACTTTTTGATCATGAGATGCCCTAATGAGTGAAAGGTTTTGGAAATGAGAGAATCTATCCTGGGATTAATTTGGATACGGCTGCATGCTCTCAGTTTGCATTCACTTACAAGATGGTCATACCTTGGCAACAAACATGGTGGTAGTAGAGATTGCATCCATGCTTTTAATGTGATGATGCCAAATGATTTCATTGCACTTATAGTTACTCCTCTAAAAGCCTGGTCAAAGTATTGATCCCAGGTGATTCAGGATAACTGCACTGAACTTGAACTGCCTCTTTAGTATAGTTTGCAAAGTTGCCATGAAGATGAATAACAGCTTGCTGAGGGCACTCACAAGTGAACAGTGGTATAGTGCACTGGGACCTAGGGCAGGTTTCTGGCATTGCTAGGAATGCAAAGAATATTTGCAAATGTACCTGTTCTTTACAAAGAAGAAGAGAAGAGGGGGAAGAAGGTGTCTTATCATAATGAAATACTCCATCAACAAAACAGTAAATATTGCCCCCCAAAAATGGTTTTAGAAAATGTTTTCGTGAAACATTCACTTGCTTTTACAACTCCCTTGTTTTGCACAAAACCAAGGTTTTTACACACAACGCCCCAGTACTTTCTGTACAAAGGATGCTATATTTTCTTCAAAAGTTTTATATATGTGTGTGTGTATGTGTGTGTGTGTGTATATATCTTAGGTTTTGTGGACAAAAGGTTTGGTATCATTGTTTTGTAAAACAATCTCATTTTTAAAAAACAAAATCATCCAACCATTCCCAAACATCCTTGTAATTCTCCTTTTAAGCGCTAAACACTCAGTGCGTAATTGGGTAAATCTGCCCACCTCAAATGCCTGTGCATTTGACATTTTTCTTC
>NC_056529.1:17303117-17355884 GCF_019175285.1 Sceloporus undulatus | reverse complement strand
TCAAAGATATGAATGTTGCTGCGGGATCAGATTTTCTTGGGTTCCAAGTCTAATCTTCTTGGAAGACAAATCATATTTTCCATTGCATAAAGAGAATATTATATTTGTTACATTTGCCTAATTTTCTTGTTGACCACTGTATGGCATGTCTTAGCAGATTAATCTGTGATATGGAAATCCGACAGGAGTCTTTGCTGAAAGACATATGAATACTTGAACTTGTTTCAAGCTATAATCCAGAACATTGATGTGCATTATATCAGTTTTGGGAGAATCCCTTTTTGTTTAGGAGTTGTTTTTATCGTGTTTGGTGAATGCATCGAGGCGTGGCTGTAGCCCCAATAAATTAGTCACTGGGGAAAGCGCGTGATTCATGTTATTGAGAGTTGTTTTTGTTTTTCTTTTGCAGTGTAGAATGCTAAATCATTTAAGAATTGGTGCCTATCCAAAATGCATCTGTTGACCCCATTCATCCCTCTAGTAACAAGGCTGAAGTGATTATTTTTCCAAAACCCAATAGATTTTATCCATTAGCATGTGTGCCAATTATGCTTGCCATGTGCTTGGAAAGGCATTGCACATCCCGATCAACATGTTTGTGTAATCCTTCTTCTGCTCATACCTCCCTTTGCTCAAAGCTATGCCCTCTTTTTGCTTTCATTTTTTGTTATTCGTTATTTATTTTGTCCTCCCCCCCCGTTATTGACATTGAGCTAAATAGTTCTTATCAACGCTAAATGTTTGTTGAGCTTAAGACGGCTGCCACACTGCAAATTAATACAATTTGATCCCACTTTAATATGGAATCCTGGGATTTATATAGTTTCTTATGGCACCAGAGATCTCTGATTCAGAAGGTCAACATCTCAAAAAACTGGAAATCCCAGAATTCCATAGCGTGGAGCCGTGACAGTTAAAGTGGTGCTCTAGCTGCATTAATTCTTACAGTTCTATTAAGCCTCAACCACCTTGGTTGCATCCACACTGCAGAATAATCCAGTTTGACACCGTTTTAACTGTTATGGCTCAAATGCTGTTAAATTCTGGGAATTATGGTTTTGTAAAGGCGTTTAGCCTTCTCGTCAGGGAGCTTTGTGCCACAACAAGCTACAATTCCTGGATCCCATAGCATTGAAGCCTTGGCATTAAAGTGGTGGATTATTTTTGCATGTAGATGCAGCCCTTCTCTTCCTTTTGCTACTTTCTTTTGTATTCTGTGACTATATGTAATGAGTGATGGGTAATGGCACTGGTAGGATCAAAGTGTGCCATGAATATACAAAAATAGAGGGACTGGGTTCCCTGTTGTCAACGATTTATCATCAAACCAAATCAGAGGAGGGCAATATTCCAACTCTCATCTGAAATTTGATAGCATTTTTTAAAAAGATAAACTACCTTCTTCAGCAGTAACAACTACCAACAACAACCAGTGTTCTCCTGCTGTCATGACCATAAAACCATCAGTGATATCGATCAAATGAATGGAGGGGCAATTTACTCTTAAACTCTAGACCATGGTTGTAAAGTTTGGTCCTTGAGAGTTTTGGACCTCGTCACTTAGAATTCTTGTCAGTTGGGCGAAGTGGCTGGGCCTCTGGGAGATGAAGTCCAAAGCACCTGATGGACCACGTTTGACAACCACCGCTCTAGACCATTAATGGCTGGGCTTGACCCCTGCCTTCCAAGTAGGACAAAACACTTTAAACAAATTATCTTCAAGTGCCTACAGAGAAATGCTATATGGTGTGTCTCCAGTGCTGATTTAGCCAATAACATCTCATATTAAAATATCAGCATAATAGTCGCTAATAAACTCAGGTGGGGAAAAGCAAGGATGAAACATGGGATTCTCGAGATGACCATTATCTTTCTGGCAGGTGTCTTCCTTGATCTCAGTGAGTACTCAGTGGAGTACTGATATTAGCAGACAGCTTTCACCTTCGCAGATAGCAGATCTCTGTGGGAGCTGATGAACACGGGGAAAATTGGTGTGGGGGTTTATGTATGCATGTGCATGCATGCAGTACCAATGGCCTTTAATGTCCTTGTTATGATATCTGAAGATGGGGTGTTGCACAATTTTACTTTTTCACAGAGGGAGATGCATTTCGACTCCCCATCAAAGGCTTGCATAATGAGATATGCCAGATGTTTGCCTTTTTGTGGACAGAATTTGCACTATCTTGATTAAAACTGCCAGTTTAGGTCCTGGGACTCCTGCGGTGGGCGACTCCGCACTCGGAGCAAAACAAATAGACGTGGAAATGGAGAACTTGCCCTTTTCTCTTTTTTATTCTGGACCTCTTGTGACGTGCATATACAAATTTCTGTGGGGTATGGTAACAACAAAGAGATGAAAAGAGGAATGTTGCTCCATGTTCTTGCCACTAAAAACATCATTGAAAATTGAAGGTCAGGAAACAGGCCAGGGAGAGCTAGGAATTGAGCCAAGGGACTTTCCCCATCTTATGAATAAGGTTGAGAGAAAACAGTGCTTGGTTGATCAGATACCCTGAGATGTCACTGGCCATGAAGCTTGTATTAATATGTATAAAAAATATATTAAAAAGTTACTGTTAGTGTTATTCCGTTGTCTGTTATTTGGGATATGTAATTGAGGTGTATGCTCATTGAACTTGGAAACTAAAAGGATACAGACGGCACTTTGTGCTGGTCTGTGGTGGTGTCACACTGTAGCGTCCACATGCTTGATGCCATTACACCGTCCCCATTGTGCCTTTGGCATATGCCCATTTACACGCGTGTGCCATGATGAATGCCACTGTGGTGCAGTGCCCAATTGGTGCAGCCAGAAGGGGCATCATCATGGCATGCCACGTGCCTGATGCCCATTCCAGGGAGCAGAGAAACCCATTTTTGTGGCTTCTTTTTGCTCCCATGTAGAGGCTGAAGCTTGGTTTGCATGACTCCATTGGTGAAAAGAGGCGGCATGCGACCACCATCTGTACAGCCCCTAAGTAGGATCAGCCCTAGTTGTTACTTAGATAGGAGACCATCAATGATACAAGAGCTGTAGGCTATATTTAAGAGGAGGAACTGGCAAAACCACCTCAGAGTATCCCACACTTAAGAAAACCTTATGAAATTCATGGGACCACCATATGTTGAGAGGTGACTTGAGGCCAACAGGATTTTATTCTGTTGTTGTTTGTTGTTTGTGTTGTTGTTGTTGTGTGCCTTCAAGTCATTTCTGACTTAGGTGAACCTATCATGGTGTTTTCTGGCAAGATTTGTTCAGGGAGTTGCCATTGCCTTCCCCTGAGGCTGAGAGAGTGTGACTTTCCCAAGGTCTTCCAGGGTTTACATGGCATCATGTAAACCCCCTGGAGGACATTGGCAAGTCACACACCTCTTTTCACAGATTGGGGCATGCAAACCACGTTGTCAAGGCAGGATTCAAAACCCTGGTCTCCAGAGTCATAGTTTCACCGCCTAAACCACTACAAATCAGCGGGTAGAGTGAACATAATTACTGGAATTGTTAAAATGTGGTGACATTTTAGTGAGCTGATAAGGTATCACTCAAGTCTGATTTTTTTCCACTCTTGGCTCACACCACTTTTTTGTTGTTGTGTTGTTTCATTACAGTGAATCCCTTTGGCGCTGTGTGTGTGTGTGTGTGTAGAGAACTGACTATGCTGATTTTCTACAGCTTAGCCTTCCTTATATAGGTGCACTGGCATCCATTAGAAAGAAACCTGTGTTCTCATCCACTTCCTGCCCTCACCCCCCAAAAGACAAGCAGAGTCACAAGTCAGCATGTCTAGGTAGTTTCCTTGAAGGGCCTTTAAAGAATAAGAAACTGCCTTGCATCGCATGCTTCATTTCGGCACCGATAAAGAAACCCTTCTCAGCTTGCTAGTGGTCTGCCTTTAATTAGGCTGAGTTATTAGGAGCATGTGTTGACCGAATAAAGAGTTGATTCTCTTTTCCCCAAAAGGTGACAAGGAAATCAAGAAGGCAGCCATCAGGGCATTTTATTAATATTTTATTTTATTTTCTAAAAACAATTCTCCCTGCTGGATTTCCTCATAACAACTTTTCCCAGGTAGAAATCACACACCTGATATACTGATCATTGCCAGCATCAATGAAGAAGCTTTTTCTCTGGAAGGTGTGAACAGTCGAGGAAGCTTTCAATACTTGGTTTGGTTTGGGGTTTTGTTGGAACTGGACAGAATAGCTGAAACCATTGGTGACGTAAATTAGAGGGCTGGTATAATGGGTTTCAGGTCCTGGAAGTTTTTTATATTCCTCAAGGACCCTCAAGTCTTTGTGTGTGGGGCCACACTATCCTTGCCACCCACAACCACCTTCCTTGCTCCAACCACCTTCCAACTTCACTATTTCATCTATACCCATAGGATGCCCACTCCTACATCATGTATCCCTTGATGGTCAATCGGGTTCATCCAAGAGATGTTGCAAAGCTGATCTTTGAGGCAGAAGACTTGGGGCCCATTTGTACTTCAAAAATTATACTATGGAATTCACCACATGGGGCTGGGGAACTGACCGAGTGGAACGAAAGAGGGTGGGAAGGGAATGGAATGGGGAAAGGATACATATTACCCATGGGAGAATGCCACCAATGCCGCTGGAAGTTCCCAGTCCATTCTCTGCTACAGATCTCTTTACATTAGGAAGAATGTGACTGTAAAAGCTGTCCGACCAGTAGAATAGACTGTCTGATGGATGGTTCACTCTATTCTTTGGAAATTAGAGATTTTTGTTACGTTTTGTACTAAGATGGATGACCATCTTTGGAGTGTTTTGACTGTGTACTCTGCATGGTGATGAGTTGAGTAGATCTAACTGATGGGTTCTAAGATTCTATGTGTAACACTGACTACTGGGCCTTGATAATTTGAACCAAATAAACCCTATGAGTCCTGGTGACTATACAGGCATAATTGCAATGCACTCTCCATGCCACCTATCTGTATCTAGGCTGGGCAGCCCCACATTTAATGGCAGAAGGAGAACAGAAGTATGATGGAGTGGCCAGGAGTTCTTGCAATTGGCTGCATAGATAAAATGGACACCCTCTTGTGTTTCTTGGATATCTTTTGGAAATGCAGCAATACAACATCCGTTTTCTTGCAGCTAGCTGCAGGAAATGCATCTAGCTGGTGTGTTGCTGCTCCTCTTTTTCCCCTTGTGCTTCCTGGCTACTAAATGGCCATAGGGTTGCCAAGTCTGAAAAGGTAGATTGAGTGCATGGAGGGGGGAGATGCCTTTTGGGTGTAATGTGTGATGCAGAGGCTTGGACACATATTAGGACCAAAATAGTTTGGAGTGGGCACGTCTTGGATCACCTTTGGTAGCTTCTGTGCTTTGCCAAGCATACGCTATTATCCCCAATACCTCCTAGAAGTTGTATTCCTATCTGTCCAAAAGACACAGCAAATTGTGTTACACAATGTGTTTTGACTATCAGAAAATTGGTCAGTGAAAAGGGCTAATGAGTACTAGCTGTTGTTATAACCCAGAAGGGTCAGGTTGGTGGCAAGTGAAAGGTCTGGGTGTTTCTTTTCATCCAGTCTCAAGAGTTTACATAAGTAGTCCAATCCCCTCTGCTGAGATCGGGCAAAGATTGTGTCTCTCTAGTACACAGATGCTGACAAAGGGAATTATTATAACATCTTTAATCTTGCTTCCACTTCCTCCCTCTTCCCCTTCCTTCCTGATGTGATCCATTCCCCTTCCCTTGGGAATCAAATGCCTAAAAACAGAATTTGAGAAGAAGGTGGCACTTTCTTCGAAGATGAATTTCTCTGCAAAGAGATTATCTGCATTACAGGCAAAATCAACTGCTACTTACAACATGCTTCTCAGCAACGTGGTGAGACACTAAATAGGGTATTGCTGATCGCAACACTGGGGGCCTACCATTTATAGGCATTTATTCTGAGAAGACTGCAGAGGAATTAAATAAAGATCAGCTTGTTGATAATCCCAGCGATAGCGGCTTAATTTATTTTATTTTAATTTATTGTCCTTCTTATTGGAAGACCAGGTGTTCTCATCTTTATGAGTTCGAATGTGTCAGGTATTGCTAAGTCTCAGCCCTCCCGTTTATAGGATGGAGTCTTTGAATTTGTTAATCCACCCATCTTTATGACTAAGGGAGGCTGCAGTCATTTTAAACAGGGCTTAATGGGTGGTTTTCGACTACAGTTTTGAACAGCCACTCAGCAAGTGAAGCCCAGTGGCTGCAATTGCAGACATTTTTAGCTGGTTGCCGCCAGATGGAGTTCTAGTTTTTGGGTGGTGAGCCTACCATCTCAACATGATCAGAGGAGGAGTTGACCAGGCACAGTAGTATAGGTGAGACTTCATAGGATTGCCATTTTGTATTAGGGATATAAATCTTCAGTTATTTCATTTTTGCATGCAAGAATGTATATGCATTTTAAAAGTTTTCTCCTCAGTGGGAAAGACAGCAGCATTTTTAATGCATCCCCAATGTTTTTTACACTTTGCTCAAAGTCCAACGTTTCCACACAAAAGTTATTTTGCACAAAATTCAACTTTGACAGAAAAAGGAGACCAAAGGTTGCATGACTTACTCATTTTCCACTCAAAAAAAGTCCTACGTGCAAAGCTTCTCGTGGTGGTTGATCTTTTTTTTTTTTTTTGATGAAGTGCCAAGTGTGTTGAGACCCCTTTTCTCATTCAGAACAAGAAAAATTGCATACTCTCTGAAAAACACTCTCAATTGCGTGGATTTTTTGCCTAGATATAAGTAAAAAGACCAGCTTTATTTTCTCATCATCAGCATCATCATCAGAAAAGGTATCCTCTGGGGACATATGCATGTGTAAGTGTCCATTGTTGTTGTTGTGTGCCTTCAAGTTGTTTCTGACTTATGGTACCCAAGGTGAACCTATCATGGGGTTTTCTTTGCAAGATTTCAGAGGAGGTTTGCCTTACTTCCCCTAAGGTAAGAGTATATGATTGCCCAGGTCCCCAATGGGTTTCATGACTGAGCTGGGAATTGAACCCTGGCCTCCACAACTTCCAAACCACTACACTAACCTGGCTCAAGTGCCCCTTATCTTGTGTATGTACTTTTTGGGGTCTGCAGAAGTTGGTCAGTTTGCCCTCAGTAGCTGCGGGAGCTTCTGACTCCAAAAATTGGCCGGCTGAGCAAGGCTTGACCAGGGATGTTTCCGGGAGGCACCATCCCGGCTGGATCAGTGGCGATTTAGGTATGTAACATCCGGGAGCATCCCAGATCCTGAATTCAAGCCGGAAGAGGTAAGATGGTTTATGGGAGTGGAGTGGAGTGTCCTTCCTTGGGTCTTTAAACAGAGGCTGGATGGCCATCTGTCGGGATGCTTTGATTTGGATTTCCTCATGGCAGAATGGGGTTGGACTGGATGGCCCTTGCGGCCTCTTCCAACTCTATGATTCTATGATTTGTAATACGATAAGCTTCATAGACTGATGAATCTTTAGGTGAGGTCCACTGGATCCTCCAGGGGTCTCAGCGTATCATGTTATCAGTTTGTGTTTTGGCCATCGGAACATAGCTGGATTCATCTCTCATCTCCTCCACTTTCCACCAGCAATTATGTTCATGGAGGGCTATTGCAGTTCAACTTTGAGTTGAAGGGGGTTCTTGGTCATTGTGGAAGGTAGAATACCAATCTCCACAATGAGAAAACAGAATACACATGTGTAAGGTGGACTCGTGACAGCATATGTCACTAACAGAATGCCAGCCATTGAATGGGAAGGACTTGTGATGACAAAGCAATGGATCTGTTATACACAAAGAAAATTCTCTTACTGTAGTTACAGATTTCACCTTTGGCACAACCAGGAGGACCAACCTGGATGACCTATTGTCAGTTCCGAAGAGGATATTTCTTTCTTTTATTAATATAAAACCACAATGTCATTATGTCATCCATGCATCCACTGTGTAATTACCCCATTTTAAAGATAAATCCATTGTCTGGGGAGGCATCCATCATGCCTGTCACCTTTAGCACAGAAGGTGAGACACTAAATGGACACCTTTTACTATATTAATTTCATATAGTCATCAATTGTGAATAGATATCCATGTTCTCTTTGACAGAGACAGGCCAATGACGAAGATTAATTATCCATCTTTGTAGAAACAGGGATTGCTTTGAAAGTGCTCTAGGATTTCATTTTAGAGTATATTCAGAGTAAATGATTCATTTTGCTCAATTTTAAGTTGTTCCAAACTTGGGCCAAATATAGTTAAGAAAGGTAGGTGGTTGATTGGTCAGTAGGTACTCCCTTGTTTTCTAAGGACTCAGCTATGCAATTCTTTACTAATTTCTTCTCAGAGAAGCAAGAAAGTTTTAACAATATTCTTCATGCTGCAAAAAGGGTTTAAAAACTAAGCAGTTTTCCGAATTTGGGACTTATTTTGGACAAATTTGGACACAGTCATTTTGTTTCTGAAAACAGCATTTGCCATTTCCATTAAGGAAGACTAAAGCCCTGGCAAAATGTGTGTGTGGATTTGCACAGAACCTGCAAAGAAAATGCTGTTTTCTATGTATAACACCCCTGTGTGAATTTTGTGAAGATAAGGCCGGACCTGTGAATCCATTCAGACTTCATATGATGCATGCCCAAACCAAGGTTCACTTTGCATCCTGTACAATGTTAACTTCACTTTTGAATCTTAATCTAAATACAGCTGCTCTGTGTTATATATGGTTGAGCACTGGACTAGGATCTGAAGACCAGTTTGATCCCATTGCCATAGGGACCCACTGGTCACTGGGCAAATCACTACTCAACTTCAGAGAATGCAATGGCAACCCACCTGAAGAAATATGTCAGGCAAATGGCCAACTAGCTTGTCTTAGCATCACCTAAGATGGAAATATATTTTTAGGGATATTATCACAGAAAATAGACCAAAAGGCCCCCTGTTGTTCAGTACAAATGGTTTGTTTACATCTCTCTCTGAGTCCCCAAACATCCAACAGTCTACAATCAACCATTTTCAATAAAAATGAAACCAACAATGAAGTCACATTTCATCTGAGTTGTCCGAATGGCTCTTGGAAGATGTAAAGTGAAAAATGGGTCGCTATCTCTCGTCTGATTCTCTACAGTTGCAAAGAAAAAAATGGAATCAGGATGTCAAAAGAGCAGACAATTTTGATCTTAGCTTTGGAACCTTTACAGTCTGAAAATCAATTACACAGAAGATCTTGGTGGCCAAATTCTAGAGGTGACATAGCCAAGGTCAAAAGAGTGGGGCAAAAATTACTAGCATCTTAAGCATTAAGTCTTCACTCAGCTAATCAGCCTGAGTAGACATATTAGTCTTTTAGAAGAGGAGGGAGGGAAGGTTTTACAAAACCTTGAAGATCCTTAATAATGGAAGCTTGTATTAACCCAATCTCAACCAAAGTAAACTCGCTGAGTCAGCTGTTGAATAGTGAGTCAATATGCAGGAAATTTTAATTGATCAGTAGATGAACTCTGGTTTGAGATTAACAACAGGATTCAGGGAAGTATCTTAGTAAGGAAAGTGAAGATCTTTGGGAGCCCAAAGGATCCCAGAAGGATCAATTTGGCCCAGAGTCTGAGGTTCCCTACCTCATCTAGATGCACACTGAATAATTTCATGTGGTTTAACAGAATTGATGTTTTTTCCCTGCACTATAAGCAGACTGAGCATTTTCAGGGGCTGATGAAACCATACCCAATATAATGTCAGAACATTGGAAAGGTATGTTGCAATCTGAAAGAAGTGGCGCATGTGCTGTCATTTTCAATATTAACCTGTGTGTGTGTGTGGTGCATAGAAACATGGAGGTTTGCCCTTTGTTCCTTCCCAAGTTTATCTCCCTTCCAGTCTTTTATCAAGAACCCCATGATCTTTAGCACTGTAACCTGAACTCAAAGTAAAGGAGGCTGATGAAAGTGCGAAATACGCAATGGATTTTGTGGTGGGCAGAACAGCACCCCATTTTTTTTCATATTTAATGGCAAAAGGAGTTTCTTTTTCTTGCCTAAATCAGATATAAAATATCATGGCTCCTTTGAGGCCTCACCCTTTAATTCCATTTTTAAAGAGCTCTTGAGCTGTCGATGCAAGGTTTATGAGCACTTTTTGATCATGAGATGCCCTAATGAGTGAAAGGTTTTGGAAATGAGAGAATCTATCCTGGGATTATTTGGATGGATGCATGTTCTCAGTTTGTATTCACTTACAAGATGGTCATACCTTGGCAACAAACATGGTGGTAGTAGAGATTGCATCCATGCTTTTAATGTGATGATGCCAAATGATTTCATTGCACTTATAGTTACTCCTCTAAAAGCCTGGTCAAATATTGATCCCAGCGTTCAGGATAACTGCACTGAACTTGCACGCTCTTTAGTTAGTTTGCAAAGTTGCCATGAAGATGAATAACAGCTTGCTGAGGGCACTCCCAAGTGAGCAGTGGTATAGTGCACTGGGACCTAGGGCAGCTTTCTGGCATGAACCAACCTCCCCCCCCCCCCCAATCAAAACCTTTTTCCTATCTCGCTTCAGAAGATCTCTTGAGGGGTTCAGAAACACAGGAAATTCACTAGCATATGACCAGCATTTGTAGTGGTTTGTGCGCTGGACTGTGACTCTGGAGAGCAGAGTTTGAATCCCCGCTTGGCCATAAAAACCCACCTTTGGGCAAGTCACAGTCATCAGCCTCAGAGGATAGCAATGGCAAACCCTCTCAAGTAAACCATATGATAGGTTTGTCATAGGGTCGCTGAAATTTGGAAAAACCTTGAAGGCAAAACAACACACGCAACTCAGCAAATCCAACAGATTCCATATATCCCATGTGTCTCAAAGAAATCCCATTGACCAGACATGTCTCCCCACCCCATAATAAGGATCTTCCCACCTGAAGATACCAACTCACTTCTCAATAGTGTTGGGAACTTTCCCCTGGTGGCTGACAATTCCTTTGTGACTGATTGACCTAGGATCTTCCGAAGGACATCTGTCACAAAAGTTGCCCAGGTATCCTTTTTTGTTGTAGAAGAAAGAGCGCAGGGAGAGGGGTGGGAGATGAGCTTTACTTGAGTTGAGATCTTGTCTTTAGTCCTAATTAGGACCACAATCCATCACGCTGGGAAGTTTCTATTCATTTTCGTGATTGGGGACATGACAAATGAATCTCGGAATAAATGGGATGTCAGGGCCGAGCTGGAGATGGATGTGTTCTGCATGGAATGAGCGTAATAAGTACAGTTAACGTTGGCACCAGGCCAGCACCGTCGCCTCCTGCTAGGCAGGTCACCCCAAGGCTTTGACCGAGGGCACAACACCAATAAATGATTCCTTGTGACTCTCATTTATTTTATTTTATTTTATTTAAAAGAAGAAGAACACCTTGTCGGGAGCTTGTTCTTTGTTTCCCGATTTGTCACTTTGCTTTGGGCATGGGTAGGCAGAGGTTTGGAGAATGGAAACTAATTGAGTATTAGCTTAATTGTCCCTAATAAAATACTGATCATATCTCTTTTCATGTTGTCGCCTCAGGTCCACGCTTTAAATTCTGCTTCCTCATGAGTTGCTTCTGTCCCTTATGTCAAGATTGATTATCAGCATCCAGCGAAAAGACCAGTGTGGTAAGATCATTGAAGATTAATTTAAAGGGAGGGGGGGGTAATAGATTGCAGGAGTTTTCCTCTCCCTCCCCTGCAATTTCCCTTAAATTGAATTTAGTTTTAATTTTAAAGTGGCAGGGGATGTATGATGCCAAAGGTTGCTTTTGGATAATTTATTATGTACGAACTAATCAGCATCAGTTTGGATGCATAGGTTCTTGGGGGTATGAGATACCTGCTCAGCCAAGAGAGGTTAGGCAATCTTGCATTAATCATTATATCATCATCCCCAATATATATTTAGTTAGAACAGCACTGTAAACTGGTCATTTTGACACACAGGTCAGGCTTCCAAGTTGTTCACTGCATACACACCCATGGGCCTTGGCATTGGACCAATGCACATGCACTGTCTCTTTGTTCTGGAAGACTAAGTGGACATCATCACATACACCCCAAAAATGTGGAGAAGGTCAGCTACAACAGAAATATCAGAATGTGCTAGAGAGATAATTCAGAGAGGAAGAGAATTGGCAGTGATTGGAACTCCTTGGTGTTATATGTTATCTGCATGGTCTTGCAGTCAGCCATCTCAATCCATGTAATGGAACTTCTTAGCTTCTTAGCTTCTACACTAAGCTTCTATTACACTAAGAAGTGTAGCTTCTTAGGGTGCATCTACACGGTAGAAATAATGCAGTTTGACACCACTCAAACTGCTATGTCTCCATCCTACAGAATCCTGGGATTTGCAGTTTGGTGAGGCACCAACACTCTTATAATATATTTGTGGTCTCACCGTACCCTTTATCTTCCTGCGTCAAATTGCAGCTACATCATTTCCTCCTTTCTTTCATCTCCTCTCCTCCATAAAATCATATGATTCATTATGAACATATAAGGATAGCAGAGCTACATATGCATCTTTCACAAAGAAGACCAGAGGTGCATCTACCCTGTAGAAAGGTCTTTAACCTTCTCTGCCACAGAGTGCTAGTGCCTAAATCATAGAATAGGATAGTGTCATGGCAGTTCAAGTGGAGTCAAACTGCATTATTTCTGCAGTGCAGATGCATCCATAGTTTATTCTTCTTTCTCTGCTACAGTCTCTATGCTGTTGGGTTGGTGTTGGAATGGTTACGGTCCTGCTTCTGACTTGTCAGTTTAACTATTCATTGCATCTCACATTTCCCAACCATAAGAAAGCAACTTACCCAATCCTCCAGTATGCTTGTCACATGTTATGATTCATTTTTCCAGACTGAATATTGACCCACCCAAGTTAACAGAGCTACAGAAGATGCCAATGAGATTAAGACTTGATCAGTGTTTGAGATGGAGACTGTTATTCTTCTCCATCTATCTATATCTATATCTATATCTATATCTATATCTATATCTATATCTGGGGGATACAGACAGGTGGCTAGATGCCGCCTGTTTTTGCCCCTTGTCAGTGCCACGCCAGCTGCACAGCATGACACCGAAGCACTCCCTAAAAAGGAGTCACTCTAGGCGGTTTATTTTTATTGGTGTCATAATGGCGCTCGCGCACCATGATGTCATTGCTTCTGGCAAGCGCCATTTGGGCGCTCAGATGCCCGTGCATCATTGTCGCATGCCCCATGTGGATGGGGGCATGGCAATATGGTGCATGGGTAGCGAAAGCAGGTCTGGGCATGTGTGGACACCCAGCCTTACTGAGTCCCCAGGCCGGTGCAAAACACCAGTCTGTGCAGGGCCTATGTTGTCTTTTTTTAGTCAGTGGATTTCCTTCTGGCTCAGTGATTGCTACATTTTCATGCTTTGCCCTCAGAACAGGTGCCCAAGTGACATATCCCATTATAAAATACAGCAGGCCTTTTCCATTAAGGAAAGTTATTAGAAAATGAAGCCAAGCTAGATCCATTGGCCAGACTCTATTATATTTGCTGATGTTGAACACAGAAGAGGTCTATTCCAAAGACTCCACCTCATTAAGCTTGCCTGTCACTTGGTTGGGAAGTTTGCTACTTGGGTACCAAGGATAAATCTGATAAATAGCATAAAAACCTCTGGTGCTCTTCCCATCTTATTGTCACGGGTCTGAATTTATGGTCAATGGAGTGGAAGTCCCTCTCCTATCTCCATGTTATCACTGCGTAATAAAGGAAGGTATCTACGAAAGGAGCTTGGGAACATTCAGTAATAATCACGGTGCTAAGGAGACTAATGTACATTTCCTAATCACTTTGTCTGCCACAGAAATTAAATACAATTTGTGTAAAGTATATTAAAAATTATTACTGTCCAGGGATTGTAAAACAAAGATGGCTTTTCTGTGCAAATGTCTTGTAAACAAATTAACACAGTGTCCACTTTCTGAACAAAATCTTTTCTACTTTCCTTTTTGTCAGGAGGATTAAACATGGTAAATCCAGCTAGAATATACTGTGATCATATATATTTTTTAAAGCAAAGCTGCAATAATCAGACATTTACAACTAATAAATTGGTGCTGTAATTCCTTTGCAATAAGGCTTTGAAATATAATCTGTCATTTCAGATTTACAGAACATGGCTCTTCATAATTATAATTCTCAGACACACATTACTGGTTATAATTAAATTCAGTTTAAAAAAAAAATTCTGACGCCTTTCTGTGGATTATCTGTTCATATTATGTTCTAATAGCAAAATTAATGTATAATCTGTTGAATAAATTTGGTTAGTTCTTGAATATAACGCACATCGACTTGCAAGCGGCTGTTGATCAAAAGCTGGAAAGTTAGATAAGGACACAAATATATACAGTTTATCGTAAGAAGGCTCTGACAAAACCAGTTTGAACTCAATTATAGGCCAAAAAGGAAGAACTTTTGTGCATAAAGGACAGCAGTGAAAAGCTTTCACACTTGTTTGAAAGGGTATCTAAAATATTAAATTACTGCAAAAAAAATGACAAAGATCTGTGAAAATGAGACTGCTAAGAATGTAACAAGGGATTAAGTCACAGGCTCTTTCATGCGAAGAATTACCTCTTCAATTCCTGGAAACAAGTGTATTTATTTGTATGAATTGGCTCAGCAATAGGAGAGGTTTTAATGTCGAGTACTACTTGCAAAACATTCAAAGATGGATATACACAGGCACGCACACTATCTTACTGACCTGGCATCTGCACTACAGATACAATCCAGTTTCATAGCACTTCAGCTGCCATGGCTCAATGCTATTGAATTCTGGAAACTGTAGTTTTGTGACACATTTGGCCTTCTCTGTCGGAGAGCTCTGGTGCCCCAACAAAGCTGCAAATCCCAGGTCTGGGTAGTGTTCAGCCATGACAATTAAAGTGGTGTCAATGTGGATTATTTCTGCCATGTGGATGCATCCACTGCCCAGCATCCAGTTACTGGAGCAGGAAAGTGTAAGTCATATTGTGCCTGCGAATGTCATATTGTGGTTGTTGGTGCTGGTTGGTATTCTCCTCCTTCCTCCATAATGACCAAAGTTTTCTCCCAACTCAGTGTTTAGCTGCTGCATTCCCAATTCGATGGCCATTCAGTAAATGCTGGATGAGGAGACTGGAGAAGTATCTGTCTCCATAGTCAGATGCAAAAAAATGACATCTCTTAAGATCTCTGGTGGACTCCAGCAGTTCTCAATAGATGATGCCACCAGTTGGTATCTGGCCATAGAGACATAGCCAAATGCTTCTTTGACCCCCTTGCTCTCCACCGGCTACTAAATGTCCTTGGCCAACCTCTGAGAAAGTGCAGCCTTTTGTTCAATGGCAATTTACACTGGTGTAACACAATAATGGCTTTCTGACCTAAATCTGTAGACAGGACAACAAATCTTAATGTACAATTGTTGTTGCTCTTGTGTGCCTTCAAGTTGTTTCCAATTTATGGTGACCCAAAGGCAAATGTATTGTGGGGTTTACTTTGCAAGATTTGTTCAGAGGATGTTTCCTATTGCCTTTCCCTGAATCTGGGAGCATGTGACTTGTCCAAGACCATCCAGGTGGTAGAATTAGAAGATATAGCCATGTTAGTCTGCAAAATAAGTATATAGAGAGATCTTGTAGCATCTAACTGAAAGAAAGAAGTGGGCAGCATGAGCTTTCGTAGATTTAAGTCCACTATCCAAATGCATTGGAGGACATTGATTTAAGTCTCTGAAAGCTCATGCTGCCAACTTGTTTCTTTCAGTTAGTCTCAAAGATACTACAAGATCTCATCCAGTGGGTTTCATGGCCAGCTGGGAACCAAACCCTGATCTCCAGAGTCATAGTCCAGCACTCAAACTGCTACCCTCCACAATGCCAAGCTGAAATGCCACTGACGGAATGGTGGATGCTAGAAATGTTGATAAATGAGAGCCAAGCTTCTCCATTAAAAGCTACAATGCATAACATGCAAGACATCCTGTTGCAGAATGGGGCTTCGGTGATGTGTCCCAAGGTGCAACGTACCCCACTGTGCTTCGGCACCTGTTGTGCAAAGGCCACACTGTTGTGCAATGGTCCCAAAAGGCGAAGCTATGTCTGCTCCCCTCCTGAGAAGATGAGCCTGCTCCAACATCACGATTCATCTTTACATGATTGTAAGTCAGTTTACGATGATGCAAATAGCTAACAGGATGCCAGATGAGATTTGTTATCCTGTTTGGAAGACTTTCAACTAAGTGAGCGCACACCTGCTGAATGGATAATAGTCCTCCCTGAGGCCTCTCGGGTGTCGTTGCTGTTTTCCGACACTTCTCACTCATTAGGTCAGCGTGTACCAGAAATGCTCGTAAAACTTTATGTGACAGCTAAGAGCTTTTCAAAATGTAAAAATTAATGGCGAGACCTCGACATAGGTGCCATATTTCAGACTATAATTTATGGCACTAAAGACAGTGCAGTTTGGATGATGAACACACACACAGTCTCTGCCTTTTTAAAGGCTTTTCCAGCTTTGCGATGATACTTTTCTCTCTCTTTTTCTTCTAGCTTAAAGGAGTTCGCCTTGGTATACTTCTGGTATAAGTGCTCAGTATAATAGTTGGATCAGCCTCCCGAGATTTTTATCTTATTTTACTTCATTTATATCCTGCCTTTCTCCCTATATAGGATCCAACATGAATTGCAACTTATTTTTTTAATAAACAACAACAAGAAGGTACAGTTTTAAAAACTTATTCATACAAAAGCTTTTTAAAAAATAATTAAGTGAAATTCTAGTTCAAACAGGGGTCAAACAAAGTAACACAGGCTTAAAACATAGTAAAAATGATAGATTAAAATGATAAAAATGGGTTAAGACACCACTATGTTAAAAGCTCTTTTTGCCATGTAAATTCCTGTGAGAATTTTGGGACCAAGAGAAAGTCGTCCCCTGAAGACCTCCCAGTACATGCTCTTGGTAGCTGCAGGTGATGGAATTTCACAGCCTCTTACAATCATTTGTTGTGTTCCTCCAAGTCATTTCTGACTCATGGTGATCCCCTAAGGCAAACCTATGACAGAGTTTTTTGGGGTTGACTGTGTGTGATCCTCCTAAGGGCACCCAATGGGTTTCCATGGCCAAGCAGAGGATCAAACCCTGACCTTCACTCATAGTCTAACCTTCAATCCACTACGTCACTTTGGCTTTTTCTTACAATCATAAGAAACTGTAATGTTCATCTTGTCCCATCTCCAACCAGTGCAGAAATTCATCACCAAAACATTGTTTACAGGTGGCTGTCATCCTCTGCCTAAAAACCTCAATTGAAAAAGAGCACATCGCTTTTTGAGACAGAACTCCTTCCACAGCATCCCAATGTTTAATATCACAGTCTAATCTGGAAGGCACCACATTGAGAAAACTGGGCTGGATCAGACCAAAGAATTCTATTGCCTAGCATCCTGTTTCCATTGGTGGCCAACCAGAAGCTTACCAATAGGGCTCTCCATTGCTGATTCTTTACCCTCAGTAGTTGCTATGCAGGCAGGGCCAACTCTACCATCGGAGAGAGCAAGGTGACCACTGCCTGTGACAATGGATTCAGGATAGAGCTTGGAAACTTTACTTTTTGGATGGCAGGTTTCAGACTCCTCAAGCCAACAGGGCCATGGCGAGCTTGGGTTTCTGGCAACTGTAGTGCAAAAATATAACATTTCCAAGCTCTCATTCCAGGCATCATGAAAGGGTATTTGGAAACATTATTTGGTCTATTATTATTGTACCTACATTGGCAGGGAATGGGGGGAGGTGATTCAGAGAGTTCTGACTTCATGCCAAAGCAACATGGCTGGCTTTTGATGGGACGTATCTTGACTAGATGGCTGAGGTAGGTAGTACTGTTTGCTGCTGAGCCTCAGGCACCAAAATATCTTGGGTCAGCACTTTTTTTCTGTGACATACTGCTTCTGGTTGGCCTTATCATCTGTATATTTTTCTAATAAAGCCATCATCTAAACCAGTAGGGATCACCATGCATTATGGAGGTTAACTACAAAAATTAAGCATCTAGTGTGGAACATCTTGTTGTGCATCTTTTAATTCTGTATCTCCTGGCTGCTCTTGCATTATAGAGTCCACAAAGCCTGGTTGTATGTTGCTAAGCTAACTTGCTCCTGGTGTAAATTTAATAGCAATTCATTCGGACTGAAGTTTTGAGCTGCATGATGACCTTTGTCTATGAAGGCTATTGTATGCCTCCCTCTGGTGGTAAAAGTTTAAATAGCAACTAGGTCTTCTTTTGAGGATCCACTTCATTTGGTTCATGTCCTAAGTTCACTCCTTTGCGGTTCTAAAGGCTTCCTTTATTCATTCTTTTTAAAATCATGGGAATATATTCAGGCAGAACCCTCTGCCAAGAAGCTTTTCATGGAGATACATTCCAAGTATGAGGTATATGGTATTGCCATCATGCTAAAGCTTAATAGATATGACTCAGAGTGCCTGGGTGAAAGACAGTCTGCGAAAGTCCATGCATTTTGTCTTGAGTCTGGTGATATAGTACATATAAACATGCAATGCAATACAATACAATACAATATATAATAAAAAGAAATAAAAATAAAAGAAATAAACAGTTAGCAACAACAATTCTTTATTATGGACGAGAGACCCAGCAAAATCAAATCTACAACATATAAAATAAATTAAAAGCGTCAATAAATAAATGAATCAATAAATAGTTAGCAATGATTCGGAAGTTCGTCATTATCCTGATTCAGGACGTAAATATCCCATAAATACTCAGGTGTACAATGAATTGAGCACTATTTTCTGAAAGATCTTTCTCCAGCTCAGGCTTTTCTGTTTGAGGTTATTCTTAGCCACAGTTTGGGAACATTATTTTTAGACTGCATCTCCCACATTCCCTCCACTGCCATCAATGAAAAACTGGCTCAATTAGAAAGAGAATTTAGCAAAAAGTCTTTTGTGTGTGTTCTTCAAGTCAAGTTTTCTTATGTGATGAATAGTCAGTGGTGATTTTGCCAGTTCTCCCCTCTAAAATATAGCCTACAGTATTTGGTATTCATTGGTGGTTGCTCATCCAAGTATTAACTAGAGCTGACCCTGCTTAGCTCTCAATTCAGACATGGTTTGATGCTTTTGGGGTATCTAGGTTACAAAACATCTGCTGTTGGCTCTGAAAGTTCATCTCCATCCTTGAAAGTATCCCAAAAGCATTTCCAAAACAACTTGGGGAGGAAAAGTGCAGTTTGGGGAGATTTGGTGCCTTCTGCATCAGAAACATGTATGGGAATATTCTGTGTGTAATGAATACTCACAGTTTGTTTTGTCTCCGACTGCCTTCAATACACTGAGAAACTCCATCAAGAAAATGGTAGACTGTGTGAGTTTTAATTTTAAAAACTGCATTGTGGAAAATATTTTTGCAGAAGTTTTGCTAGTGCAAAAAGATTTTTAGGAGAATCAACTTTTTCCAAAGAAAACTGCATTTTGTGCCCAAACTCCCATTTTCTACATAAAGCATTGTTTATAGCATAAAAGACCCCTTTTATGCAAATGAATTTCTCATTCAGAAAACCATCCTACAATCTGAAAAGCCATAGGGGGAAAATAGTACAATCTGTCCCGGTTTCACCCAGAAGTGAGAAAGCTTTTTGAAATTATTCACTCTTGCTTGAGAAAATGAAATCATGGAAGATTTATGCTTGAAAATCTCTTGCAGGCCTGGCATGTTGAATGTAGCTTCTCACTTTCCTTAGCAAGCAGTGAACATTTCTGTCCCGGACTGAATTGTGCAAACTGAACTGTGGGACCACTACTTTCCATTTAATATCTTTGCCATTATTCCATTTTATTGGATTAAACCCTT
The DNA here is from genome assembly GCF_019175285.1 of Sceloporus undulatus. Classification (NCBI taxonomy): domain Eukaryota; kingdom Metazoa; phylum Chordata; class Lepidosauria; order Squamata; family Phrynosomatidae; genus Sceloporus; species Sceloporus undulatus. The sequence goes on along the minus strand of NC_056529.1, from coordinate 17,335,946 downwards.
GGGTTGCATATCTTCCCCTCTAGAGGGAAGCGCAGACTTTTTTATTCAAGAAGGGTTAGGAAGGTCCCTTTGACCATTTATGTATGAGTCCATGTAGGTGTGCCCTGCTCTTTATAACCCTCTACAGGCCTGATCCATAGTCCATTTGAAGTCAATGGGATCAGCATGCACAGTATGTTAACAGGCTTGAAATTAAACCCAATTCACAAAGGACCTCATTTAATAAAGGTTGCATTTAAAAGAAGAGTGTGCAGCTCCATTAGGAAAGAATACTAAGAGAAGTAATTCCTTAGAAAATTACAAGGAAAGTGCAGTATATAAAATGTGCTCCCTTTGCCTTGTTGTTGTTGTTAAATGCCTTCCAGTTGACCTAGACTCATGGTGGCCACATGAGTGAGACACAGCCAAGATCCCCATTCTCAGGTCCTGCAGACTCAGGACTGTGCTTCCTTGGCTGAATCTATCCATCTAGTGAGCTGGGGATGTTTAGCCTGGAGAAGAGAAAGTTAAGAGGTGATAATAGCCCTGTTTAAATATTTGAAGGGGCGTCATATTGAGGAGGGAGCAAGCTTGTTTTCTGCTGCTCCAGAGAATAGGACCCGGAGCAATGGATGCAAGCTTCAGGAAAAGAGATTCCACCTCAAGATTAGGAAGGACTTCCTGACAGTAAGGGCTGTTTGACAATGGAACACACTCCCTCAATGGAAGATGGTGAAGTCTCCTTCCTTAGAGATCTTTAAGCAGAAGCTAAATGGCCATCTGTCGAGTATGCTTTGATTGAGAGTTCCTGCGTGGCAAAATGGGGTTGGACTGGATGGCCCTTGTGGTCTCTTCCAACTCTTTGATTCTAGTGTGCAGTCTTCCTCTCCTTCTACTACTCTCCACTTTTCCTAGCTTCATTGTCTTTTCCAGTGAGTCTTATCTGTTCATGATGTGCCCAAAGTATGACAACTCCCAACTCAAGTAGACCCATTGAATCACTTGATGAATACTCAGTCAACACATATGCACATCCCACTGAGTAGGTACTCTCTAGTTGGGACTAGCTATTGTACTTAAACTAGTGACTACTAAGGGGGACACGACAGTGAAAGAGAAGTCACACCTAGTATTATCTTTACATAACCCCCTGTATGAACATAGCTCATGTGAGCATTGTTCAGCCTTCAACTGTGTGTCCTCTAAAGCAGCGGTTCTCAACCTGTGGGTCGTGATCCCTTTTGGGGGGGTCGAATGACCCTTTCACAGGGGTTGCCTAAGACCATCGGAAACACATATTTCTGATGATAGCAACAAAAATAATTTTATGGTTGGGGGTCACCACAACATGAGGAACTGTATTAAAGGGCTGCAGCATTTGGAAGGTTGAGAACCACTACTCTAAAGCTTTTCATTCTGTCCCTGCAATATACTCTAGATCTTCTGAAGTAGATTTGAGGGTAGAGCCCAGGATAGTAAAATGAGCTCATTCCACTTTGGGATACTGTTTCATAGGTAAATGGCCTCTATTGGGTACAACCTACTGGAGGGAAAGTAACACAAAAATCACACAAAATTTCATGTAGGACCCAATTTCATGACCCAATCCAGAACCAGCAAAGAACAAGAATGCAGGTGGAATGCATAGAAAAGCAATTGGCACAGGACTGGCAGATGTTTACATCTGGACATAACAGCCACCAGGACTAAAAGCCATGGACAGACCTATGCTGAGTAGCTGCTGAAGGCACAGCAGAGAGAACAATCCCTGCAGGTTGCACCAGACACTTACCATCTCCTGATTTACCTCCCTATTTCCTATACCTCAGTTTAATTAAAAAGGAAAGCTTCCCAGACAATCTTCCTTTTAATTGTCCCCAAAGTTGGGATGTGGAATTAATGAGTGAAGAAAGCACTGTCTGAAAGAGTTAAAAACAAAACCAAGTCCCCCGCTGGACTTTTGCCTTTTTTTATTGACATTTTAATTAAGGCTGGAATATTCCTTGGGGAGCCTTGCACTTAAATAGAAATGATTTTAATATGCGGCACTGGCAGAGTGTAATAGAGGCATGCAGACCCATATTCCCATATGTTTTATGGTACTTAGCGATTCTTTTGTACAATGTATTATGATGTTAAGACATTTTATGAGTTTCTATTGGCTAAGTTGAGCCATATCAAATTATAATTTTGCTCAGTGGATTTCAGTGTAAGGAGATTAAATAGGGCACATTCCATATTTATTCTGCACTTCTGAACATTTCGACTGTGTTTGCTCAGTTGCGCTTATGTTTCTTGGACTTAAAAATGGAATGGAGCAAGCATTATGCAAGGGCCAAATCTGACATGGAAACTGGTTTTCTGCACCCCTGTGCACACAGACACAGAAAACTTTTTGTTCTGAGTAGAGACACACATATACATCCCATTTTCCCATGAAAACATCCTTCTCCATGAACTTCTCTGCATCGGTGTTGGGTCTGTGAATGTTTTTTGGCACATGGAATGAATGCCACGGGACCTTCTCCTGCCAAGTGAGATAAAATTGCCCACCACGGGCATGTCTTTCTTGGCACCATTAGTCCTGCTGCTAAATGCCATGGAAAATCCTCACATACTTTCCTGAAGCTCCCAAGGATGGTGGTGGCAAAGTAATGTACCATGAAAGGCCCTGAGATGAAGCAAATTCATGAGGATTCCTTGCATGAGAGCTTCAAGCAGAAACCAGACACTGTTGAGGATGGTCTAGCTCTAGAGTTCCTGCACGGAACAGGGCAATAGTGGAGTGGCAAGTGGTGGGGATTGGCAGAGGTGGTGTAGTAGCAGTGGAGTGGCGATGGGGTTGTAGCAGGGGTCTTCAAAGTGGATGCTCATGTGTGCCTTCAAGTCAACTGTCAACTTATGGTGACCCCATATTTCATGGGTTTTTCTTAGGTAAGGAATATTCAGAGGTGGTTTTGCCAGTTCCTTCATCTGAAATTTAGGTCTACTACAGATTGGGGGAAAGAGGTCAGAGGTTGCTCCTTTCTCCCCCAGATGGAGGCCACAGCAAACACTGCAGCCTCTGTGAGGCTTAAAAAGGACCCACTGCCGGTGCGTTCCTTTCACGCTATGTGTGGGGTGCCATTGTCACCCTTGTGCACACCGATGATGTACGCATGGCATGGTGCCGTTTGGATGCTGTGCCATGCGTATGTCATCATGGTGGCCCCCGTGTAGATGCGGTAGGGCTTGGGACCCTCCACTCTCCTGAGCCTTAAAATCGGCCCCAGGTCAGCGCTTTGTGCTAGTCAGTGCTGGACCATAGTCTACAGTGCCTAGTATTTGTTGGTGGTCTCCCATTCCAGTATTAATCAGGGCTGATCCTGCTTAGCTTCCAAGATCAGTCAGGCTCTGTGCCTTTGGGGTATTTAGGCCCTGGACACAATACTACTAGGATAATTTTAAAACATTAACTCTGTAGAGGAGCCCATCAGACTATGTTTTGACATCTATTTTAATTAAATATTGTGGGTCCCCCCCCTTAAAACCCCCACAAAACTAGTACTGTTACTAGTTTAAAGCATTTAAATTTCCATCTTCCCCATCTAGTTTATCTCTCTGCTCTTTTGGTGGAGAGGAGCATCTGTACAGTTAGGATGCCCAAGGTGAGGTGAATGGAGAAAAGGAGGTACGCAAGAACCTTTTATTGTAAATGTAGAGCCAATACATGAACCGTGTCCACGATAATCATACAACTAATTGTTATGATTTCTCTGACACTGCTTTTAACCAGAATACTCAGTGCCGTGTCAATTTTCCAGTCCATAATCTAATATCGTTTGCATATCTAACCATCTCAGCACCTTTCCCTCCCATCATCTTAACCTGATTATTTGAATTTTCAAGAGATAATGTTTCTTATGCTCTTAATGTAGGGGATCTTTTCTTTTTCTTTCATTTCACCCCTCCCTTCTTTTTTCTTTTTAAGGATTCCCTCCCCAGCCCCATTTCAATTACTGTTATTATTCTCTCTTGGAGAGATAAACACAGAGGAAGTTTCCTTAAAGATAACTGCAAGCGCCTGGATGTGTTAAAATTCAGCTTGCAGGGCACCTACTGCAGCTGAAACCTAGATAAAAGAATTGACTTTTGGAGGGGGGAACCACTGCTTAAATTCCTTTGGATTAAATAGAATAAAATAAAATAAAGGAGAGGAAAGAAGGTTTTAAGCCTTAGGCAGAGACATTTGCAAGAGATGATTTCTCCTCTTTTCTCTGTGTCTGTGTGTGTGTGTGTGTGTGTGTGTGTGTGTGTGTGTGTGTGTGTTGTCCCAGATCTACATTATTTACCTGCGAAGAAAATGATGATTAAATTATCAGCAACAAAAGATTGCTGCTTCCTGAGTATTCTTCATCTCCCTTCTGCGAAGGGTATAGCTAGTGGGGAGGGCAGGAAAAATGAAGGCATTGCCTCCCCAAATAAGCAATCCGTTTCTGCTCTCCTGGCTCTGATAGTCACCTTAGAGTGGCCAGAAGTCGCAAATGACTTGAAGGCACACAACAACAACAAGGCCTGCTGGAAGAGACTGGTCTTTACTGCTGTTTCGAATTCGGTAGCATTGCTGATGGTAGATCTCCCACATCCGACAGGCTTTGGTGAGGACTAAATGTGCCAAACACCTACTAAGAAGCAATAGTTGCATGGAGTGACAGAAAGGAGGATCTCTCAGAGACAACAGCAGTGGCCCCATAGCCAATAATTGTTAGTACAATTGGCCCTCTGTATCCATGGATATGCTTTTTCCATGGATGCAAACATCCACATCGATCTATCTGATCCATCTATCTGAAATAAGAAGAAGACTAGGAATGGGTAGGGCAGCTATGAAGGAATTAGAAAAGATCCTGAAGAGCAAAGATACTCAGCTCTAAAGTTAGACTCATCCAGGCCATTTTATTCCTCATCATCATGTACAGATGCGAGAATTGGACAGTGAAGAAAGCAGATAGGAAGAAAATATATTATTATTATTATTATTATTATTATTATTATTATTATTATACAATATAGGGACTCAAGGTGGCAAACAAGTATAAAACAATACAATTTAAATCAATACAAAATATTAAAATACATAAATATACAATTTTAAAAAATGAAGAATGTTAAGGGCCATCTGTTGGGGATGCTTTGATTGAGAGTTCCTGCATGGCAAGGGGGTTGGACTGGATGGCCCTTGTAGTCTCTTACAACTCTATGATTCTATGCTTCTATGAATTAAAATATAATATATTAAAATACAAACCATTAAAATTTGGGTAGCCCAGCATTAGAAACTAATTTGAGATGCAGTGCTGAAGAAGAGTGTTGAGGATAGCATGGACAGCCAAAAAGAAAAACAAATGGGTCCTTGAACAGATCAAACCAGGACTCTCTTTGGAAGACAAGATGATAAGATTGAGGCTGCCATACTTGGCCACATCATGAGAAGGCATGGATCACTAGGGAAAACATTAATGCTAGGAAAAGTAGAGGGTAGAAGATGAAAGGGAAGACTGCATGCCAGATGGATGAACTCGATAAGGAGGTCACATACATGGGTTTGAAGGGACTGAGCAAAGCAGTGGAGGATATGGTGAATCATCCACAGAGTCGCCATGAGTTGGAGTAGACTCTAGAAAAGCCAACAACAACGTGTGTGTGTGTATTCCCAAAAGCAAACCTTGATTTTGCCATCTTATATAAGGGGCACAATTTTACTATACCATTGTATCCCATGGATTTTGGTATCCATGGGGGTCCCTGGAACCAAACTCCAGCAGATACCAAGAGGCTATTGTACTGTGCAGGAGGCACCGGTAAACCTCATCTGAACGTCTTCCCAATGAAAACATTGTGATGAGACAATCCAAAATGAAGAAATGTGAAGACAGAACAGAAATTTCAAGAATTCTTATTTGGGAAAAGCAATGAGCTCATTTTGCTCCCCTCTTCATAGCTACAACCCTGTATCCACCTCCCCTGTTTTTAATCAAAAGGTGGAGGTTTTTTATTTAAGTCTGAGTATTAAGGTCCAAGGCCACTTAATTGTGGATCTAATAGAGGATTTGGAGGGAGAGGTTGCTCTTTTGGTTTTGTTTATTGCCTGCTATAATGACAATTTGGACTATTTCACACAAAGCTGACATTTAAATTCCGCTTAGCTCTGAAAAAGGGATGATCGAAACGGATTGTTCTCCGTACCCAAGAGTGACAACTCCCTCAGTCTGCATTTTAAAGCATTGAAGTTTTCAAAGTAAATCGTGGCCTTTTCTTTCTTTGCTTTTCTTTTCCTTTCTTTTTTTCCCCCCTTCTTCTTCTTCAGAGGAACCAAATTGTGAAGACATCTGTTATGTTATTAATTTCACATAAATCTTAAGCTCCTCAAGGCCCGAAATGAGGCTTCGTTCAAGCTGAATTAATGAAACATGATTGTAAGTCCCTTGCATGAAAATGCTGTCATACAGTATTGAGTTGCTTATAATCACTGAATAATCTTCCAGGCTGCCTAGGGAGAGCTACTTTAAATCCCTCAATAAAACAATATCTGAAAAATATCAGAACACTAACTATATCCTGAAAGATTAATAGCAGATGAGAATTTCTATGAAATGAATCATGCTTTCTCAGTAAAAGAGACCAAGTTCTTCCAGTAAAGGCTGCTTTTCTTTTCCATTTTTTTGGGGGGAGAAAAAACATATATGATATTCAAGGGCACAATCCCCCATCCAGATGTGAGAGGTGTTTAAGCCCTGGGATTCATCTGAAATACCAAGTTCCTTAAAGCTGGCAAGAACGGTATCTAATTGAGAAAATGTTTCATGTTATATAGGCTTTTTTAATCCAATATGCCCCAAATCCCAATGGATTGACAGAGACCAAAGTCCTCTTGACCTTTTGTTATTTTCACTGCCTCTCTTCCTGGTCAAGATTTGCAGGATTAGGAGAGAAACAGAGCCAGGAAAATATGGATGTGTGTGAACGCATTACTTTCTAAAACTCCCATGCTTTGGGCATAATGCTTGGATAAGGTTCAAGTGTTGTTTATTTCTAGATGGCCCAGCATCTTCATCATATTCACACACACACACACACACACACACACACACACACACATATATATATATATATATATATATATGCCAGTATAGTGTAGTGGTGTTAGACTAGGATTCTGGGAGACCAGAGTTCAAATCTCCAAGCAGCCATGGCAACCTTGACCAAGTCACACTCTCTCAGACTTAAAGTACGGCAATGGAAAACCCACTCTGAAGAAATGTTGCCTAGAACTCCCCCATCATAGAATATGCCATAGAGCACAGTACAAGGCATAAGGACTGGAAGGTGTATAAAACCAATACATATTCCTATTTGTTTTATTGGAACAGTATAGTATTCTCTCTGACCGATGCAAAATACGGTTGTGACATGGGAATTTGCCATCCTCGTCAGCTTTCAAAACAGTAACGCAGGTCTTCTGTTGAAATGGGGAATAAAAATTTGCATATGGTATTTGCTTTCTCAAATCTTCTGAGTCCTCTTAGCTTTGGTAGGGTTTGGGGATTTTTCTTCAGAAATATAATCTAAATGATAATTAAAGGGGGGGATGCAAACATTCCCTCTAAGGTAGTACCAGAGGGACTCATGGAAAGATGGTAACCCCTAACTATTGCTGCACAGTGGTCACCTCAGTTTGGTGGGTGACTTCCCAACTGTCTGCAGCCCATACTTTCCAGATGCCCGACTTTCGCTTTTGATATTTATTTGAAAACTAATATATGCATATATGTCTTGTTCGTCTTTTCCCCAGCTCTAACACTGGGAACAAGAACAAGTACAAGTTGTTGTTATCATTGTGTGCCTTCAAGTTGTTTCCTACTTATGATGACTCCAAGGCAACCCTATTGTTGGGTTTTCTTGGCAGGATTTGTTCAGAGGAGGTTTGCCATTTCCTTCCCCTGAGGCTGAGAGAGTGCGATTTGTGCAAGGTCACTCAGGGGTTTCATGGCCATGCTGGGAATTCAGGCCTTGGTCTCCAGAGTAATAGTCCAACACTCAAACCTGGACACTGGTGGTCCACATATGCAAGATGTATACTATCAGAACTCACTTCTGATCACTGCAGAGGTAAGTATGATTTATTGAGATCATACTGACCAACTCTCCAGAACTCACTTTGGGCAGAGGTACACAACCAATTAAACTCAAACACACACACACACACACACACACACACTCACCACAAACTGTCTTCATGATGCAGGGCCAAATCCCCAATTCAAATGCAGACGGACTTCATAACAGAAGGCAAATTCCACACCAAATCCACCCTATCCGTTTAAAATGATTTTTACCTTTTGCTTCAGATTTTGGTGGAAAATCCCAAGCGCTCTGTAGCCATGCCAGACAGCTGTTTATACACGTCTCCTGCTGTGCCACCTGATGCCACTGCTGCTGGCATGAGTCACTCCCTCTGAGGTCACAACAAGGTGTCTAGCCCTGTGATCTACACTACAGGCCTCGTTTCTAACCTCAGAGGGATTGACTTGGGACAGCGGCACTAGGCAGCACAGTGGGACATATGTGTAGACAACTGTCTGCCATCGCTCCAAAGCGCAGAGGTAACAGGGACAATGTGGGCCAACTCTGAGGCCAGAATACTCTGGGAGCAGCCTGGAGTATTCTGGCTGGCATAGATGAGCCCTTCGGAAGCAATCTAGCCCTTTCAGCACAGCCATTTCGGTGCTATCAGAGAGCAAAGGGATCAGTGAAGATTCATATAGTTATTTTCTTGCAGGTGAATGTGCTGCAGGGATATCATTGGCAGGGACCTCCCAAGGGCCCCAAAATACTCGCAGATACATGTTGCAAACTGGTGTGTGTGTGTGTGTGCATGTGCATACAAGCTGATTTGTTTGTTCGTTTGTTTGGTGCAAACTACTACCTGCTGCCTTGTTGCATGGAGTTTTTAAACGTAGAAACATTAGATCAGAATGGCATACCATAATAAGCAGGAAGTCACCATAAATATATTTATTGTCTTTGTTAACTGCCCTCGAGTTGATTTTGACCCATGGAGATCCTGTGATTGGGTGGGCTATAAATAAATCATCATCATCATCATCATCATCATCATCATCATCATCATCATCATCATCATCCCTGTGAACTCCCTAACAGAGTCCAGCTTTCCTCTCTTCCTACTTCCCTCCACCTTTCCCAGCATTATTGTTGTTGTTTTTCCAGTAAGGTGTGCCTTCTCATGATGTGTCCAAAATACAACAGCCTTAGTTTTGTCATCTTGGCTTACAGAGAGATTTCTCACTTGATCTGCTCTAGGACCCACTTATATGTCTTTTTGACTGTCCACAGGATCCTAAGCACTCTTCTCCAGCACCACATCTCAAATGAATTGATTTTCTTTCTTAACTGTCCAGCTCTCACATCCATACATGGTAACAGGGATTACAATGGCTTAAACAATTCCATCTTTTGTGTTCAGTTGTACAGAATGTGTTTGCATTTTAGAATCTTTTCTAGTTCTTTCATAGCCACCTTCCCCATTCTTAATCTTCTTCTGATTTCCTGACTGCAGTCCCCATTTCTATCAATGTTTGATCCCAGGTATGAGAACTCTTTTACTACTTCTATTTCTTCATTGTCTAGATTCTCCGCTGTCATGATTTTTGTTTTCTTTATGCTCAACAGGCTTTCCATGTTCTTCCTTGATCTTCTTTAGCAGTTGTTCCATATCTGGGAGGTTTTCTGCTTGTATTATGGTGTCATCTGCGCATCTTAGATTTTTGATATTCCTTCTTCCCATTTTCACTCCTCCTTCTTCTGTGTCCAAGTCTGCATTTCTTACAATATATGTTGTGCTTAAATTCTGATAAAGGATCAGGCAAAGTAGTAGTTAGTGAGCATAAGCATAAAAAGTATGTTAACTGTAGTAGAAAGAGTGTGAATGGTTTTTCAAACATCAAGCAAACAAGGTGAATAAAATACTCTACACCATTACAAAGGAAATCAAGGCAAACTGCAGCAAATTCGATTCAGCAGCCACACTTTTCCCCATTCCAAGGTCACTTTGTAGCAAAATGGTGGTGCACAAGCCAGTTTCTCTGAATCATTTTTGGCCATATGTTTGTTCCACTTTATTTTTTTCTCCTGTCCATCAAACAGGCAAACACACACATTTCTGCAGATACAACCAAGCAGATATACGGGTATCCAGCAATGCATACAAATGCATTTTGAAAATGATGACTTCGCCACTTGAACTTCCTAGTCTCGGAATTGGTACTTCATGGCAGGAATCAACATGTGCCTGATGGCACCTTTCTGTTCCCTCCCCCCTAAAAAAAACCTCCCTGTGCTACAAATGCAAATCTGCTGGCCACAAATCTGCTCATCCAAATTTTCCAGGCAAATCTAGAGAAAACAATATCCTTTTTTCCTGCAGATTTAACCCCCACAGATACATGAAAACCCTGCTTGTTGCTGTTAGCTACCCTCAAGTCAACCTCAGCTCATGTTGACCCCATATGTGAGACACCTCCAAGCCCCCCTCCCAACCTCCAATGATTTGCCTAGGCCTTATAGATTCAGACCCATGACCTTCCTGATTTAGTCTATCCATCTGGTGTTACGTCTTTCTGTCTTTCTGCTACCTTTCCTAGCATTATTGTCTTTTCCAATGATTCATGCCTTCTCATGATGTGGCCAAAGTATGACAGCCTCAATTTAATCATCATGGCTTCCAAAATAGGACAGAACATTGTGTGGCTGGATTGCCATCCAGTTGAAGTGAATGAGGGATATAAAAAAATAAATAGTGTAGACCAACTCCACAGAGCTTTCCATATCTGGTTGCACTTCAGTTCCCACCATCTCTTGTCATTGATTATGCTGCTTAAAGCTCATGGAAATTGCATTCCAGCACGGGATCACAAATTCCCTGCCCTTGTTCTAATCCCTCTGATGATTGATTCTTAACTGTGAAAAAACAATAGATAGATGGATAGATTTGCCCTCATGATTCTGCCTGCCAGCAGCTGTTGGCACTAGAGGAAACTTTTGATGTTCCGCCCAAGGGAAGTGAGAACAGCTGCGGCCCTTTGATTGTATATGCATTGTGGCTGGATGTAGTGTTTGTGTTGTAATACCAGGGGCTTCTGTGTAAAGAGTTCAATCAGGCCATAGGTTGGAAATATAGGTTGTGCTTGTCAGTTTCAGAGTTTGGGGTGTGCTAGGAGGATTAGCAAACAGTTTCACAGCCAGAGCCTGCACCTTACTCCACTGACATGGAGAGGGAGGAAGAGCAAGATAGAAAATTGCTTTATAAAAGTAATTCATTACTATACAGTGGTGCCTCGGGTTACGAATTTAATTCGTTCCGCGGCCGCTTTCGTAACCCGAAAAGCCTTCGTAAGCCGAAATGCCATAGGCGCTAATGGGGAAAAAGCCGCGGCTCCGCCGCGGCTCCATTTAAAATAGCGCCGGAGTTTTTTCGTAACCCGAAAAAACTTTCGTAACCCGAAACAATAATTCCCTATGGGATTTTTTCGTATCCCGAAAAATTCGTAACCTGGGTATTTCGTATCCCGAGGTACCACTGTATATACTCATGTATAAGTCTAAAAAAAATCAACCCATAAAACCTGGGTCATCTTATCCAGGGGTCAACTGTAACTGTACCTTAACTCTTATCAAAATAAAAACCATCCCCTTCTCTGAGTAGAGTGCAGAAAGGCAATAGTTAAGTGCATCCTGGGAGAACCTAAAAGAAATGCTGACCCCTCTAGTCCTCAGCTGCAGCACTGATCTGGGCTTTTTAAAACGTCTGGGTGGGAAAATAGCAGTGTCTTTTGGCACCATTTCCCTTTATTGTGTAATAAAGGAAAATGGTGCCAAAGAACGCTGCTATTCAATTTATGCATGGGTTATATCAAAATCTGTAATTTTGCCCCCAAAACCTGCCCTTGACTTGTACATGAGGTCAACCTATACACATGTATATATACAGTATATCATTTGTTAAAAAGTCATCCAAAGCTAATTTTTCACAATTAATGTTACTCCCTTCCCCAACAAAAATGCAGCTCATTGGCTTGGATCCTGTTGGTTAGGCCCAACTAAAGTAGACCTATTGAATCAATGCTGAATGGAGTGTCAACACATAGGTCAGTCCACTTGCTTTTATGGTCAGGCATGTTCTACTTAGTGCAAATCTTAATGTTCATTAATGCTTGGATCATAAACTAGAAATCCGCTTATGTATCCTCATGAGATGGAAGACCTTTCTGTAAATCATTGGTGAAAAAGTTTCAACTGTGCAGAAGTTTTGGACTTTGGGCTCTGAAAAACCCTACTATGATCAATGGTAAGGGATTGCAGGGTTTGTGGTGCAAAACATCTGAGCAACATGCAAACAACTGCTCTCCCAGTGTCTTACTCCAATGTTCAAACCACAGCACCACACTGGTTCTTGTGATAAAGATTGAAGGTTCATCATTAATAAGGTCAAGGAAGAAATAACAATATGAAGAAATAGCACAATACTATTAATAATGATTATGTATATATTAGATTTAATTAATGAATAATGCACATTTTCCCCAGTAAAACATGCTTAAGTCATTAAAATAAATAAAAGTGTGTTTGCCTATGGTCTGTTAAAGATTTAACACATGAATTATGGGGTATTAAAATGAAAAATGATTTCTCCCTTGAGTTTCAATGTATATTTGCATGAGCAATTATTCTCTCCTTGGGATGGAAGACCTTTACGTCACTAGGTTTAAACTCTTAATGATTTTGCAACCTAGCCATGTTTAACGTAACATTACACAATGCAAAGGAAAAGCAATAAATATATGTAAATGAAAAAGGCTACATTTAAAGTCATAGCTGTGCCCCGCCACAGACTCTGAAAGTTTCAGTATTGGGAACAGATAATCTGGAGGGTGGGTTTACATCTCTCAGCAAGGGAGTGGTAACTTAAATCTAATACACCTGATCCAGGCTTTCCCCGCTTAGCCTTGTAGATATTTTAATACAAATGTGTCTTTCATTTGACTGATTGAAGGTCTCCAACCTCCAATAAGTGCACCATCTGATCTCCTTGAACCCACAGCACTTTTTTGTCTTTGATTTTCTTCGACTTGTATTTCTCCCCTCTTTGTTCTATGCTTAGAGTCGGATTTCCCTTTAGAAATTGAAAGAATGTGTCTTGGCTTTTCTCTGCAGTGGTGCTTTATTTTGGAAAATCTCCCCCCCCCCAAAGTACCACAAATTCTTTGCAGGAAGATCTTACTGGGCTGTTGACTTGGGGTTAGCATAGTAAAAGGAGAACTGGGTTTGGAGAAAACACTTTGCATACCATTATCATGCAGAATTGGGCAGCGATAATACAAAGAACTGGCTGGATATTATTCACTTTCCTTCCTTTCTCTTTGTATGACCCATCCTTTTCTTGTGGGGAGGGGTGCATATGCTAAAGTCAGATGCAACCTGGTACTTACTTAATAGCTTTTGACTGTGGGTCAAACCAGTATGTAGGTGTGAGTAAAAACGAAAGCACTGCTAATTCTTTGCATATTGTTCATCACATCTAGGCACTGATCTGAAACACTTTCTTTTGAGGGGGACTAAGAACAGTAAGCGGGATTTGGTCTGTAAAGACAAGCCAGCGGAGCCACTGATGGCAATGTCCTGTAGAATTGTGCCTTTGTACAGATCAATCAGCTTAAATGGGGAATGACAGCTTCTTAAAGCCATGACTGAATTTGACTCCAGAGTTGGTGCCTTTTTCCAGATGTTGGTGACATAGCTGACATGCTCACAGTTTTTGAAGAGAAAGAAAATAGAGGGAGAGGGTGAAAGAGTTGTCAGGATAACTGAAATATTCAGTTGCTAAATCACCAGCAGCATGGGTTTCAAATTCATTGCTTGAGAAAGTTGTGTTGGACTACAATTCCCCAAATCCTCCACTCATGACCAGTGATACAACTTTGTACCCTCTCCCAGGCCTTCATGGATTAGCATCTCAGTCACCTCCCAGTGACCGCCGTGTCTTGTCCATTTTAATAATCTTGACTGTATTGTCTTATTCTTATTGTTTATTGTTGTGATTTATTGGTGATAGTGGGTGGGTGGGTTTATGGGGCATTGTATTTTATTGTACTTTAAAGTTTTTTAATATTGTTGTAAGCCGCCTCGATCTCATTGGAGAGGCGGGGTATAAATAAATTTGTTGTTGTTGTTGTTGTTGTTGTTGTTGTTGTTGTTGTGAAATCGAAGACTTTCATGGCCGGCATCCATAGTTTATTCCTGACGTTTCGCCAGCATCTGTGGCTGGCATCTTCATATACATACATACATACATACATACATATACACACACAACATATATATTGTGTGACTCCACTCTCTTCCATGCCTGCACTTTCTGAAGATGCTAGCCACAGATGCTGGTGAAAAGTCAGGAATAAACTCTTCTAGAACATGGCCTCATAGCCCAAAAAACCCACAAAAAACAATCAAAATGATTTGATTGAAATGGAAGTCCAAGTCTTCCCTTTTATATTCTCCTACTTATAACATTAGCAATGCAACCTTTGCATGCCTGCACTAATTGGTAGTTTACACATTTGCAGAATTCCTGTTTGTCTGCTTTGTTGCATCTACGGTCTTCTGGTACCACTCGAACCTGCAGCCATTTCCTTGCCCCCAACCACACTCTCATAATGTATTTAATTATGCACAAGTAATCTGTGAGTACAAATACCTTTATATGTTTTTATAAAGACTAAGCCTTTTCTCCCCTTTCTTTGCTATTCCCTGTGTGGCGATGGGACTAGTTATTATGCAGCTTCTTCCTTTGATTGCTCTGCTGGAGAGATCCATTACCCAACATCACTTCCCTCAAAGCAATTTATTCAACTAAAATTAGAGAACGTTTGCTTTGAATCATGTTCTTTTTGGCCGTATTCGTTTCCAGAGATGGCAGCCAATCAAATGTGTGTTTAGTCATATGTAAGCCCCATCAATTATGAGCAAGTGAGTGTGTATAAGATTGCTATCTTCAATTTCTTTTCCCCCCTCCTTCTCTTTGCTCAGTAGTTAAATCTGGAATGTTTACTTGTCATTTCAACTATTCTTTAACAGGAATCTAGCTTGGCATGTTTTCCCTTCCCTGTTTTTATATTTAGAATCCCTGTAAGTTGGGCAGAAACCTGACCGCTGTGTGATATTTCATGAGTTAGACATTTTTCTATGTAACCCAACATATTACTCATGACAAGGTCAACATCAGTGGAAGGACTCTACTTTCTAGCCATCGCTTTCCGCAGACTCCTTTTCCCACCTCAAATTTCATGCCTGGACATACATCACTTGAAGTGTCATCTCTTGATCATTCGTCAGCATTGTTTGAATGGCTGCTAAATGCATGAATAGGCCTCCGCTGAAATTGTGTTGTATTTCACAGTGTCATAAAATAGGAGTGGCCCCTGCAGAATGTCTAGTGTCCTGTTCTCTTTGATTCTGGAAAGTCAGAGCTGACCCATTTCTACTAGAAGACCTCCATTAATGGTAATCCAACCATCCCTTGGGACAGTGGTCCTCAACATTAGATTCTCTTGGTTTTGTGTTCTTCAGCACTCAACAAACTGAGTAATGGTCAAAAATTTTAATAACTGAAGTCCAAAACATTGGAAGGACAAAAGGCTGAAGACATCTGCTCTAGGGAGTGGCTTCCATTGTCAAACTCTTCTTAACCTCAAGGCTTTTCTCCTCATGTTCAACCAGTATCTATCCTTCTGCAACTTCAGCACATTAGATCTAGGCCTGTCTTCTGCAGAAGCATCTTATATGTTGAATATATGGATCCTTTGGATATTTGCTGTTACAGTGCACTTACTCCAGTTGCTCATCCCATCTAGAATCAATTGTTCCATGACAAGTCAGCCATCTAGTAATTGGTTGATTGTTCCAATACTACTACTTATTTAAATGGGCCTATTCTAGATGAGACTAGAAATTAGATTAATAATAATAATCTTCTCCTTTTTAGGCAAAATACTCCTTTCCTCATAGGACTCGTCTTCCATACCGTGGACCATCTGTTTCCACATATTCTCTAAAGTAGGCTTAATAAGCCAGCTATACATATACACATACATTACAGTTAGAACTAGAGCTAAGATTGTTGTATAATACACACTTTTTATATTTCCTGAACCCACCAGGTGTTCCACTGGCCACCAATATATGTCACTTCTACTTTTCAACATCATGTTTCCCCTGGTTCCCATGGTATGGGATGTTTTTCTCCCTCCCAAAATTGGCTGGCACAAAACAAAGCATCCCAAGGACAAAAATCAATAGATGCATTTGGACAATGCTTGTGCCACCTGTTCTTTTTCTCCATAAACATATCTGTGTGGCAGGTGGCAGAAAGGTGGAAACAATGTTTGCAGCTCTCCAGGAGCCCTTTCACAATGGACACCATAATGATATGATTCTACGTCAATTGCCATGTCCACATTCAATGGAATCCTGAAATTTGTAGTTTAAGGAGTGTTGAGGATCCTTAGCCAGAGAGCTATAGTGCCTCACCAAACTAAAAGCTCAGGATTCCATAGAATGTGGCCATGGGAGTTAAAGTGGAATCATAGTGCTATAAGTAGATAGTGTGGAAAGGCTCATGCTGAGAATGCCTTCATCGTAGGTCTAGTTCTGGGTGGATATTGCTGACAAAATGTCCTGTCTTGCTCCATGAGAGTTAATGCAAGAAAATGGTACTGCAATCTCTTTTGATATATGGGTGTTGTGAATGGATTTCACAACTTTTGGTCTCGATCCAAGGCTGTTTTCACTGAGTAACTATATGTATACTTTGACTGAGGTACTGATCTCGGCACACAATAAATAAATAATAAAAAAATAAAAATGTATTTACACTCATCCCCTATATTTGCGGCTTTGATATTTGCGACTTTGATTATTCACGGATTTGATTAATATGTTCTCTCTAGGAATATCTAGGTCATCCAGTGCAACTCTATGGTCAACTTTAACTAAAAGTTGCACTGAAAGACCTAGAGATTCCTAGGGAGGTGTCCTCTCAGGTAAAACATGGTGTTTTTGTTATTTGCAGGGGTCTTGTGCCCCTAACCCTAGCGAATATAGAAGGATCAGTGTATATCCCACCTCTCCTTACAGATTGAGGCTGGTTACAATACATTTCAAGCAGGAAGAGATGTTGATAGTAACTGGAAAAGGGGAAGTAGTTTGTGGGTTGAGCAGGAGGACAACCTGCTTATTTTCTTCTGACTTCCTTGAGTTGTTTGCACTTGGCATCTTTCTCTTTTAATATTTGGAGCTGTAAACAATAGTTGCTGGTGATTATCTTGCCCGTTATTGATTAAAACCTCTGCCCAAGTACCTTCCATCTCACTTTCCAACTAAGTGTGATTTACTTTTCTTCTTACTCCCTGTAACAGATGATTAACGTTGATCTAAAGAGTCCCGGTGAGATGAAGCAGAGTGTCAGGTATGATTTGTCAGCTTGGAAGTATAGATTATTTTATGTTTCTCGAACTTTGTGGGTCCCAGAGAAACACCGATCTTGATTGTTAAATCCATCCACTCTTCCCCCAGGGCTATGAAATGCCAGAAACATTAAATAGCCCACTTAATACATAACCTCATTCTGTATGCTTGACTATTTTGTTTTTAATTTTTCTTCCCTTTTCCCAGGCTGCTCAAATGAAATGGGATCAAAGAAGAAAAAAATTATCCTCACTGGATTTTGTTAAAATATTAATAGGTTAGGGTTGACTGGCTAAATTGAATATCTATGCGGATCTCGCTTGCATGTTTAACTTGTGCTTAGGAAAATATGTTTCCTAGGTGATAACCTTTTATGTACCAGCCTGACTTCATTGAAATGCATAGAGATAAAAGTGTGTCACACTCCACCGCTATGCTATTCTTGTGTGGCAGCGTGATAATTCAGATGATAATTGACCCCCCCACCTGTAGACAGTTCGAATTCTGTAGTCAATCATTCCATTTGATGTTAAAATATGGAAACGTACAATTATATCATTTACATAACAAATCTTTCTGAATGCCAGGCATCTCAGAACCACTGACAAATTGGGGAGGGGGACGCAAAAACACCCCGAGTCGATAAATGGAAGTTGTGTGCGGCCAAATGTATGCAACTTTTTCTTGCTCTGTTTTTCTTTTCTGCAGGCCTCTGTGTGTCAGCCATTGATTCAGCTTCGCAGAGCATAAGGAAACATTGCTTTTTTTCCCTGCTCATAGCCCAGTTTGATCGGTACAATTTCTTTTTCAAATTCTATTAGTCTTTCTGCAAGAATGCAGCTTGCTTTTGTTCAAACGGGCAAATTACGAGATATAACTAAAACCAAATTCATGGGCAAGATTCTTCCACAACATTGTGCAGAAGTATAGTTTGAAGAGGTTCCAGTTAAAGCTTTGTTTGGGAAAGAAGCGGAAGGAGAAGAGAAGGAAGAAGAAAAGCCGTGGAAGGACTAAATAAATTAAATAAAGGGGTGAAGGAGACATTTCAAAGTAGAGAGGAAAATCTATTTATAGAGTTTAAAGCACATGATGCTATCAGAGTGGATTTAACAATTGTGCCTATACTATCCAAAATAGCACTCACATGCATAGTGTTGTGCGGTCAGTTGTGCAACAAATAAAACTGCACTGGATTCCATCCTTGTGATAGGTTAAAACATTCACATCTGTTAGTATATCCTTTTCACTGCAGCTTAAAGATCCCATTGGATTCATGCTTTGAGCATCAACAGAACATGAGACAAGTGGAAATTTTGCATAGAAGTCCTGTACTGTGAAGAATCTTGCAAAGTCAAGATTCTTCCCATCAGGCTTTGCTTTCACTTGAAAAATATATTTATCAACCACTTTTTGAATATCTTTGAATATTTTTCATACCTATTGAAAACTGAGGATGTGTTAGTGTGTGTTTGTGTGTGTATTGCAGCACACTTAATACAATATACAAGACGACAACCCCAAGGAACTCCTAATCTAAATGCTGACCCAGGAGAGATAGCAGAAGGAAAGAGAAATAAAGGTGTAGGTTAACAGACGAGATAAATGCTTTTGTTTTATGTGTTTAGGACTGATTGCTCAAGCTTGAATGTCATTCCCATGATCTCCAGCCAGCTGAAGATGATGGGAGTTGTAGTCCAAACACATCTAGTAGGCTGCATAAACTACTTGAGATGCATTTATACTGTTGAAATAATGCTGTTTGATGACATTCTAAGGGCTTCAGGTCCATTCTATGGAATCCTGAAATTTGTAATTTTGCAAGGTCCTTAGTCTCCTTTGCCAAGGGTCCTGGTGCCTCACAAAACTAAAAATCCCAGGATCCTGTAGGATGGAGCCATAGCAGTTAAAGTGGTGTCAACTTGCATTCTTTCCACAGTGTAGATGCACCCTTGGTATACTTAACAAAGTGTAGCTAGTTAATGAAGAGGTTTTACAGAATAAAGCCAAAATAAAGCTGCTTTGGATCACTTTGTAGGTATGCTGTTTAAATGATGCATGCACATTTTATTGCATGCTGGAACGCCGCCGGACATTCCCATTCCATTCCTGATCCATCCCAGAGGAGGCAATTTTCAGGAATGCTTCTGAACAGTTCCTGAAAAATCACCTCTTCTGGGACAGATCAGGAATGGAATGGGAACTTCCAGGGGCATTGGCACCAATCCGCCGTGTGATATAATGTGTCCCTTGCCCCATTCTGTTCCCATCCCACTCCCTTTCCTGGGGGCTGTGTGGTAAGCTCTCCCATGATAGATTCACCTTAGGGTCACCATAATTTGGAAACGACTTGAAGGCACACAGCAACACATTTAACCAAGTAGCTGATGAAGAATTCCAACTTAGGTTTATAACTTTGCAGGTATGTAAGACATCAATAACCAAAGTTTTGTGGTGGTATTTGAAGGACATGCAAGAGGTGGTTTCATGTTTGAGAGGCAACTCTATGGCCAAATGGCAAGACTAGGGAAGGTGTGCAACAGATGGTCTCGCATTATTGTTCTAAAGTTTGGTATAGGATCCGAATGGTGAACCTTTCATACAACCTGGGCCTTTCTTACACCCTGCTGAGTTTGGCCCATTATCTTTAATTAAAACTGCCATCCCACAGTCATTAGACTCAGAACCCTGTACAGGCATCAAATTATGTTCTTCAATTAGTAGTATCCTTTCTTCACTTCTTCTAATTTCAGGCCCATCAAAGCCCTGGTTTAGTAAATCAATTTCAGTGGGAATTTGCACAATGTGAAACCTAATGGGATTCAAAATTGACTTAGCTAATGAATAGTCATTGGCTTTAGGGTTAATAGTTTGGGGGTTTTGTCTCAGGTACTTTATATTAAAATGTAATTTTAATATTGCACTAATATATTACTTCTGCTTTTCACCAAGGCACCCACGCAAGCTTCGCCGTCCGTTGAAATGCGGCAATTGTTTGGAATTATGGATTAGCGGTATGAAATTTCCATTTAAGAAAGACATTTTCTTTCTTGGTGCTTTGTGTTCCCTTTTGTGAAATATTCCAGGCTGATATTCAATAGAACAGAAACTCATTCACTGTTCTTCTGGTACTGTTGCAAAGATGGACCCGTTATGGCGGATATGGACTCTTATTCATGGTCCTTTTTCTTTACTTTTATTTTTAAATATGAAAAAGAAAAGGTTAGAAAATAACTGAGAACCAGCTGGTGCAATTCTCTTTACATTTAAAAAGCACAAAATCACATTGGGAGAGGTTGGTGAATAAAAATGAAAGCTTTGAAGGAACCAATGTAAAATGTAATTCAAGATCCATTGGTTGGCATCCTGCTTAGGACTTATATCTTCACAAATGGCCTTACATATGTACAAAATTGAACCGATAAGTTTCTCAACATCTGTATCCAACTAGAGGCTGCTGTAATGTTACAATGTAGGGGCATCCATTCTGCAATAATAGCCAATGTAGTAACTGATGCTGCACTTCCCAATGCCAAATGGACATCAATGTGTATAAGGGCCTGATGTGTATCAGATGTGAAGCAGAACAATGGTTAGGAAATGCTAGAGCAAAATAGGAGCACTCAACTTGCATCAGAATTGCCGAATGCACATTAGAAGTACCAATGTACATCAAACATTCCTGGTTCATATCTTCACAATTCATTAACATGGATTCATTGCATTTCTGTAGTCTAGCTACAGGTTTGTAAAGTTATGAAATGTAGGTTGTGATGTGTATGTTAGTATTATGGTGGAAATGGTAGATCAAAAGCATGGATCTTTGTGTAGGAGGTGAGGACAATGCAAAAATGCCACAATCCCTTTTTCCAGAGCCCTGTCCTTTTCCATTTTTACTCACCTTTAAAATGTTGATCCTACTCCAAAACTGTGTTAATGCTTCCTTAGAACCAGCACATTCTTTGGGGGATGCATGGATATTTTTCACTTTGCCTCTGTCATGTACATATGGGGCCTTTCCGTGCATAGAAAATTGGGTTGGTCCTCCTATCTTAATATATCTTTCTGCAGCTCTGGACTCATAAATGGCTTACTGAAATTATGGTCAATAAAAGCTTGTGTGTGTGTTGTATGCCTTCAAGTCATTTCTGACTTATTTTGACCCTAAGGAGGAACCTATCAGTAGATTTTCTTGGCAAGTTTCTTCTTCAGGAGAGGGGTGCCATTGTCATTCACTGAGGCTGAGAGAGTGTGACTTGTCCAGGGTCACCCAGTGGGTTTCATGGCGGAAGGGGATTCGAACCCTGTACTTCAGCATCATGGTCCAGTGTTCAAACCACCACACAATGCTGGCTCTCATTGAAAATCTAGAAATCTCTCACAATATTTGGAAACCATTGCATAACTCCATGAGCCTAAAGTTAAGCTTCTAGTTCCAAGTGCATGATTTTGACTATGAGCTTGGTTGGTTTGTAGCACGTTACTCTTTTGGGAATCCCTTGTTCCTAGATCCTCAGTTGCCTCAAAACTTTTCCAATGGCCTTTGTTTCCCCCTAATTTCATGTGCTCCACCTCCCAACCAATTTCTGACCCCATTTTGCATGTGAGGGTGATGGTAGTAGTATGCAAATCGTTATGAAAATAGTCAACATATAATTTTGCAGTAAACATGCATCACAAGGCTAAGCTTTATGGACATGCTTTTTAAAATTGCTCAGTTGCATACCAGTCCCTTTGGTGCTTGGAGGACTTTAATAAAATTGATTTCCCCCCCTGAGTATAGCATTTTAGCAGGAACGGTATAAGGCTGAAATATGTACACTTCAATGTCAAAATGTGTTTCATATTTTTGCCTCCGTAACAAATGCCCGGGTGTGTATGTGTGTGTGTTTCAAATTCTGTATGGGTGCTATTTTCCTAATTAAAACTGGACTAATAAGAAGGCTTTGCAGGCATTTTGAAAGGCTGGAAGCCATTCTTTTTGCAACCTTTCATTTAGAGACCTGTGCAATTAATGCTGAATGAATAAGCATGGTACCCTAGGAAGCAAGGCACCTCTACATGTCACTTACTTACCAAAGTGCAAAACTGACATACCCATTGATTGAATATCGCCTCAATTTCTTCAGAAGAGCTCTTAAGTAATTGTTCAGTGTAGGTTAGGAACTGGTTATGCTTCTTCTCCTGTCCTACAGCCCCATCCCAAAAATCCTGCCATGCTTGCTGCTGTTGCTGTTATTGACATGGCTGTTATATGCGCTATATTTCTTTCCATAAAAACAAACTTAAAACATATTAAACGTCTTGAACAAGTTAAAGCAGGTTTAACAGTTTAAAATGATGTGTGTTAGAGTCTGAGAGAAATTCATAAGGTCCAAAGGCTTGGAAGAAGAGCTAAGTTTTTAACTTGGTGGTGAAATGAAAGCAGGGTTGGTGTCATTTAGGTTTCTGGAGAGAGGGCATTGTATAACTGGGATACAACAACTGAGAAAGCCTTCTCTTATGTCCCTTATACAATGTACAGTTAGCCTTCCTTATTCATGGATTTTTTATCCATGGATTCAAGCACCCACAGATTATAATATATATTCCCATAAGCAAGCCTTGATTTTTCGCATTTTATACAAGGGACACCATTTTACTATTCCATTATATTTAATGGGACTTGAGTATCCATGGATTTTGGTATCCACTGAGGATCCTGGAACCAAACCCCAGTGGATACTAAGGGCTCACTGTATTGACCTCACTGGTAGGGCACTCTACCAGAGGCAACTCTCAGGCAGGCAAATATAGGGAGATCTCAAGCTGTTTAACATTATGACTAGCCCTGCAGAGAGTTGCTGATGGAAGCTGATACTCAAAGCTTTCTATGGACTCACTATTCCTGCTCTGCAGAACACAGCATTATCTCCCTCTTAACTTTAGCCAGTGAAGAGCTGTACCTTATATTCCTAACATAGCCAAAAATGGAAAATGCACTTCCATATTGGAGCAGGGGAGTGGCAAGAGCAGAGTTTAATTGTGATTCCAAACCTAAATCAAAATTATGTAAGCTATGTGAAATGGGTTGCTCCCATTTGGCTTTGCAAAACAATCTGATGCAAATACTCCAGAAAGTTCAGTATTCCTTGTCTTTCTTTTTCTTTGTCAGATACAGAGTTGATCCCTTGTAATTTGGATGGGTAGGAAAACTGAGACCTTGAAAGATGGATGTTTCCTCTTTTGCCGCTGCATCACACTCTGTGTTTGTTTTGTTCGCTTGTGAGTCAAGTGCCAAGTGCAGCCTGTCAGTTATGAACACCAGTTAGCCTCACTTTTCTTACAGTTGCAAGCACCTCTCTTCTGTGACTCTTGATCTCAGCATCTAACCTGGAGAACAGTTGTAGGTAGGTTAGCAAGACAGGTTGTCATCGTGCTGTGAGAGGTTGCATACACAGAAGACGCTACTGCTGACTGCTTTTGTCTTTCTCAGCTATTAAAGTGACAGAGGTTGCCTGGGTACCAAAGGATATGTGGAGGCTGCATTCAACCCATGTTTGTGATGTTGATTTATTTTTATTTTTCTATTGATGGGCTCATTTTCATTTTGAACAGCTCCAAGGCAGGCATATATCGCTGGAATCCTAGGCATAACTACATGGAGTCTCTTTCCTTACTCTGTTTTCTTTGGTCTCCAACTCATTGCTCCTTTCTTATAGCTACTAATGTGCCAGAGCTTTATCACACTAGCAAGATCCCGCAGGAAAACGAGATTTAAATGAAAGTTAAATTAAATTCAAATTTAAACAGAACCCGCAAATTCGGGAAGTTAACCACACCGAATTGCTGCTAAAGTGAAAAGATGCGAAGTTAAACTAAAGTAAAAAGCTGCCATTTTTCACCAGTTTAACTTCATTTTTAACTTTTGTGTTATTTTACGTTAACAGCAATGTCATGTGATAAACTTTGGGTATTTATGGGTTTTCTCTAATTTAACTTTCATTTAAATCCCGTTTTCCCACAGGATCTTGCTAGTGTGATAAACTCCCCAGTAGCACCCATTCATTACATAGAATTCTAATGGTAGCAGAAATGACTTGCTGTAGCTGTAGTTTTGATCTCTGGGCACTGGTCAAGAATGTCTATGAATTAGCAACCTTGTTCATGAGGAGCAAGGAGTTATGAGTTCCTTTCACCATAGAAGGGCCGGCTAGAAAAGAGCT
Organism: Sceloporus undulatus; assembly: GCF_019175285.1. Taxonomy (NCBI): domain Eukaryota; kingdom Metazoa; phylum Chordata; class Lepidosauria; order Squamata; family Phrynosomatidae; genus Sceloporus; species Sceloporus undulatus. Next base: position 17,311,188 of record NC_056529.1, on the reverse strand, counting down.
TTCTACCTTCTCCTATAAAGATCCAAGATCTGGTACACTCCCTCATTCTAGAGGAGCTCAACAGCTCATTGATTAACAAGATCTCCTTCTGTGCCTTTCTGTTTGATGGCCAGAGTTTTTCTTTTCTGACTTTCCAACTCCAAAAATAACATACGGGCAACTAGTTGTTGGTATTGTGTGCCACCAGGTTGTTTCTGACATCTGACAACCCTAACATGAAATTTCCAAGGATTTTTCTTGGCAAGATTTGTTAAAAGCAGTGATCCCCAAATTCTGGCCTTCTAGTTGCTTTGTACTTCAGTTCCCAGAATCCCAAACCATTGCCCAAGATAGCTGAGTCTTATAAAGACTGAAGTCCAAAACACCTGGAGGGCCCGAGTTTGGGAATTGCTGGTTTAGACCCAATTTGCCATTGCCTTCCTCTGTGGCTGAGAGAATGTGAGTTTCATAAGGTCACCCAGTGGGTTTCCATGACCAAGCGTGGACTTGAATCCTGGTCTCCCAGAGTCTAAGCTCAAAATCAAGCCACTACACCACACAAGCAATTTAGATCATTAGTTACTTGTAGTTAATTGTAATTCAGCAAAAGATGGTTTCACTCTTTTTGTGGTGTGTCTGTAACTTCTGCGCTATACAGACGGGTGATATAGTGCGACCTCATCACATGTGAAGGGCGGTGCTTCCAGATGCCCCTCACCCCTCGCACATGACAAGGGTGTCAAAATGGCGGCGCCCTATACAAATGGGCACCCCATATTGATGTGATGGACGCTTAGCGTCCACACATTGCGGCGCCATTAAGATGCTGTGAGTGTACCATTGGCACACTGTGGCATCATAATCATGCCACAAGAAGAACCCACTTTTTGAGGGTTCTTTTTGCTATGTAGGGAAGTCTCGTGGTCTGGAGGCTGTGGTTTCTCCACAGAGCAAAGCAAGGCGCCGGGAGACCGTCTTTTTTGGATGGTCTGTCCCACGCCTTCATTTACTTTAATAGTTATTTACTGTTCCTGAGTGTAGCCCTACTATAGTTATAAGAGAGCAGAGAGAAAATACCACATAGTTTGAGTCCTAGGTCATGCTGTGCCTTATGCCAACATCTTGTACTTTTTTTGTGGGTACTGAGGCAATGATAATCTGGAGGACTGGATGTGATGGTGTTTTGTATCACAGGTCAGGAGTAAATAGAAATGTCAGAAACAAACTCTTCTAGAACATGGCCACATAGCCCAAAAAACCCACAAAAAACTATGGATGCTGGCCATGAAAGCCTTCGACTTTACAGTAAATAGATTATTTGTTAAGGAGCTATTTTTTAAAAAAACAAATAGACATGTTAACTTTTGAAACAGGGTGAAGTAAATAGTTACTTTTTAAAAATTACAGCCATAATTTTACCTCCATTAATAATATTTTTGGCCTTGGGACTGAAACTGCATTTACCTTTAGAAAGTAACCTCCTAGTTTTGTTCCTCCTGCCCTGATTTTTCCAGCAGGCCGGTTCAGAAGACAATGTTGAAGCAGCTTTCTGAGTGTGTTTCATCTGACAACTGGGATGAACAAGACTGATATCATGATGAACATCATAATTGTGTTGAAACACTGGAATAATTCCAGCTGATGGAATTGAGTCCCCAAACCTTTGCCAAACTTTACACCAAGACACCCCACAAATAGGGTGAATTTCGATCACTGTTATTGTGATCACTATTATTGTACCCCAAACTGGACTGTTTTGGCCTATACTTTGATGCTAGCTTAAAAAACAAAAACAAATGGCAAGTAACCAGTGTCTTTTTCATTGCACAAAAAACATCAAAGGCACAGATGTTGGCATAATTAATTTCTTTTTATTATAAAGATGCTTGTGCAGAATCCTTCTGTCTTTTCCCACCTCCACTGTATGTTCATTTTCTTTTAACTTGACAGAGGTGCTGCATCCCTCTAATAACACTAGGGAGCAGACTGGCATTACAGATATCATTTGGACAAGCAGCTGTTAGAAAGAGGTTTTGATTTTCACCCTCACAACCACAAAACTTGTTTGCCATTGTTTTTGTAGTTGTCTGCCGTTTCCTTTTTTAGAAAAAGCATCCCTAAGCTTAGAGGCATGCACAGAACACAAAAGAAAGCTCAGGACATTGTGGTTAAAATAACGCCCACATCACAGTGTTTGCTGCTTGATTCGTGTTAAATCTCTTTCCCTAAACACTATTCATTTTGTGTTAAGTAACATTACAACTTTCTCATCCTCTTCTTGCTCCTTTTAGTCAAATGAACTTCATTGATTAAAACCCATTAGTATGTAATTGATTGTTAATGTGACTTCTCTTACAAATCATGTTTATCTCTTTCTTCTTGCAGGGAAATAGGGCAAGATCTGTGCAGGCAGTGATGGCCAACCACATTTATTAAACCAATGGACAAGAAAGCCAAATGGGAGAAAAAACACATGCATAATGTTGGTACTTGGTATAATGGTTTGAGCATTGGACTAGGATCCTGGGGGACCAGGGTTCAAATCCCAGCTTGGTCATGGAAACCCACTAAGGCAACTGATATTCTCTCAGCCTCAAAGGATGGCAATGGCAAATCCCCTCTGAAGAAAATTTCCAAGAAAACCCTATGATAGATCCGCTTTAGGGTCACTTGAAGACAAACAACACACAACACACATGTGCACCTGAGAAGAAGCTTTTTCTGGGGAGGCAGTCGTGTTATTCTACTGTGGCAAAACCATCAAACACCTGAATCCTGTTAGTACCATACACCGGCATAATGACAAATTAACCACCGTAGTGCAGTATTATTTGAATTAGGACTCTGGAAGACAAGGGTTCAAATTGCCACTCATCCATGGAGACTCATTGGGTGACCCTAGGCAAGTTACACTTTCTTAGCCTAAGGAGAAGGCAATCACAAACTTCCTATGGATAAATCTTGCCAAACAAACCCTGTGATAGGGTCACCTTAAATCAGAACCTACTTGAAGACATATAACAACAAAAAAAAAAAAATAACATATAACAACAAAGTTCCTTTAGTGGTGATTGGAAAAGAGGTATCTCACAGTGATCAACTTGTCCTTTCTGCTACTTCATCCCGTCCCCAGAGTGGAGATGGCCAAGCAGCATGCAACTATGTGCCTACAGCCAAATACACATAAAGGCGATGGCTAGAGTTGTCAATTTGGGACTATCCCAAAGTCCAAAATGGCATGGTCAAAAGTTCTGGCCTACAGATGACCCCTTCTGATGTCATAGAAGTTACAGAGAGAAACAAGCTGAGACCGTAAGCATCAGTCATTGTTGCACAGAGTACAGGATTCAACAACAAGCAAGCAAAGAAACACTAAGCTTCACATATGAGGATGACATATATGTGCACTTTATTAACTATATACTCTCACCCTGAGAATCATGCCCTCCTCCTAAGAACTTGAGAATTGGGGCCAGACCCTGAGATCTGGCAACCTTAAATTGGCAGCATCCTCCAGGGCTTACAGAGAGACCTCCATGAGGATCTAGGGCCTAATGCCTCAACACTTTAATACAATTCCTCATGTTGAGATGACCCCTAACCATAAAATTATGGTGTCTCAGTTCCTAAAACCATCAGAAATATGTATTTCCGATGATCTTAGATGACCCCTGTGAAAGGGGGTCATGACACTGATCTAGGGGATTCCTTCTTTGTTGTGTGTCCTGATGTAGGAACATAGCCAGAGACTACTTGACTACCTCACTCCTCCCCTGGCTAGTAAACTGTCATGTCCCTGCACCCCGGCAGGAGATCTGAGTTCTACATGTAGTAGAGGAGCAGAGAGTAGGGTACTGTCTGGTGGACCTTTATGCTCTGCTAGATCCATCTAGGAGTCTGGCTGAAAAGTCTGGTAACACCTTAAAATCTAAGCAGTTTTATTTTGGATAAGGGTGGGAGGGCTACAGATCTGCTACCTCACATAGTTTGAGAAGCACTCCACAAACATACTAGGGAGAAGGTTTGTTTGGCATCTAGTTTTCTAGGTTACCAGGGAAAGGGGGGATTGCAAGGGTAGAGAATTCAGTCAATCTCCTTCTCCTCTACAAAATGAAATGGTACAAGCTAAAGTTAAGTTTACAACCTTGTTTGCTGTTTATGTGAATTAGGCTGAACAATGCAGCATACACCCACAACTACAAAACCCAATCTTCTCAGAAAGTCCTAAGACTACTACTAAGACTATGTTGCATTAAATTTGATAAAGGGGAAAACCTTGCCTTTTACTTGATCTTGAATTGTTTCTGGGGAACTTGACAGTATAAGAATAAGGGGAGGGCCTTATTTGAGAATGAGGCTTCATAAAATAAAAGAAGTGTGAACATATTTATGCTGCGTTTTGGCCATATTTGATTTCCTCTTGGTTTCGTTTGCCTTGTGGGAGTTGCAGAAAAAGGTCTACCAATTTTTGCTGGCACGTATGTGTTAACCCAGGAATGCACTTCGGCAGATGTAAAATTAGAAACAAATTTTGTATGTTTGTCAATGCCCTCCAGCTCTGTTTAGGGACAGGAAGTGAAGATGTGGCTTTGTCACAAGGACTGCAGGAAACCACAACGAAACAGGGGTTTAGAAACCAAGCTGGGAAAAATATATGTAAAAGGATGTGCAGCAGATGATTCAAACATTCTGCAACAGGACAAGGGGTGAGGGGGGGACTAGAGATGTTAATTGCTTTTAACAACAGGATCCATAATTTGGAGAAAGAAAGAAGAAAGAAGCATCTCATAAATGTGTTTTCCAATAATATTTTTCAGTGTTTGCTCCTTAATGCACCTGTCCTTTTTTAATGTAGTGAGGAAATAAACCACGGACCCAGAAGAGAAGAAACTATGAACAACCAGTCCATCAAATTAAACACAGACAGCTTTCCTTTTCAAAGATTGCTTCTTTTGAGATGATGAATTGTGAGTTACAGGCTAAACAGACCACATGCCAGTGACCCCAACTCCACCCTCACACTGCCACCATGCCACCCACCTGGCCAGATGTTGGGTGGCATCACGCTATATTTTCGGCATGGCATGTACACATGCTGCACAGAAGAAGTGGCAGTTAGGGTGCCCTTACTCATGGACAACAGTAGGCCATGGTTCCAACTAGCAGCAAAGGGTTGGAAGCACTGGGTATAAAGCAGTCACCTAGAATAAGAGATGTTGCAGGAAGAAAAACAGAAGAATAGTGGAAGACAGTAAAGCTATAGTATTCCCAATGGCTGTTTCTGGCTTCCATGGCACTGAGATAGTAAATTTACTTTGGGTTTTACTCCAGACTTAAAGTTTGATGTTGTTAACTGCCCTCAAGTTCTCCCAAACATCCCCAAAACCCTCTACCTTCCATTGCTCTGCTTAAGTCTTATAGATTCATGTCCATGATCTCTCTAATTTAGTCTAGCCATCTTGCATGAGGCCTTCTTCTCTTTCTACTGGCCTCCACCTTTCCTAACATTATTGCCTTTTCTAATGAGTCATTTCTTCTCATGGTGTGGCTCCATTTGATTCTTCTCGCTTGATCTACTCAAGGGAAAATTAATTTTAGTGCATCTTATGCTTAAAAACTATTTATAATGAAAATTTCATTACTAAGATATCTCAGGGGCTCACCAGACCACCCCTTTGGAGCAGTCTGCAGCCATTTCTTTCCTTGCCAGATCGGGGCCATGGCAATCCTTAGAACTCTTCTCTAGCACCACATCACAAATGAGTTGATTTTCCTGCTATCCACCTTTTTCACTGTCTGGTTATCACATCCATTCATGGTGACGGCAGAATACAATGGTTTGGATGATAGTACCTTTAGTTTTCAGTTGTATAGCTTTACTCTTTATGATCTTGTTTAGTTCCTTCTTTGTAGCCCTTCCCATTCCTAGACCTAGATTTCCTGACTGCAGTCTCCATTCTGAACAACGTTTGATCCATAGTATGGGAACTCCTTCACTATTCTGATTTCCTCACTGTCCAGGATGAATTTATGTAATTCCTCCATGGTCATTATTTTTGTTTTCTTTATTTTCAGCCTTTGTACATTCTTCTTTTACCTTCCTTAATGCTTTCCCCAAGTTTTCTGAACCCAACATTCCATATAACATCAGCCTCTTTGATAGTTCCTTTAATGTCCCAGTTAAAACCTGGAGCAGATTCACCTCACCACTAACATGGAAGCCACCATCAGTCACTGGCTTCTGGGAGTTGTATGGAGTGGGCTAAGGCTCCACCATCCTTAGCATTTCATTACCACAGATTGAGAGAGGAGTACAGTCGCCCCTGCAAATCCACAGACTTGAGATCCACAGACTTGGAAATCTGCGGAGGGGCGACTGCCATTAACGTGAATGGGGTCCGGAACAGAACAGATCCCCCATGAGTTCCAAGGGCCAACTGCAGTTTACTATCAGCTGCACTTCCAAGCAGACATTTCGCTCTGTCTTGGTTTGCTTAAGGAACCAGCTCCTTCAAGCCATTCGGCTACAAGGAGGCCGCCCACAAAAGAAAATAATAATAACATGGTGCCTTTGATCTCATGTTTTGAAGTTTGCTAGCTACAGAGTGACGGTTTCCATGTTAGAAACAGCCACCACCACTCTCTTCTCTGTAACAATTTGTTAAATATGCAAATATATTAAGTTTCCATGCAACAGAACAAATAATGACTTTGCTCCCCCTCTTTTCTCTAATACAATATGTATGCTGCTTTAGCAAGCACACAATAAGTTAATTAGACTGCGGTTAGGTATTATTTGTAAATGTCATATTAGCATGCTAGTTTTATTCTAATGCTACAAGCAAGGAGGCTCAAAGTTGTTGATGTCACATGCCATATGTTGTTTTTTTTCCTCCCACATTTCTCAGACATATTTATTTGCTTGTGGGTAGACTAATGATTTATTAAGCCATGTGCTGATGGTTTTTATCCTGAGGAGAAACCCTGACACCTCATTGTTGCATTCTTAGCAGCATCAGAAGCCTTGGGCCTTAAAAAGAAACCCTCAAAAACTACATCTTGTACTCCATGTTTTCAGATGATTAATAGTAGCTTTGCAATGAATTGCAAAGGAATTAATGGTGACAGGGCCACGGGATCTTAAAATGTAAGCTTCCCCCCACCCCTGTTAAACTATGGCTGTGAAAGCTGGCATGGTTCATATTGAATAAATATGGCGATGGTCTGCCAAGTTTCTGCCACTTTCCAAACATTGGGATGTTGGAGGGAAACAACTCTTAACATGGGAAGAGGTGGCTTTGTGGTTTTTGAAGCTTAGCAACACCGCATTAGAGACACAAATGCACGGCCGTTTTGCCAATTTTACTAAATGATGGATGGAGAGATGCCCATTCGGAGTGCGATCCTGCTCCGTTCAAATCAATGAGTGGCTTGTCCCAGGTTTAAAGAGGAGCAGGATTGCACCCTTTATGTATGGATGTTTGGGGATAGTAACAGTGATTCACTGTCTCTCAGGCTTCTTCGCATCCGGATCCATTTTTTTTTATTGGCTTATGAAAGCAACCTTTGTCTCCTTCTGCCAATCAGAGCCCCTCATTTCCATAAAAGAACAGTTTGTTTAAAACAGGACTGTATCTTTATGAATAAATTGGATTGCCAGCCCAGCACTGCTAACCTGCTGTGTTTTGACTGGCTTAGGAGAAAGATTATGATGTAGTGCATCAAATCAGAGCCTGGTGTTTTCCCTTATATCCTGGGTTGTTTGTTTTGTTTAGAAAGAATGCATTATACAATTCTATTCTAAATTAAACCAGGTGCAACCTCATTGATTTCACTCCGCATTATTTTTTTAAAGCAATTCTTTTTTTACAACTTAAAGTAATCAGAGATCCGCTTAGCGTGGACAGAGTTATTGGACTCAAAAGAAGTCCCAAGGGTCTGCCTGGTAAGCTGATTTCTTACCCCTGTATTTATTTATTTTTGTTACATCAATTTCCCCCCCCAAAGAATAAGCATCAGTTATGTGTCCATCTGATTTTTTTTTATTTTTTGCTATGGATTCAATTTGCATAATGTCATAAACACTTAAAAT